>NC_139993.1:55939992-56119992 GCF_964263955.1 Coregonus lavaretus | reverse complement strand
TCATCCCAGTTGACCCTTATGGGAGATTCTGGAGCGGCACCTGAGACAGCGTTTTCCACCACCATAATTAAAACACCAAATTATGGAATTTCTTGTAGAAGAATGGTGTTGCATCCAATAGAGTTACAGACACTTATAGAATCTATGCCAAGGTGCATTAAACGTGTTCTGGCTTGTGGAGGCCCAATGCCCTATTAAGACACTTTATGTTGGTGTTTCCTTTATTTTGGCAGTAACCTGTATGTTTGCCTTATAGGACTGATTAGCTATGGATGGATACATTAGTGTTTTTCAGTCCAGATGAACAGACCCTTTTAATAATGACATTACCTTTGACTTACTGTACATGACGTTTGGCCTTTTCCCCCATTTAACTCACTGATGCCCCCTTCTGTCTGGAGATGGTTCCAACAGTCATAATGATCAGAGAAGAGTTAAAAAACCATAGAATTAGGATTAGAATACTAGAATGGACATTAACCTTCTTATAATGGGATAAAGGTCAGCCATTTTGGTCAGGGAGTTGGTCAACCATGGTTTGCCAGTGCTGTGATAAGAAATTGTGTAAAATAATGAATTTGAAGAATTTATTAGCTAGCTACCCAGACAGTTTTAAAGGAATGATTCCATTAATTTGTCAAATTAACTGCCAATATGCCAACATTCCATTAAAACAATGTAGTCAATCCACAGCCATACACTGGCTGAAATCAGTTGATGATAGGACTTAGACAAGTTGTAAATGCAACAGGTACTGATATTGTCTCATATAGTAGACATTTATGGTCTGTTTACATATACAGTTGAAGTCGGAAGTTTACATACACTTACTTAGGTTGGAGTCATTAAAAGTAGTTTTTTAACCACTCCACAAATTTCTTGTTAACAAACTATAGTTTTGGCAAGTCAGTTAGGACATCTACTTTGTGCATGACACAAGTAATTTTTCCAACAATTGTTTACAGACAGATTATTTCACTTATAATTCACTGTATCACAATTCCAGTGGGTCAGAAGTTTACATACACTAAGTTGACTTTTCCTTTAAACAGCTTGTAAAATTCCAGAAAATGATGTCATGGCTTTAGAAGCTTCTGATAGGCTAATTGACATCATTTGAGTCAATTGGAGGTGTACATGGGGATGTATTTCAAGGCCTACCTTCAAACTCAGTGCCTCTTTGCTTGACATCATGGGAAAATCTAAAGAAATGAGCCAAGACCTCAGAAAAACAATTGTAGACCTCCACAAGACTGGTTCATCCTTGGGAGCAATTTACAAACGCCTGAAGGTACCACGTTCATCTGTACAAACAATAGTACGCAAGTATAAACACCATGGGACCACGCAGCCGTCATACCGCTCAGGAAGGAGACGCGTTCTGTCTCCTAGAGATGAACTTACTTTGGTGCGAAAAGTGCAAATCAATCCCAGAACAACAGCAAAGGACCTTGTGAAGATGCTGGAGGAAACAGGTACAAAAGTATCTATATCCACAGTAAAACAAGTCCTATATCGACATAACCTGAAAGGCCGCTCAGCAAGGAAGAAGCCACTGCTCCAAAACCGCCATAAAAAAGCCAGACTACGGTTTGCAACTGCACATGGGGACATTTTGGAGAAATGTCCTCTGGTCTAATGAAACAAAAAATAGAACTGTTTGGCCATAATGACCATCGTTATGTTTGGAGGAAAAAGGGGGCCTTTGCAAGCCGAAGAACACCATCCCAACCGTGAAGCACGGGGGTGGCAGCATCATGCTGTGGGGGTGCTTTGCTGCAGGAGGGACTGGTGCACTTCACAAAATAGATGGCATCATGAGGAAGGAAAATTATGTGGATATATTGAAGCAACATTTCAAGACATCAGTCAGGAAGTTAAAGCTTGGTCGCAAATGGGTCTTCCAAATGGACAATGACCCCAAGCATACTTCCAAAGTTGTGGCAAAATGGCTTAAGGACAACAAAGTCAAGGTATTGGAGTGGCCATCACAAAGCCCTGACCTCAATCCTATAGAAAATGTGTGGGCAGAACTGAAAAAGCGTGTGCGAGCAAGGAGGCCTACAAACCTGACTCAGTTACACCAGCTCTGTAAGGAGGAATGGGCCAAAATTCCCCCAACTTATTGTGGGAATCTTGTGGAAGGCTTCCCGAAACATTTGACCCAAGTTAAACAATTTAAAGGCAATGCTACCAAATACTAATTGAGTGTATGTAAACTTCTGACCCACTGGGAATGTGATTAAATAAATAAAAGCTAAAATAAATCATTCTCTCTACTATTATTCTGACATTTCACATTCTTAAAATAAAGTGGTGATCCTAACTGACCTAAGACAGGGAATTTTTACTAGGATTAAATGTCAGGAATTGTGAAAAACTGAGTTTAAATGTATTTGGTTAAGGTGTATGTAAACTTCCGACTTCAACTGTATATGCACATGTGTATGTTTGTGCAGTATATTGAGCCTCTGTCCCGCTCTGTGATGTACCCAGGCATTGGCTCATTGTTGGCCCGGTTCCAGCTCTCGGAGGGTCCCAGTAAGCCCTCTCCCCTGGCGGTCCAGTTCACCAGCGAAGGCAGCACTCTGTCAGGTTGTGATATAGAGCTGGCTGGCCCTGGGTACCGCTTCTCACTCATCAAGAAGAGGTTCGCTGCAGGTGAGACACTGCCTTTCTTCACTTACTCCATTAAACAGAAATAATGTCACCTAAGTTATTATGGAGTGCATCCCATCCACAAAGTATCAGAATAAGGGAAAGATTGACTCAAATTAGTGTGACGCTCGTAGTGTAATAATAACATGGTGATTATAAACTAATAGTGTATCACTGTGATATTAATTGGTGTTATTACACTGTTATGATACAGTATTATCATCAAATATGTTTTGGAATTGCTATGGGTACATAGTTGCATGAATGATTTATTTTCACACATAAGTATTCAAATGTAACCCAAAGCATGTTTGTCATTTTCAGGAAAATACTTGGCAGACAACTGATAATAGGATCTCTATTACTACTGAACAAATACACTGAAGATCATAATCTCAATGAAAACCTTTACTACAGAGGACCACCACCTCCCTACAGACAGACAGACAGACAGACACTCCTTTCTAAACCCGCGAGACAGACAGGCCCAGGCCACACAGCCTACTGGACCCAGCAGTATTGTATAACTTGCATATAGCCTCGTGGACCGTTTTAGGGTGTCATTATTGTATTTGTAAAATGTATTCGTTTCAGAACATCTGTATTGCTGCAGTTATAGACACCCACCCGGGTTTCCCTCTCTAAAGGTACATGCTTCTGTCTCTCTACCCCCCTCTCTAATGTGTGGTGTTCAAACTTAAACACTGCTACAGCTGCCTAGCTGCCTAGACTCAACCGTGAACCTAACACATAATTCACTGTATTTATTTTAGACTCATCAACAAAGATGTGGTATTAGGAGAGGTTGCATGAAAATACCATTGTGTTGTGTCATTGAGTGAACTAAAATGAATTGACGCCCCATTCAGTTTAAGGGAGGGGCTAATTCTTCCTCATGCTGCCTCTCATTGGACACTGTTAGAGCTACCATAGAATTCTGGGTATTGGAGTTTTTATGCTTTTAAAAAAACATTTTTAGTCATTTAGCAGACGCTCTTATCCAGAGCGACTTACAGTTAGTGAGTGCATACATTTTCATACTGTCCCCCCGTGGGAATCGAACCCACAACCCTGGCGTTGCAAACGCCATGCTCTACCAACTGAGCTACACGGGACTATGCGTTTCACACTGGCACAACAGGGTTAAAGGACATTGTTCATTTGGATGATGACCATTATCACACTCCTCTCTCTTCTTTGAATGCAGTCATTTAACACCCGGTTCAAACATTTACTCTCAACATTTTCCTCAGAAAATATCTAAAAGTCCTGAGTAGTTAGGAAGCTGCAACAATAAATAAATTATTGGTTGCAATATTTAAAAAATAGAAAGTGTTTCCCTCAATAAAAAAACCTGTACAAATTCTAATTTTAAATTAATAATATATATGTGAAAGGGCGTTTGGTGTTTTCCTTGTCAAATAGCCTTTCTGTTGTTCCTGACACAGTAGTGGTAGACTTACTTCAGAGTACATTACAACATTATATTTTTATTTATTGATGATAATGATTTGTTGTAAAAAATATGTGATTCTGTATATGAATTTGAATAGTATCACAATTTAGAATCCTTGAAGGTATAAATATTAGAAGTATCTTTTTTTGTTATCTGTGTAGTTGGGTAACCTGTGTACAGTATAATGAATAAGGTATAATTTTTGAATTTATTTCAAATATAATTTTTTTACTCAAGTGCAACAGAATATTTGAGCTATATATGCACGTGGGGGGGGATAAAATAAAAAACAAGATGAATATCTATCTGGATGCGTACGTCAGGCAGTATGAAAGCAGTGTTATTTAGAGGTACACTAATAGTTATTACCAGTCAGGATAATCAGTCAGGTTTTAACGATGTTATACCCTATTTCCATTCACCTCAATGTGTCCCTATCTAGCTGAAACCCCCTGACGGCATATTATTCTGCATCAAACAGCATGAACACTCCCCTTCAGATCAAACCAACCAGCGCTTGATTCCATGGCTTTATTTTGCATAATGGTAACGGTCTCTGTGAGATGACATGGTGACAAGGTTTTGGAGGGAGGTTAGATGAGCAAAACGCATTTTGTATTTTATGTGTGTACTCCAGACACTCCTCTAAAACAGAAAGAAATAAGCAGAATATTTTTTAAACCGACAAAAAAAGTGATATATATTGTTTCATGTGAAGAACACTGCTGATAATGTTATAAACTTCCTGAATGCTCTGATATTCAACATAGAACAAAATGTGTGTGATGACATTTAACTTAAAAGGTCTCCTTGTGTGGGCATCATAAGTATGTCAGCATAATATCTGTGCTTCATGAAGCTACATAGCACCATTTATACGCCTGCCATAGAAGTGTCTTAGAGGGTGTTGGACTGTGATTACATGTTCATGTTGTCTGACCATAAAGTTGGCATTTCTAAGTAAGGCATCAATGAATTGTGTCATGTAGCTCTCTGTATAGCAGTTTAGTGAGTAACACTTTGCTTGAACCTTATTTCACACTCCTAACTATAGTTAACAGAAATTACATTGGTAATGTTTTTACTGTTTATGAACTATGTATGATCTCTGGTCGTGCTTATGATGGAGGGAGGGTACAAGCTAAGTGTTACGGCATGGATAATGTTATGGATAATGTTATGGATAATGTTATGGATAATGTCATGGATAATGTTATGTCTGCATACAGTTACAGTACAGTGTTAAAGTGAAGTGGTCCACCAACCAATAGACTCGTTGACCTGTTGTCATGTTAACTGTGAGAACTGAAGACCAGAGCAGGGTGTGTGTCTGTGTGTGACGTGCTAAGCCCGACTGCTTTGGGTTCCATACTGTTTCTCTCTCAACCACATGTGCAAGCTGTGTTTGTACAGACAATGTTAAGATGATCTGATGAGAAACTTAGTTTGCTTCTTTCCAAAACCAATAAAAGTTATGAACTGGACACGTGTTTGGAACAGTCTTTTCTTTTTTTCAACTCACAGCAGAAGTGTTTTTCATGTTTCAAGTTTATTAGTCGTATGTACAGGATACACATGGTATACACCATCTGTGATACGTGATTTGAAGGAGTCAGGCGCAGGAGGGTATATCACAGTATACAGAGTTGATTCCGTAATCCAGAGTAACCAGTCCAGTGCGCAAAACAGGCGCACTGGAACAAACATGCACAGGTGAAAATACCCTGGCAATACAAAATACTGAGCTCAACCGAGCTACTAATCCTCACAATGAACAATCACCCACAAGGACAAGTGGCAGAGGGAACACTTAAATACATACTAATGAGGGGAATATGAACCAGGTGTGTGTAATTGACAAGACAAATGGAATGATGAGAAATGGAGCGGCAGTGGCTAGAAGGCCGGTGACGACGAACGCCGAAGCCTGCCCGAACAAGGAGGGGAGGCAGCTTCGGAGGAGGTCGTGACAGTACCCCCCCTTGACGCGCAGCTCCAGCAGCGTGCCGACCCCGACCTCGGGGACGGGCAGGAGGACACGGAGCAGGGCGAGCCGGATGGCGACGGTAGAAATCCCGCAACAGGGAAGGATCGAGGATATCCCTCACCGGGAACCAGCACCGTTCCTCCGGACCGTACCACTCCCACTCCACGAGGTACTGAATGCCCCCCACCCGACGCCTCGAATCCAGGATGGAACGGACGGAGTATGCCGGGGCCCCCTCGATGTCCAGAGGAGGCGGAGGGACCTCCCGCACCTCAGACTCCTGGAGCGGACCAGCTACCACCGGCCTGAGGAGAGACACATGAAACGAGGGGTTAATACGGTAATCATGGGGGAGTAATAACCTATAGGTAACCTCGTTGATTCTCCTCAGGACTTTGAACGGCCCCACAAACCGCGGGCTCAGCTTCCAGCAGGGCAGGCGGAGGGAAAGATTCCAGGTCGAGAGCCAGACCCAATCACTCGGTACGAAGACCGGGGCCTCACTGCGGTGGCGGTCAGCGTTGGCTTTCTGACGACGCACGGCGCGTTGGAGGTGGACGTGGGCAGCTTGTGGAGAGGGGTGAAGTGGAGGGACGTATAAACCCCTGGAGCAGGGACTCGGTGACGTATGTTTCCATAGCCTCCGTTTCAGCCTGTGACAGGGGATACACATGACTCCTTGGAGGCACAGCGTCTACCCGGAGGTTTATCGCGCAATCCCCCGCCCGATGAGGTGGTAACTTGGTCGCCTGCGTTTTGGAAAACGCGTGTGCCAAATCGAGGTATTCGGGGGGGAATGCACACAGTGGAGGTACTGTCTGGACTTTCCACCGTGGTTGCACCAACGGAAACACCGAGACACCTACCCTGACACTCTCGCGACCACCCCGTGAGAACCAGTGTTGGAACGGGCAGACCCCCTCCAGGACGTCCTCTGGCCACCAGCAGGTTGTCCAAACGGATGGCCATGTCCACCAGTTGCGTGAAGGACAAACATGCACACGCGGAAAATACCCCGGCAATACAAAATACTGAGCTCAACCGAGCTACTAATCCTCACAATGAACAATCACCCACAAGGACAAGGGGGCAGAGGGAACACTTAAACACATACTAATGAGGGGAATATGAACCAGGTGTGTGTAATTGACAAGACAAGACAAATGGAATGATGAGATGAGGAGTGGCAGTGGCTAGTAGGCCGGTGACGATGAACGCCGACGCCTGCCCGAACAAGGAGGGGAGGCAGCTTCGGAGGAAGTCGTGACACCATCCAACGAAATGCTTACTTGCAGGTTCCTTCTCCACAATGCAACAATAAGAAATAATAAAATATAAGAATACGAACATAAAGTAAATGGCTCAGTAGAATAGAATAAACATTTTGCATTTTGCTCGAATGCAGTTTATTCTGTATTTCCTCCACCCATTTTGTGTTCTGATGTGCAGCCCAACACATCAAGGTTGGCTGTAACAACATTGTCTTAAAGCCTTACTAGGAATACACCCATTTAAGAAGCTGTTTATAATTGTGTGCTATGAGGTAGATGCAACTGTAGTATGATTAGCCTTTAATTCAACGTACCATATGTACTGTACATATTTATGTTTGTTTCATTTATATTTATATCCATATATTTGTTATTTAATCTATTTGTGTTATCCAATGCACAGGATACTGAATATGTGTCACACTCTGGTTCTAGGACTTTTTGTGTTTAGTCAGGGTGTGTAGATTTCCGTGTGTTGTGTACTGTGGGTAGTGTCTAGGTGTTCGCGTTCTATGTTTGGTCAGTGACTCCCAATCGGAGGTAACGAGTGTCAGCTGTCGGCTCGTTATCTCTGATTGGGAGCCATATTTATTCTGTATGTTTTCCTGTGGGAATGGTGGGTTTTTGTTCTTTATTCAGTCGGTGTAACTGAGGACGTCACGGATCGTGTTTTGTTTTGTCGTGTGTTTCAAAATTAAAATCATCATGTTCACTCCCAACGCTGCGCTTTGGTCATACTTCATTGGCGATCGTGACAATATGAAATTGTTTAATGTGAGGTACCGTACTAATGAAATGTTCTAAACGAATGCAGAATGAACCACTATGGGTTTTCTCTGAAATAAAGGAGGTGTATCAATTATGTTTGATCAGTTGTTTTGCATTGAATTATTTTAGTCCAATGCAAATCAAATCAAATCAAATGTTATTTGCCACATGCGCCGAATACAACAGGTGTAGACATTACCGTGAAATGCTTACTTACAGCCCTTAACCAACAATGCATTTATTTCTTAATAAAAAGTTAAATAAAACAACATCAACAAAAAAGTGTTGAGATAAAAAGAGCAGAAGTAAAATAAAATAACAGTAGGGAGGCTATATACAGGGGGGTACCGGTGCAGAGTCAATGTGCGTGGGCACCGGCTAGTTGAGGTTTGTGACTATGCATAAATAATTAACAGAGTAGCAGCAGCGTAAAAAGATGGGGTGGGGGTGCAAATAGTCCGGGTAGCCATGATTAGCTGTTCAGGAGTCTTATGGCTTGGGGGTAGAAGCTGTTGAGAAGCCTTTTGGACCTAGACTTGGTGCTCTGGTACCGCTTGCCGTGCGGTAGCAGAGAGAACAGTCTATGACTAGGGTGGCTGGAGTCTTTGACAATTTTGAGGGCCTTCCTCTGACACCGCCTGGTATAGAGGTCCTGGATGGCAGGAAGCTTGGCCCCAGTGATGTACTGGGTCGTACGCACTACCCTCTGTAGTGCCTTGCGGTCGGAGGCCGAGCAGTTGCCATAACAGGCGGTGATGCAACCAGTCAGGATGCTCTCGATGGTGCAGCTGTATAACTTTTTGAGGATCTGAGGACCCATGCCAAATCTTTTCAGTCTCCTGAGGGGGAATAGGCTTTGTCGTGCCCTCTTCACGACTGTCTTGGTGTGTTTGGACCATGATAGTTCGTTGGTGATGTGGACACCAAGGAACTTGAAGCTCTCAACCTATTCCACTACAGCCCCGTCGATGAGAATGGGGGCGTGCTCAGTCCTCTTTTTTTTCCTGTAGTCCACAATCATCTCCTTTGTCTTGGTCATGTTGAGGGAGAGGTTGTTATCCTGGCACCACACGGCCAGGTCTCTGACCTCCTCCCTATAGGCTGTCTCATCGTTGTCGATGATCAGGCCTACCCCTGTTGTGTCGTTGGCAAACTTAATGATGGTGTTGGAGTCGTGCCTGGCCATGCAGTCATGGGTGAACAGGGAGTACATGCTCGGAGTACATGTCCTGGTAATCCGTCTGGCCCTGCGGCCTTGTGAATGTTGACCTGCTTAAATGTCTTACTCACATCGGCTACGGAGAGCGTGATCACATAGTCATCCGGAACAGCTGGTACTCTCATGCATGCTTCAGTGTTGCTTGCCTCAAAGCGAGCATAGAAGTGGTTTAGCTCGTCTGATAGGCTTGTGTCACTGGGCAGCTCGCGGCTGTGCTTCCCTTTGTAGTCTGTAATAGTTTTCAAGCCCTGCCACATCCGACGAGCGTCAGAGCCGGTGTAGTACGATTCAATCTTAGTCCTGTACTGACTCTTTGCCTGTTTGATGGTTCGTCGGAGAGCGTAGCGGGATTTCTTATAAGCGTCCAGGTTAGAGTCCTGCTCCTTGAAAGTGACAGCTCTACCCTTTAGCTCAGTGCGGATGTTGCCTGTAATCCATGGCTTCTGGTTGGGGTATGTACGTACGGTCACTGTGGGGACGACGTCATCAATGCACTTATTGATGAAGCCAGTGACTGATGTGGTGTACTCCTCAATGCTATCTGAAGAATCCCAGAACATGTTCCAGTCTGGGCTAGCAAAACAGTCCTGTAGCTTAGCATCTGCGTCATCTGACCACTTTTTTATTAACCGAGTCACTGGTGCTTCCTGCTTTAGATTTTGCTTATAAGTTATGGTCAGATTTGCCAAATGGAGGGCGAGGGAGAGCTTTGTATGCGTCTCTGTGTGTGGAGTAAAGGTGGTCTAGAGTTTTTTTCCCTCTGGTTGCACATTTAACATGCTGGTAGAAATAAATAACCTTAATGGTCGTGGCTTGTCTAGGAAGGATTAGAAGTCTACATTTCCTATTCTGCACTAGTATCACACCAGCCCTCACTTTACATATACAGTGGGGGGAAAAAGTATTTAGTCAGCCACCAATTGTGCAAGTTCTCCCACTTAAAAAGATGAGAGAGGCCTGTAATTTTCATCATAGGTACACGTCAACTATGACAGAGAAATTGAGGGAAAAAAATCCAGAAAATCACATTGTAGGATTTTTTAAGAATTTATTTGCAAATTATGGTGGAAAATAAGTATTTGGTCACCTACAAACAAGCAAGATTTCTGGCTCTCACAGACCTGTAACTTCTTCTTTAAGAGGCTCCTCTGTCCTCCACTCGTTACCTGTATTAATGGCACCTGTTTGAACTTGTTATCAGTATAAAAGACACCTGTCCACAACCTCAAACAGTCACACTCCAAACTCCACTATGGCCAAGACCAAAGAGCTGGGAAGACTGCATCTGCAATAGGTAAGCAGCTTGGTTTGAAGAAATCAACTGTGGGAGCAATTATTAGGAAATGGAAGACATACAAGACCACTGATAATCTCCCTCGATCTGGGGCTCCACGCAAGATCTCACCCCGTGGGGTCAAAATGATCACAAGAACGGTGAGCAAAAATCCCAGAATCACACGGGGGGAACTAGTGAATGACCTGCAGAGAGCTGGGACCAAAGTAACAAAGCCTACCATCAGTAACACACTACGCCGCCAGGGACTCAAATCCTGCAGTGCCAGACGTGTCCCCCTGCTTAAGCCAGTACATGTCCAGGCCCGTCTGAAGTTTGCTAGAGTGCATTTGGATGATCCAGAAGAGGATTGGGAGAATGTCATATGGTCAGATGAAACCAAAATAGAACTTTTTGGTAAAAACTCAACTCGTCGTGTTTTGAGGACAAAGAATGCTGAGTTGCATCCAAAGAACACCATATATACTGTGAAGCATGGGGTGGAAACATCATGCTTTGGGGCTGTTTTTCTGCAAAGGGACCAGGACGACTGATCCGTGTAAAGGAAAGAATGAATGGGGCCATGTATCGTGAGATTTTGAGTGAAAACCTCCTTCCATCAGCAAGGGCATTGAAGATGAAACGTGGCTGGGTCTTTCAGCATGACACTGATCCCAAACACACCGCCCGGGCAACGAAGGAGTGGCTTCGTAAGAAGCATTTCAAGATCCTGGAGTGGCCTAGCCAGTCTCCAGATCTCAACCCCATAGAAAATCTTTGGAGGGAGTTGTAAGTCCGTGTTGCCCAGCGACAGCCCCAAAACATCACTGCTCTAGAGGAGATCTGCATGGAGGAATGGGCCAAAATACCAGCAACAGTGTGTGAAAACCTTGTGAAGACTTACAGAAAACATTTGACCTGTGTCATTGCCAACAAAGGGTATATAACAAAGTATTGAGAAACTTTTGTTATTGACCAAATACTTATTTTCCACCATAATTTGCAAATAAATTCATTACAAATCCTACAATGTGATTTTCTGGATTTTTTTTCTCATTTTGTCTGTCATAGTTGACGTGTACCTATGATGAAAATTACAGGCCTCTCTCATCTTTTTAAGTGGGAGAACTTGCACAATTGGTGGCAGACTAAATACTTTTTTCCACCACTGTATTTACTTTTTTAGCCAAGCATTCAGATCTTCTTCTCCCAGAGGATGAAAAATTAGGTAACACCTTGGCAACACACAGTACTCCAGGTAAGACCTGCCAATCATCTGAGTGGGAAATTCACTGTCTACTTTGTTTTGTATTCTGAGTGGATGACTGTGCTGTACGGATAGAAGATGACAGAGCTACAGCCTACAGCACAACATTTTACCTGCTCTCTTTGTAGTCTTTTTTTGGATTTGCACACACTATTGTTTTGTTTGGATTCATTGGTAATCTCTGTCTTTAGGTGCTGTGGCATTGGTCATCTCTGCCTTTAGGTGCTGTGGCATTGCTAATATCTGTCTTTAGATGCTGTGGCATTGGTCATCTCTGTCTTTAGGTGCTGTGGCATTGGTCATCTCTGTCTTTAGGTGCTGTGGCATTGGTCATCTCTGTCTTTAGGTGCTGTGGCATTGGTCATCTCTGTCTTTAGGTGCTGTGGCATTGGTCATCTCTGTCTTTAGGTGCTGTGGCATTGGTCATCTCTGTCTTTAGGTGCTGTGGCATTGGTAATCTCTGTCTTTAGGTGCTGTGGCATTGGTAATCTCTGTCTTTAGGTGCTGTGGCATTGGTAATCTCTGTCTTTAGATGCTGTGGCATTGGTCATCTCTGTCTTTAGGTGCTGTGGCATTGGTCATCTCTGTCTTTAGGTGCTGTGGCATTGGTCATCTCTGTCTTTAGGTGCTGTGGCATTGGTCATCTCTGTCTTTAGGTGCTGTGGCATTGGTAATCTCTGTCTTTAGGTGCTGTGGCATTGGTAATCTCTGTCTTTAGGTGCTGTGGCATTGGTAATCTCTGTCTTTAGATGCTGTGGCATTGGTCATCTCTGTCTTTAGGTGCTGTGGCATTGGTCATCTCTGTCTTTAGGTGCTGTGGCATTGGTCATCTCTGTCTTTAGGTGCTGTGGCATTGGTCATCTCTGTCTTTAGGTGCTGTGGCATTGCTAATCTCTGTCTTTAGGTGCTGTGGCATTGCTAATCTCTGTCTTTAGGTGCTGTGGCATTGCTAATCTCTGTCTTTAGGTGCTGTGGCATTGCTAATCTCTGTCTTTAGGTGCTGTGGCATTGCTAATCTCTGTCTTTAGGTGCTGTGGCATTGCTAATCTCTGTCTTTAGGTGCTGTGACATTGGTCATCTCTGTCTTTAGGTGCTGTGGCATTGGTAATCTCTGTCTTTAGGTGCTGTGGCATTGTTCATCTCTGTCTTTTGTCCTGTGGCTGATAGCCTCAACTTGCAGTGTCAGTTAAAGATGGAAATGGTCTTATGACTATCAGGGTATGCAATGAAATAATGCATTATTAAGAGTCAAAAATATCAAAGAGTTGCAGTAATCCACAGTGGATTAAAACGTCACACTAAGTCATCACGTAACAGCAATAAAACACATCACACCTCCATGTCAAGCATATGCAAAAACATTTATTAAACAAGGGCTAGCAAAATATACAGTACGATCAAGATAAGTATTTTCAAGAAGTTACATGAAAGCCTCTGAATTCAGCTTTGGTTCTTAACTCTCTCATCATCGACACATAAAAGAGGCTGGTTTCTTCCTGTGTCTCCATGAAAAACAATCTCCAGGAAATACAGCTCCCTCCCTGCTCAATGTCATCCACACACATCAGCACAACAAGTACAAGTTTCTCTCAAACACTAATAATATGTGCCAAATGCTAAACCTATGATAACCACAAGTTACAACTACCTAAAAAGCTCTATCTAAAAACTTGATTTCATAACATCTATTTTGGATTGTTCTGTGCAAGTATTGTGATTGTCTGAAACGGTTGATGATATATGATACCTAACATTCTGTTTTTCCTGAGCCTTCCATTTACTTCCAAGTGTTTTTCTATTTCTGTTTCTAGGAATAAAGCAGCAGGGCAGGTTTCGAGAGTAAGAGAACGAGCCCAGCGGCCAAAACTGGTTGCAATGACATAATTTCAACTGCTTTGTCCTCTGGGAGTCTGTTTTGGAGAGGGAAGGAGAGGAAGCCCACTCAGGCTTCAGCAGAGGTAAGTGAGGTCGCTCTTCCTACAGCCCACCTGGCAGCACATGGTGGTCAGCATGTTGTTCAGGTCCCGTCTGCTGAACTCTGACCCCAGACTGGCCTTCAGGTCCTCCAGATTGCTCGGACTCTTCTCCTCATTGGCCAAACCTGCGCATGACATCACACATCAGGAAGCTCAAGTCATAAAATGATTTCACATAATGAAATATGGTATTACAGTCTGATATGAATCTAGTATTTCGTACAGTCACTCATCAATAAATCAGCTTGGAAAGACAGTCAACATAAAAATGCATAGAAATGCTATCTGTCCAAATTGAAGTTCATTTTCTCAAATTGAAGTTCTTATTTTGCTCAGAGGATGTGTGTGTGACTGTCTGTGCCTGATATCTTATCTGTAGTCTATGCTCAACAATGTAATTGCTGTACATGTACCTGTCAAATGAGGAAAGCCCCAAATGTTTTGCCTGGTGCTATCAGTCTTGTCCAGTATCTGTGCCTCTTACTGGTTTTAATGAGCATGGTTAATATGCTAACTGGGTTAGCCTGCTGTCATCTGCCCACTGGGAACAGACTGGCCCTGATAGCATCAGCATCATAATCAGATGATAAGAGGTGGGTTCCACTGGCCTGTAATGTTCCAGAGAACAGGACTGCATAATAGACCTCCATAACCCAGTCAGAGGAGCAACTGCCTGCCTGACACTGCATGCATGCCTGCCTTCCTGCCTTTCTGACTGCCTGCCTGCCTGACTGAATGCCTGCCCACCTGCCTGCCTTCCTGCCTGTATGCACACGCACTGGATCAGTATCACTATACATTGCTGCAGACAGACGTCATCACTGACTCAAACTTCTTTACACTTATTTAATGTAGACCATCTTCCATGCAACTCAAATTCACACCCCTGACATTTTACGTCAGGAATTATTCCACTTGATTAACAAAATGACATAAATTGACCAGACAATGTATTTAAGTAGTAGGATACGGAGGGTATGGGTAATAGAGCTGGTTTAAAGTAGAAGGTAGAGATGCTCAGCTCACCCTCCAGCTGCTCTTGTTCGTTGATGAGCCGTCTCCAGCGGGAGCCACCACAAGTGTAGATGACGGCCCTGAGGAACTCTCTGCCACACAGCTTCACCGCCTTCACCTCCGCCCTCACCTGGCTCAGCCCTCCCGCCACACACAGCAGCAGGGGCAGTAGTACTGGCAACACACGCATCACGGCTGGCTGGATGGCTCTCTGTGGGTTGCTGTGTGTTCGTCCGCACTGGGGTGCTCGCTTGCAAAGACCACCACAGACTGATTCTCTGGTCTACTTTCTGTCTTTTATCTCTTATTTCTTCTTGTTCTGTTTATTGTGTTCCTCCCTCTCTCTCTCTCGCGCTCTCACTCTTTCTCTCTCGCTCTGCGTCTCTTGCTGAGGCAGTAACACAGTGGACTGGTCTCTGGTTCAAGGCGTGCATCTTCCTCCTATATATACCTCTCAGCTCATCCATTGAAGAGTCAATCAATCTCTCCCTCCCTCCCCTATACCCCCCCCCCCATTCCGTACCCACCTCATCCACCCCATCTCTCTCTCTCTTTCTCCTCGCCCCCACCCGGCATGGTCTTTTCCAGTCAAATCATTTCATGTTTCCGGTAATGTCTACCTTCACCATTCGTGATCTGGTAATCACTTCTTTATTGCCCTAAATCTACAATCAGATTAGCTGTCCAGAGGGGTGGAGGGCGCTCTCTCAACCTCTCCACTTTAACAAGTTGATTGCAGTGACCATCCCTTTAATGCACAGCTAATTCAGTCACATGTTGGGATCCCAGCCAAACAGATGGCTCCTGTGTTTAAGTGTCAGACAATTCACCTTTCCAATATGGTGGTTAAATGTCCCAAATTGAAGGGAACGGGTAAATGTTGACAATTTGTCATGCGACCCATTATGGCTTTGTTATTGGTGTAATATGATGTTCTAATGGGGATTCTAATCAAAATCATCTATGTGACACATCAGTGCCATCAAATCAAATCAATAAAACATTTAACATGCGCCGAATACAACAGGTGCATGTTAAATGCTTACTTACAAGCCCTTACCCAACAATGCAGTTTTAAGAAAATAGAGTTAAGAAAATATTTACTAAATAAACCAAAGTAAAAAATAAAATAAAAAGTAACACAATAAAATAACAACAACGAGGCTATATACAGGGGGTACCGGTACATGTAGATAGGGGTAAAGTGACTATGCATCATTCTCATTTTAGTGTTCTTTCTAACGTGAAATGACATCATGGCATGACATTAGTTCCCTCACGGGTAGTTTCCTCATTAGCTGATGGAAAACACGCTCCTTATATTGTTTTGTTGAAAGGATATGGCTACACACTTTCACAAGATCGAATTAGGCAAATTCTAGTTCCTCTCACTCTCCTCTCAGAAGGATCCACCAATTACTCAATCAAGCTAATCAATGAGGTGCTTTGTTAATTGATTACATCCTGGCCTACCAGGCAATCCCCTAGAGACCCAGTGGTTCTTCAGGACAAGGGTTGGAGACCACCTGCCTGAGTCAGTTCTCTTCAGTTTTGCCAGGTCTCCCTTGGGAAACAGGTCTTCTCACCCCAATGGGACTTCCTGATTAATTTAAATAAAGATTAATTAGAATAAAAGTTCCAGTATTCTGCTTTGATGAAGACCACTGAATGGGAAACAAGGGTAGAGAGAACAGATAGACTCAGAGAGATAGCAGTCATAATGGTATATATTATCTGTTTACTACTGTCATGTGACTCCTGTCAGATGTCCACTTCACCAGGTTATGTTTTTCTGCCCATTTGCTCCTGAAGCATTAGACTCCAGTCCACTGAGATTTATTCCTGATTATTATTTGACCATGCTTGTCACTTATGAACATTTTTGAACATCTTGGCATGGTTCTGTTATAATCTCCACCCGGCACAGCCAGAAGAGGACTGGCCACCCCTCATAGCCTGGTTCCTCTCTAGGTTTCTTCCTAGGTTTTGCCTTTCTAGGGAGTTTTTCCTAGCCACCGTGCTTCTACACCTGCATTACTAGCTGTTTGGGGTTTTAGGCTGGGTTTCTGTACAGCACTTCGAGATATTAGCTGATGTAAGAAGGGCTATATAAAATAAAATTGATTGATTGATTGATTGATTGATTTGAGCCTTTTTACCCACATAACAATGACAGTTAACACCTACTTTCAAATGTCAGGCAAAGCCTTTAACTACATAATGACAGCCATTAGCTGAGTGGGGTGTGTGTGTGTGTGTCTGGATCTCGATGCCACAGATGCTCTTCAGACAGACTACACTCTTAATACACACTCATACACACACAGCACTGCAGGCTGCAGAGTAACAGCATGCTCGAAAACACAGTGCTCTCCATACAGTACACACACAATGACTATCATACAAAACAGGGACGTTGCTGTGGTGATGAGGGCAGGACAGCCAAAGATGCAGGTGTGGGAAGATGAAAAATAGATGCATGGTATTTCAGCTTTCTGAAAAAAGTATCCATATGTGTGTGTGTGTGTCAGTCACTCAGAGATCCTCCATTGCTTTTCATCAGAACAAGCTCAGACACCTTTCTTTATGACTGGGTCAACAAGATCAGCAGCTTCATAGAATCAGGAAGAACTTCCTTTGAAATGGATGACGTCAATTCCAGGTATTTCAGTGTTGCGCCATTATTGAAGACTGAAACTGGGCATTGGGCCAGATGAACATTAAAACTTTGAGAGACAGTGAGTGCACAAGCAGAGACATGTTATGTTTTATGGTAATGATAAATGATCATGTTTTCTTTCTCAATATAAAACCAAAGCAGACAAAGATGCAGTCCCTGGGGACCAAACATTATGGCGACATACAGCCGATGATGACGTTGTGGATGAGGCAAGCTTTAAGGGATACATAGTCCCAGTGTGTCCCTCTACCCTCCTCCCATGGCTGGGTCTGTCCCACTCACAGCTGACTGGCCAGGGTGGAGCCGATGATGTCCTCTAACGCGTCCACCTAACGGGACAGAGATGAGACGAGATATTTTACCCTCTGTCTCTTTGCCCAGGGAGATAAGAACAGTTAACCAGCCACCCACAGAATGAGGAAATTATGCCTTAATCTGGGCTGAAATTGTCTTTAAATGGTCTGTAATAATCCAACTGAATTTCCACAGAGAACAGTTTGTAGGTAAGGTAAGGTAAAGCTCTGAGTGGGTATGATGGCGACACATACGGTAGGTGTGTCACTGTAAGAACAGCGATTAAGCATTCTGATCAGAAGGTGTATGCAACAACATACCCTTTCTATGCAATGCAGTTGGCTTATATTCAAACCTGAAAGCTACCACACTCTAATCCAGGGGTCTCCAACCTTTTCTATCACAAGAGCTACTTTTAGAAAACGAAACATGTCGCGAACCACTCTTTTTTGACCATAGCTTTGAAATAGTCACATTCTTCTCTTCTCCTCTACCCTGCAACTCATCCCCAGGTCCTTGGTATGCAAGATATGTGTTTTCTGTAAATATACCTGGTAAAATAATGGTTAATAAACAGTATTTGGCATGACAGGCCCCAATCAAATTATCTTTTGTACCTTCCCGAATTCTGTTTTCTCTGTTTAATTTGACATTTTTAATGATTTTTGTTCTTTTCTTGACTCTCAATATTACAATGACTCATAGAGAAACAATGGGAATGGATGTTCTGAGTCCATGGTAATGCTTAAATCACATCAGAATAAAATTTTTGAGGTCTGGAAAAAAAATGAACACATTTGAGTGTATTTCCCTTTAATTGCGCATCTATCAGGAGAGGAATGTGCCGGTCTAGCCATGCTGTTAGGCCTACTGCTGCAGCACATGTCATGGCACAGTTTGTAAATCAATCGCCACCCAATTGATACAAATAATCATGATATAGTTCTGTCAGGTAAGCCTACTTTGCAGTTAACATTTAATTGAGAAGATTTTGGGGAAAGCCTTTCTGTCTACCCACAAGATGGTTATCATTAGCATCGCTAACTGGCTACATACAAACGTGTGCACCAAACAGACAGACAGGTTGCCTGGTTACACAAACTCCTTGCTCCGGCCAAACTCTATGCCACACCCACAGATGTTTGTTTCTTCTCCGCAATGAGTCTGGATCTGAGTACCTCCCCGACGATTTCTAGAACGCTAACACATTCTAACTGGTCCCAGAAACCGATGGATTGGGCCAGAGCCAGAACACACATGGGTAAAGCTGCATTTTGAAAATGTGTTATTGGCTTTGATACTCTGGTTAGAGATTATCCAATCGCTGATGACTTTGTTTTGTACAACACCCCTAATTTTGATGTCAGCATAAACGACTTCAACAATGGCAGTCTCAGATTGAAGTATGTACCGAACGATAGAGCAGCGGAAGAATTCAGTTTGAATCACAGGCAAACAGACAAGGGCGATATTGCTGGAAATTAATTGGCAGATGTTGTGTTACATTTGGCTTTTTAAGCCAATAGTGGCTAACCAGGGGTGGGATAATGTAAGTGTGGCTTTGATTGGATAGTAGCCAGGAGCTTTATGTTTTTGACAGTTTGCGAAGGAACAAATGAAAAAATGCATGTACTTTCAGAATTGCTTGGCTACTCATAGGTGGGCTGCGCGCTACTGGTAGCTCGCGATCGACCTGTTGGAGACGCCTGCCTCACCTGTGTTCCCTCTCCTACGGTGAGGTTCTTGAGTTGGTAGACGCTGACCTGCCCGTCACTGTCCCCCACTAGGATACAGTCTGTCTCAGTAGCAAACAGCATTGAGGTCAGCTTCACCCCGGGACTGGCCAGGCTCACTATGGTGGGCTCCAGGCTAGGGAGAGGGACAAGGGCATGGTGGAGATGCTGTCTATTGTTTATTCACAGGCCATGCTCAGAGTAAAGACTTGAGCTTTATTATCTTAGCTTTATATTTCTTGAAATGCATTAAGAGAAGAAACTACAATAGATAGAGAGGGAGAGAAAGAGACAGAGTTAAATCTATTTATTAAGAGATAGAAAGTAATAGAAAAGGAGAGAGACAGACAAAGAGAGAGTACTCACATGCTGGCTCCCAGGTCCCAGATCTCCACGCGTCCCTCGTTGACGGCCCCGAACACGGTGGCCCACTTGGGGGACCACATGACGTCATAGACGGCACTCTGGGTGGAGGTGAAGCCCAGCACGGGCGTGAACAGGTCCTGCCGCCACAGCTGGATCGTCCAATCAGAGGAGCAGCTCAGGAAGACGTCCGAGCAGAACGGAGACCATGTGATCCGGTACAGAGGGCCCTGAGAGCAAGGAGAGGTTAGAGCTAGGGTTAGGGTAAGGGTCAGAGTTGAGGCCAGGGTTAGGATTGAACCTGGATGTGGACATGAAGTTAGGGTTAAGGTCAGAGTTGAGGGTTAGGGTTGAACCTGGATGTGGACATGAAGTTAGGTTTAAGGTCAGAGTTGAGGGTTAGGGTTGAACCTGGATGTGGACATGAAGTTAGGGTTAAGGTCAGAGTTGAGGGTTAGAGTTGAACCTGGATGTGGACATGAAGTTAGGGTTAAGGTCAGAGTTGAGGGTTAGGGTTGAACCTGGATGTAGACATGAAGTTAGGGTTAAGGTCAGAGTTGAGGGTTAGGATTGAACCTGGATGTAGACATGAAGTTAGGGTTAAGGTCAGAGTTGAGGGTTGAGGGTTAGGGTTGAACCTGGATGTGGACATGAAGTTAGGGTTAAGGTCAGAGTTGAGGGTAGGGTTAGGGTTGAACCTAGATGTGGACATGAAGCTAGGATTAGGGTTGTGGTTGAGGCTAGGGTTAGGGTTGAACAGGGATGCGGACATTAAGCTAGGGATAGGGAATGAATGAATGGCATTGTATTATACAGTTCAGCGGAGAGCATCTGTATGGCCTGAAGGATCTGTTCATACTTTGTGTGCTATGTAGGTCTCCAGGAACTGCTCGTTGTAGGAACAGGAACACTTGTGGATGTGGCCCTCCTCTGTACCAGCAAGGTAGATGTTGGAGTCCTAAAAACACAGGACAAAGTAACTAAAACAACACGTGTAACTATCCTTTATGAAAACGTAAGAACATGAGAACACTCTGGTCGCTCACCATGGGATGGAAGTCAAAACAGAGCCCCGGCGCCTGCCGTGATATCAGCGCCTCGCTCTTCCTCTCTTTGTCTCGAGCCTGCTTCTTGGCTTTCTCATTCCTCGTCCTCTTCAGCTTCATCAAGTCTGTGGAGGCAAGGGTTAGAGCACATAATAGTTACGCTTATGACTGGAAGGTTATGGGGGGAAATGTCTGCAAGAGTTGTCTGCTGACTGGAAGGTTAAGGGGGGAAATGTCTGCAAGAGTTGTCTGCAAAAGTGTCTATGAAGAATATGAAGAATAGTATTTTAGAGGGTGGGTATTTGGGATACTTGGAGGGGGCATACTAAGAGAAAGGTTTCCCACAACTTTCAGAGACTGAGGTAAAACTGGACCTATGCAGTCGAGGCTTTTCCGCAGGAACCACTTGCTGATCCTGCCGTCTGCAGACACAGAGATGAGTGTCTCTCCCTTGTCCTCTCCTGAGGCACCCCTCTCATGGTCGATCCACCTTACCTGCCACACAGTGCTTGTGTGCTTGTGGGCACAGTCACTACACAGGGAAAAAAAACACACACACACACACACACACAGGTAAGTGTGCTTCAACTAACACACATGTTGAGGTTCTCATTTGTTTTCCAAGGCGCAGTCACTACCAGCTTTGTTACATGTCTGTGTGAGATCAGTAGATATTTCAGTGTCTAATGGAGATTAAAAATAGTAGACAGTCTCTGACATCACAGCCTAGCTAGTCAGTCATAACAACAACAGACAGATGATGAGTAACGGGGAGATATGCACAGGAGATACTGTAAAAACAGTAGATATTTGGTGGAAACGCGTCACTCGATTGAATACACACAAATCTATCGCGCTAGTATCTGAGGAACGATGGAACAGAAAGAGATGTGATGTCACAGCTTGTTAACGATGGAACAGAAAGAGATGTGATGTCACAGCTTGTTAAAAGGCTTGTTAACGATGGAACAGAAAGAGATGTGATGTCACAGCTTGTTAAAAGGCTTGTTAACGATGGAACAGAAAGAGATGTGATGTCACAGCTTGTTAAAAGGCTTGTTAATGATGGAATAGAAAGAGATGTGATGTCACAGCTTGTTAAAAGGCTTGTTAACGATGGAACAGAAAGAGATGTGATGTCACAGCTTGTTAAAAGGCTTGTTAACGATGGAATAGAAAGAGATGTGATGTCACAGCTTGTTAAAAGGCTTGTTAACGATGGAACAGAAAGAGATGTGATGTCACAGCTTGTTAAAAGGCTTGTTAACGATGGAATAGAAAGAGATGTGATGTCACAGCTTGTTAAAAGGCTTGTTAACGATGGAATAGAAAGAAATGTGATGTCACAGCTTGTTAAAAGGCTTGTTATGTGTTGTTGTTGGCTGGCTGGCCTTCCATTGTTTCCTCTGCATCACGTTGGCCATCTCTCTTTCAGTGTATAGGCTTCCTGCTGTTTTGTTGTTTGAACACAGTCCTTGACATGTCCGGCTGTGCAATACGTGCATTTCCAAATGAACATGAAAAAGTCTCATTTTGAAATAAGAAATACAAAAATAAAAATAAATATTTATCCTTGTTATCATCATTTCTGTTTTCAATATCGTTCATCACCTCAATCTTTTGTGATTATCAAAAAAGTTTAAACATTACAATTGCTATTATTTTAAATTATAAAAGGAACATAGACCTACTCCACTGTCTAATTCTAAAGGTAAAGCCTATGGGTAAAGCAGAAATGTTGGTGACTGTGGGCTTTGCTTTGTAAACCATATAGGGGTCCCCAATTACATACAGCCATGGGTCAGAACATAGTCATAAATCATTTGTACACTGCAAATTGACCGCAAGAATCCCAAACAGATATAGTATTTGACAAAAACATGATAACATTGGGATACGATCACATATGCCTCTGTATTTATGCGTGGGAATACTTGTGAGCAGATTTCCTAAATTAAAATCACTTGCAAACTAATTTCCTGGTAATTTTACAGTATTTTATGTCCAAGAACAAAAATTATAACATTTATTTTATTTTGCTCAGAAAACTTGGGGGGGAACCCTGTCATATAGCCTGTTTATCTGCCAGTATACAGTGCCACCTGGTGTCTATGAGAAATTAGATTTGGTTGTCTCTCTCACTCTCTCTTTCTCTTTGAGGAGACACAGACCCACCTGCTGTCAATGACGGGTGTCTTCTCTCTGCTCTCGACGTTGTAGGTGGCTATGCTGCCATCATGCATTCCGACTGCTAGCTGGCTGGCGTTGCCAGACGAAAAGTCCAAAGTAGTCACTCCACTCTCACAGGTAAAGATCCTCTCAGGCCACTGTAGATACAAGATACAAAACTCATTAGCTTAGTCACTAGAGAACTATTCTCTAACCTGGCACAGGTACAGTAGCCTGGTTTCGGATCTGTTTGTGCTGTCTTGCCAAATGTTTGGCATGATAGTCCATAGGAGTATACAGCACACATATATCTAGGACCAGGCTACAGGTACAGCACAATTGCAGAAACTAATGGTATTAACTGAGATAAAGAAGAAAACAGAAGTGTCAGTTACCGTGGGGTTTTTCAGAGACCAGCAGCAGATCAGGCCTGATTTCTGGTCTTTGAAGTCAAACTGCCCATACCCCACTGCAAGAAGGTCCTGGAGAAGGAAATAAAATGGAGAGAGAGAGAGTTTATTTTGTAGAAACATTTTACACACATCAAAAGACAAATAAATAAGTGAATAAAACTAGAATCATACTGGGTTCCTCTTGTTCCAGGCCATACTGCTGACGTTGTGTCCTGAAGTCAGCTCACAGCTGAAGGACCAGAGGCGCTCCAGGGCCGGGGTCAGAGTGCTCTCCTCATCCAGGGAACTCTCCTCTCTCCTGTTCCCCACCGTGGGCACAACCTTGGGCACACTGTAAGGATCTGGCACATCCAACAAACATGGTTGTTTATGAGAAATAAGGCATTCAATTTGTAACATTACTAAATATCAATTCAAGTTGATAATCATACGATCCGAACCTGATGAAGACCTAAGGGTTAAAACGTTGTGGCTAATAAACCACATGGGGACATAGATTACACTGTACTGTTTGCCTGCAAATGTCACCCCAAAAAAAACACTACCCACTGGGCAAAAACTGGTTGAATCAACGTTGTTTCCACATAATAAAAAAATATATATGTTAATGTGATGACCTTGAATCAACGTGGAAAACTGATTGGATTTGCAAAAAGTCCTCAACTTAAGGGACTTTTCTTTTTTTAACCTAAAACCTAAAAATGTTTTGTTGATTTCAAGTTGAATTCACGTTAGTTGACAAGTCAACCAAATGTAAATAAAAAATAGACGTTGAACTGACGTCTGTGCCCAGTGGATAGAGACGCATGCATCAGTAATAACCATACCTTCCAATGTGGGGAGCTGTCTGTATGCAGCCAGCTTCGGCTGGTAGATGTTCTCCAGAATGATCCTCTCCATCACAAACAGATCCTGCTGGAACTTCTCTGACTGCAGAATCAGTTCCGGGTCCGGTTCATCTTCAGACGGGACCAGGAAAAGCTCCATCTCGATCCGCGAGCTAGAGGCACTCGCTTGAATAGAAAAACGCCTGTTAATATCATACGTCATCATGAAATAAACTGTAAATAAATAAGAAACCCTAGAACTGCTGCAGGATCATAACCATAATGATCCCTTCGTTCTCTAATATGGTTCTATTCTATTAATGACAGTGTTACTGTACCTATGCTAGTGGTGCTGATGACAGACATGGTTCTCTCGGGGGCTCTGGTGGGGTCCAGCCTGTGGTTGGAGACAATCTCAGGGACGCTGGCCTTGTCTGTGTCTGGGGACAAGGCAGCCTCCCCAAGCCCTGCGCTGCAGAATGAGTCATACATATCCCAGCTGGTGGCTGTGGTGGCTGTAAAGAGGGCAAAGGTGACAATAGCTATTTGTAACATCAGGCATAGAGGCCAGAAGCCCACTGGGCACACACTGGTTGAATCAACGTTGTTTCCACGTCATTTCAATGAAATTACGCTGAACCAATGTGGAATAGAAGTTGAATTGACATCTGTGCTCAGTGGGGGGTGCTTAACAAACTAAAGGCTGACTGAGGAGGCTGTGCTTGGGTGATAGCCATTGTGTGAGAGGTGAGATAAGAACAACAGACAAGAGTACTCTCATATCTCATAGCAAGGACAACTGAGGATGAAGTGCATCCTAACCTGCATCCACCATGGTGATGGCCTCACTCTGGACCTCCTTGGTCTTGGGCGCTCCGTTGAACGTCTGCATGGAACGCTCCACATACTTATCATTCCCCATTCTGTTCTTACACAGCTCCACGTACAGATTGTTTCTCTCTCTTCAGACAGAGGGTAATCGACAGAACACAAGTTGCATGAAAATGTATAAAAACTACATAGCAAGCAAGGATCTGCATTATGAGCTGCTGAGGCCTGAGCCTGGAATCTACATCATTTGGATCTACACTACCAGTCAAAAGTTGACACACCTACTCATTCAAGGGTTTTTCTTTATTTTTACTATTTTCTACATCGTATAATAATAGTGAAGACATCAAAACTATGAAATAACACATATGGAATCATGTAGTAACCAAAAAAGCATTGTTTTGATGTCTTCACTATTATTATACGATGTTGAAAATAGTAAAAATAAAGAAAAACCCTTGAATGAGTAGGTGTGTCCAAACTTTTGACTGGTAGTGTACATATGAGTTATTTCATTCTGAGTCTGGAAAAGGTGATTGCTTACTTGACAGATTCAGCTTCCTCAGAGTCCACAGACACAGAGATGGCCGGCATGTCCAGTAGCCAGAGGGTCTCTGACTCGATGAGGTACCGATCCACCATGTCATCCAACATCTCCTCCTTTATCAACTCCTTCACCTCTTCCCTTCTCACCTGGACATCTGACAGGACAGAAATATACATCAACAACATAAATAAAAGCATCCAGGTTTTCAAAATTGTAAATTTTTGGGTAACTGTGCATCCCGGTATTCTCAGATGACATATACTTGCAGATAACACAATACATTTTTTGTCATCATAGTGATATAGCTGCCATGGCAGCTCTTGTAACATCATCAGTAAATGAAATGAGAGTGAAAGGATTGTCAACCTGAGAGACTGATGGAGATGTCCCTTTTGGAGGATGGGTCCTCAATCTCTTCATTCATCGACTCCATCGTGGACTGGCTCCCTCTGGACACTGTGCTGCTTCCAAACACTGACCTGACATACGACAGGCAGCATTATTCTGTTATAACCACCAGTCATATTATTTAAAAATGTTTTACAAGAGAGCTAGAGTGTGAGATTAAGGTACTCAAAGCAGTACATAGTCCAATGACCATAAAGTTAAGCACATTGCCTTCTAAATAATGTTGCTTTTAAAAAGTGAATATTCTGTGTGTTACCTGGTAAAGGGCCCAGCGAAGCTAGCGTTGGTTGTTGTCTGGTATGCGGTAGAGTAGAAGTCTGACATGGTGCCACCAGAGGTGTCACTGGCAAAGATCTTACTGTGTTTAGACGTCACGGCTGCAGGGTCTGGATGGTAGAGAGGCTGTGGGGTGACGTCCTTGCCATTTTCATCAAAGACCTGTGAGAGGGATGTCACTTTTTAACTGCTGCACAGTAATTGTTATTGCAATGTCAAATCAAATCAAAATGTATTGGTCGCGTACAAAGATGTGCAGGTGCAGTGAAATGCTTGTGTTTCTACTAGCTCTAACAGTGCAGTAATACCTAGCAATAAAAAAAATATATACACATAATTCAGAAGAAAGTGGGTGAAACAGTATGTAAACATTATTAAAGTGACCAGTGTTCAATGACTCTATAGGGCAGCAGTCTCTAAGGTGCAAGGCAGAGAACTGAGTGGTAGCCGGCTAGAACAGTGTCTAAGGTTCAGGGCAGGGTACTGGGTGGAGGCCGGCTAGTGATAACTGCTTAACAGTATGGCCTGGAGATAGATGCTGTTTAACAGTCTCTCTGTCCCAGCTTTGATGCACCTATACTGTCTCTGCTTTCTAGATGGTAGCGGGGTGAACAGGCTGTGGCTTGGGAGGCTGAGGTCCTTGATGATCTTCTTGGCCTTCCTGTGACACCGGGTGCTGTAGATGTCCTGGAGGGCAGGCAGTGTGCCCCTGGTGATGCATTGGGCTAACCGCACCAACCTCTGGAGAGCCCTGTGGTTGTGGACGGTGCAATTGCCATACCAGGCTGTGATACAGCCCGACCGGATGCTCTCAATGGGGCATCTGTAGAAGTTAGTGAGGGTCTTAGGGGCCAAGCCAAATTTCTTCAGCCTCCTGAGGCGCTGTTGCGCCTACTTTACCACGCTGTCTGTGTGAAGGGACCATTTCAGGTTGTCAGTGATGTGCACGCCGAGGAACTTGAAGCTTTTGACCATCTCCACTGCGGCCCCACGATCAGCTCCTTCGTTTTATAACATTGAGGGAGGTTATTTTCCTGGCACCACTCCAGGGCTCTCACCTCCTCCTTGTAGGCGGTCTCATCATTGTTAGTAATCAGGTCTACCACTGTTGTCTTCAGCAAACTTGATGATTGAGTTGGAGACATGCACGACCACGCAGTCATGGGTGAACAGGGAGTACAGGAGGGAGCTGAGCACACAATGTATCAAACAAAACATGTGTCAATAAAGGGCTGTACCTGAACTGTGTGTTTTGGTGTTGGAACAGAGCTTTTATCAAAGATTTTGCTGTCAGCAGCCAAACTGAAACTTTTCCGGCTCACTGAGGCATTGATACTCCGAGCATATGTTGTGCTGTGGTTGACCCGGAGTATGCCTGATGTTGAGACATTCATTACCCGGGAAGATCTGAAAGACAGTAAAAGCATTTTGTCTACTGCTCAGAACACATCAAGTTAGACCCTATCTACTAGCTAAAAATAAAAATAAAATAAGATGAGATCACACAGATTTATTACACAATAACATGCAATTTAATAGGCCGAAGGATATGGTGAGATGACAGGGTGTTAAAATAGTGAAAAGCCTTGGAGAGCATGGCCTAGGAGTAAAAGTGCTGGTAACAGTCTACATAGCATCACCTGCCATCCATATTAGCATGTTTAGGGTAACGTTAGCAACTGACTTACGGTGTGACTTTCAGAGTGGGTTTCTTCAGTTTTGCTCTGGTGGTGGACATTTTGGTGGTCTTATCTCGTCGTTAGTACAGAGGCAATAGTGGTGTTTACTAATCAGTTTATGACTTCGTTAGAAAGCTAGTTATGTGTGAACATATTCGAGGCAGCAAGAAAGCTAGCTAGCTTCAAAGTTTCTTGTTTCATATTACTATAGCAACATACTCCTCCCATAAGACGGATAAGATCCTGATTGGTCAGGAAAAGTTATGAACGACCCCAGTCCGTGTATATAAAATGTTTGATGTTCCACATTTTGGGACTCTGTTGTCTGCTTCTCTGGATGGTGCCTGTCCATAATATAATGCATCCGTTTTGAAAATATCGGTTTGGATTTTTGAAAAATTAAGACAGTTTAGCTAGCTACTCCAGCACGATAGGTGGCAGTACATAGAGGATATTTATCCACGGGGGTCGACATCCCTGTCGAAGGAGAGTACGCATGGCTCGCTAGCTAGCTTAGCTAACGTTCTTTAGCCCTGTCATGTAGCTAATAAACTTCGTATGAATCAAATACTAGCTCATCATTACGCTCACTTGGTGTCATACTCAAGGTGAGTTGCTCTCGTGCTTGCATTGCAGAGAAAACTAGCTAGCTTGTTTGCTAACAGCTAGCTAGTTAGTTATACCTGCCTGGCTAGATACATCTGAAAGGTTGTATGCATTGGTGGAATGCATCTAGCTAGCAACCGGGTACTTTCAAAGGTTACAAATAGATGACCATTGGATAATGTCATCGTTTTATGATTTATTGCATTGCCTAACACAATAAGGGTCATGCTGTTAGTTTACTTAGCTAGTTTTAAATATTTCTTGCTGACCTTGGGGTTATTTCCTCATATAATCTATTATTATACTGAACAAAAATATAAACACAACGATTTTACTGAGTTACAGTCCATACAAGGAAATCAGTCAATTGAAATAAATAAATTAGGCCCTAATCTATGGATTTCACATGACTGGGCAGGGGCGCAGCCATGAGTGGGCCCACCCACTGGGGAGCCAGGCCCAGCCAATCAGAATGAGTTTTTCCCCACAAAAAGGGCTTTATTACAGACATAAATACTCATCAGTTTCATCAGCTGTCTGGGTGGCTTGTCTCAGACAATCCCGCATGTGAAGAAGCTGGATGTGGAGTTCCATTGTCGTGTGAAGGCCGGTTGGTCGTACTGCCAACTTCTTATGGTTGATAAATGAACATTAAATTCTCTAGCAACAGCTTTGGTGGACATTCCTGCAGTCAGCAGGCCAATTGCACGCTCCCTCAACTTGACACATCTGTGGCATTGTGTTGTGTGACAAAACTGCACATTTGTGGCCTTTTATTGTCCTCAGCACAAGGTGCTGTGTAATGATCATGCTGTTTTGTCAGGTTCTTTATATGCCACACCTGTCAGGTGGATGGATTATCTTGGTAAATGAGAAATTCTCACTAACAGGGATGTAAACAACTTTGTGCACAAAATTGGAGAGAAATAAGCATTTTGTGCTTATGGAACATTTCTGGGATCTTTTATTTCAGCTCATGAAACATGGGACCAACACTTTACAAGTTGTGTTTATATTTTTGTTCAGTATATGTAAAACAAGTCCTTGATTTTTCTCATATTTCTAGGATATTGACACCAGTCTACTACAATGGAAGTCCTAATGCATCACCTTCGGCAGAGAGTCTTACCCCACCTGCCCAGAGCCTTTATCACTCCTTGTAAGAGCCATTCAAGCTGTGCTGCTGGAAATGCCCCAAAGCCAACCCCCACTGACTCCACCTCCCGACCTAGCACACACCTTCCCCTAGTCTCCCGTCTCTTCCAGCCCTCCAACCTGCGTGATCTGGGTCAGGAGAGTCGTGCTCAGGGGGAGATGACCTGCAAGAGCCAGAGACTGATGCAGCAGGCAGGTCTCATCCACCCTTCCAACCCTGGCTGTTACTACTTCCTCCCAGCCACAGTGCGCTCCATGGAGAAGCTGGTGAGGCTGATCGACCAGGAGATGCAGAGGATCGGTGGGCAGAAGCTGGACATGCCCAGCCTGTGCTCTGCGGAGCTGTGGAGACGCAGCGAGCGCTGGGACCTGATGGGAAAAGAGCTGTTCCGCCTGAGGGACCGCCACGGAGCTGAGTACTGCCTGGGCCCCACCCATGAGGAGGCAGTGACAGAGCTGCTAGCCTCCCAGGGAACCCTGTCCTACAGACAGCTGCCTCTAATGCTCTACCAGGTATAGGCTACAGTATGGCACCACATTCAACCTTATTCATTAGTTTATTCAGAGTGAGGCTTCTTTCTTCTCATCATACACTTGGGTTTATATTATAATGGTATTAAACTGATGCGTGTTTCATTTGTCTATGCAGATCACCCGCAAGTTCCGTGATGAGCCAAAGCCTCGGTTCGGGCTGCTACGGGGGCGGGAGTTCTACATGAAGGACATGTACACGTTTGATGTGAGTGAGGAGGCTGCCTACCACACGTATGAGTCTGTATGTCAGGCTTACAACCGCCTCTTCTCCCGGCTGGGCCTGCACATTGTCCAGGTCCAGGCAGACACAGGGAACATCGGAGGTAAACTCTCCCACGAGTTCCAGCTCCCAGCAGACATCGGAGAGGACAGACTACTGGTCTGTGGGAGCTGCTCCTTCTCTGCCAATGTGGAGACCATGGAACCAGGCCGGACTGACTGCCCACAGTGCCAGGCAGGCACACTGGTGGAGTCCAAGGGCATAGAGGTGGGTCATACATTCTACCTTGGCACCAAGTACTCCCACATATTCAACGCCACCTTCAACAACACCCAGAACAAGCCTGCTGTCACTGAGATGGGCTGCTTTGGGCTGGGGGTGACCCGGATCCTCGCTGCCGCCATAGAGGTGATGTCCACGGAGGAGGCTATCCACTGGCCTGGGCTGCTTGCCCCCTACCAGGTCTGTGTTCTGCCACCTAAAAGGGGCAGTAAGGTGGATGAGGTGGCTGGTTTAGCTGAGGAGCTGGCCCTCTCTCTGGGGGAGGCTTTGCCCAGCCTAAGAGGTGAGGTGGTTCTGGATGACCGTACACAGATGACCATTGGTAAGAGACTGAAGGATGCCAGTCGGCTTGGATACCCCTATGTGGTGGCAGTGGGGCAGAAGGCTACAGAGGAGACACCCAGGTTTGAGGTGATCTGTCAGCAGACTGGTGAGACTATGTTCCTCAGTAAGGATGGGCTGGTAGACCTACTCAGACGAGTGGAGACGGTCTGAGTTGGACCGTTCTTGACCAGGAACGGGACTAAACTACTGAACTCCATGGAACTCTATTGCTCCTCTGAAATGGGCATGCTTGTGGTTGGGTGGGATGATAAGCAGTAAAGAGGCTACTAAGACAAATCTAAGTCTGATGCAAACTGAGCTGGACTGAACTGAAATCTATTATTACACTGAGATGAACATGCATGTCTGGGGTAGGGAGGAAGTAGCCCTTGATCATGACTCTCAGTTCCATTACATTACACATAAGTAATTGGACGAAGGCGTCTTCTGTACGAGGGAATTTTGTTAAGATCCGCAACGCTCCGTCTGAACATTAACACGGATCGCTTGCGGTACGGTTTTGGAAGCATAAGGACCTTAGCTTTCATATCAGCGAGGAAAAAATAAATAAATGAATAAAGGTTAAATTGATACACACCTTTTATAGGGTTAGGGTTCCCACACGGCCATCTCTCCATGTTACAGTGCTTGTTTACGGAAGACAGAGTGGACTACCTGTGCTAATTAGCTATCTGCATCTCCGAACACCTGTGTGTAAATGGAAGATGGACGCCACAAACGTGTTGTCACTGAAAAATACTGTCATCTGCAACTATTAAAACTGTTTAAGACTGTACAGTAAGTGTGTATTATGCATTTGTGAAAATATTTTTTTGATGTGATATGAAAGTAGAGGGATTTAGGTTTCTAGAACCGTACCGCAATTGAGAATCGATTCACATTTATATAGAGTATTTGGCTGTTTAGGCTTCCAGAGCCAATTCTCCCTTTAAACGGAACATGTGTAAGGTCCTTGGACTAAGAAGTATTAGGCTCATTTAGTCCAATATTGAGCCAGGGTGGAAGAGGATCAATAATTTTTCTCAAATTACTTTGGTTCATTAGCCATGTGTGATGTCTGTCATTAAAAATCAATAGACATTTTTATTTATTATTGCCTTCTATCAATGTTTCATCCGGACTCGGTCAGATACAGACACACGAGTCAGATACACGCATTGCAGCGGAACTATTGAATCAAAGCTCTGACCGTTCCCCCTACGGAAGCATTTTAATGTTGCACCGCAACATTCACGTGTAAACAACTTGTATGATTTTGTTCTACATAGTTTATTTATGTAGACATATTGTCATACGTGTCGCTTCAGTAGTCAATACTAAGAAATCGTAATTTAGCAACTAGTTTAATCTTCAAATCTATCCACCTTATTTGGAGTGAATATGGCTTCACTATCACAACAGAGCGATGATAGCGACGATGGCATGGACGACTTTATGGAGAAATTCAAGAAAGAGAAATATAGCAACGCCTTTTCCGAGAAGAACTGGGAAGAGGTAGTAAAGACGTAGCTAGCTACATCTCTACACAAACGACTGATATAGCACTGACAGTCATCAGTCATTACTCTCACTGTCAGTATCATTGGAGTGACGGCTAACTAACGTTAGCTAGATATGACTGGTTAGCTATCTGTGGATGGGCGCTAACGACAAATGTTAGCTAGCTAGAATACTATTAAAGATTTGTTTAAATGGCTAAACCATTTTGATATTAAACACAGTTTTCTTTACAATTTGTGATACTGCCAGTCTCATTGATTGGCTAGTTATGTTAGTTACTGGCACTCGGCTATGCCCAGAACTGTCCCCTTGCCTTGGGTTCCAGAGGCCACAGGCTTTACTACCTATCCCATTCATTGCACTCATTCATTCCACTGTCTTGTAGGAGTTCAATAAGGTGCCTATGTTCATGAAGACAGCCCCAGACGAGATTGACCCCATGAAACACCCGGAGCTGGCTGCTATTCAGTCCATCATCCACGACGATGACAGACCACTAGAGGGTATGGCAGCCGTTACTGTACTTTTTGTCCACTCCTGATGAGGGGATTGGCTATCCCAACCAAACCCAGAGTCAATGGTTGTTTCCTTATTTCTACTCAGAGCAAGCCGAGAGCCTGAAAGATGAGGGGAACGACTACTTCAAAGAGAAGAACTACAAGAAAGCTATAGTGTCCTACACAGCTGGACTGAAGAAGAACTGCAGTGACTCTAATGTCAATGCCATCCTGCTCACTAACCGAGCAGCAGCACAATTCCACCTGGGTACAGACCTGTTCTTAGAACTTACCCATCAGTAGATCTCATGATATTGGTCTGTGAGTCTTCCAAAACTTGGTCTGGAATGTTTGTTGCAGTCACTCACTCTCTCCTCTTGCCTTGCAGGTAACATGCGCTCTGCACTGAATGATTCTGTCGCTGCAAAGAAGTTTAAACCAGACCACCTCAAAGCATTAATCAGAGGTTTGTCCATAGAATAAACATCACATTTGACTATTCTACCAGAAGACACATCTAGACACTACACATTTGCTATGAGACAAATGCTGTATGCATGACTCCTCTCTCATCCTCCTGCTGTGTGACTGTGTCTGTGCAGGTGCCTCGTGTTGCATGGAGCTGAAAAAATATACAGATGCCCTGCAGTGGTGTGAGGAGGGGCTCAAGCTGCAGCCCACAGACAAGAAGTTACTGGAGCTGAGAGCTACAGCAGACAAACATAAGGTATATTACAGGCCTTAATATGGCCTTGTCTCCTTTCCATTGTGTAGTCCAGTCCATATTTGAGATGAACCTATGCTGAAATTGTTGTATTTATGGTTTAGAGAGCAGCAGAGAGAGATGCAAGGAAAACAAAGGTCAAAGAAAAGAAGGAGCTCAATGAGAGAGAGGCTCTGCTGGCTGCTATAAAGGTGAGCGAGATCATAGTCACATGACCTGCATCCAACCTCATGATTCCTTTACAAGGAGGGTTGACGAAGGAACTGCCGCATGGCAATACATAGTTTTTATGACACGTGCTTTACAGGAGCGTGGCATCAAGTTACTGAAGCCTAAGCAGCGTCCTAAGCGCAGCTCTGACAGTGAGGATGATGATGGAGGCTCCTCTAGAGCCATGGCAGGCCTGGACCTGGACGGTCTGTGTTCTGCGGAGGCCACAGGGGCAAAGGTGTTCCTGGATGAACAGGGTGTCATGCATTGGCCAGTCCTATTCCTGTACCCCGAACACCAACAAACAGACTTCATCTCAGCCTTCAGCGAGTCCTCCAGGTATGATTATCTCTCCTCTCTCACTCTCTCCCTAAACAGAATGTGGGGTTGGAAGGGTCTACATAAAATCAGACAGTATTTTGTTTTGTAGGTTTGTAGATCCTAGAAGTCATCCAACCCAATACTCTACAAGATGTCTAAAGTAGACCAATGTTGCATTGCTAATGACCAATAACACTCAAAATAATACTGAACATAACATTTGATTTTTTAGCTTCCTAGATCACCTGACTCTCATGTTTGGAGAGGAACTCCCACCTTGGGACACTAACAGGAAGTACTCTCCACAAAACCTTCAGGTCAGTACTTTTTACTTTGATTTATTGGTTTCATTGAACAGTTTTGGGGTTATATACTGTATCTCTGAAATTGTGTTTTCCTTAGTTGGTTTTGACTTTTTTACCATTCTGACTCCTTAGCTGTTCTTTGAAGACCACGAGAAAGAGTCCTTACATCAAGTCAACCCAGAGACGCCTCTCCTTAAAATCCTTCAGCATAAAAGGTACAGAATGTATTTTTCTCACCCAGTTGTTTGAACTCACTTGTATAATGTGACTTGCTAATTGCTTTCTCATGGCTGATCTTTCCTGCTTTTTTGACAGGTGTTTTGTAAAGGCAGGAACTCCCAGCTTTGTCATTCTGGTAAAGGGGTCGCCGTTCTGCGGGAAGTTCTTATCAGAAAGAAAAACACATAGACTGTAATGACACTCTTCATTAATCAGCCTAGACCTGTCAATATCACAGACTACTGGTATGAACTCTATCCCACCAACGAGAAAGGACTGCACTCCTCTCCACTCCCTGCCCAAAGTAAATGGAAAAGTGTAGATTTTGTTTGTTATGAATGGGAACCGTTACATTGTTCCAGATATCTCCAGCATGCTCTGTGATTGGCAAGATTGCAGTGTTCATAAACTGTTCATACTGTATCTATAGATCAAATTGTATATGCGTGTCAATTTGGGAAGCTGTCATAAAATGTTATAATTAAGACACCATGTCACTATTACTAAAAGGCCTTACAACAAAATATTGGCATTTGTTTGTAATTTCCTTTTCACTGTCTCAACAACATAACATACTATGTATCGTAAAAGCCAAACCAACCCATATGTTGCACATATAGTTGACAAGACTCAGTCTGACCAAACCAGCTTTTCTTGCCCTGTAAGAGCATTCTCCAGCTGCTTGTGTGTTACAGTGCACCATAGCCCCCAAGCCGCATTACTCAATAACCAGGCTGGCTTTATGAAGATACTCTTGTTTCTTCCTCATAACAGGATTACACGGAGGGTTGAGTAATAATCAAGTTGAATTCTCATGGAAATATTTATTTTTAGGTCTGTAAAAACCCCTGGGACAGGATAAATCAATAAGCTTTAGAACAGCGTTTCCCAAACTCGGGACCCCAAGGGGTGCACATTTTGTTTTTTGCCCTAGCACTACACAGCTGATTCAAATAGTCAACTAATCATCACATTTTTTGAATTAGCTGTGTAGTGCTAGGGCAAAAACGTGCCGAGGACTGTGTTTTGGAAACACTGATTTAGAATTATCACCATTGTTGGGAAGGTTTGGTTCATCATTCAAATGTTAGGTGTGTCCTCATTGCTTCCTGAATGTCTCAGATGTAATCAGCAGTTTATTTGTGTCTTATATAAACTCCTTGGATGACTGATGCACATTCAGTTTGTGGGTTGATTCAAGCAAGACAAAATAGGCAGAAACAGGGGTTCCAAAAAAGCAGTTGTGCACAGATGTATTTTACCATTTCACTTTAGAACATGGCATGATTAGTACAAAGTCTTTTGACACAAGGCAAGCTCTTCATTGGAAGTACTTCTTCCTGTCATACTGGGAACACTGTAAAGAAAAATAACCTGGCAGTTCAATCAGCACTTGATCTTTCGTAGTTCTCCATCGACATCAGACACCCCTCACATGGACATAGACTTGGCAAGTGGTCTCTTCCTGGCTGGTCGGTTGGGCTGCACAGTCTCCAGAAGCCTCCTGACCAGCTCTAGCCTGCCCCTGCTGATCAGAGCCCTGGAGAGCTCCGTCACCTCCCCGTTGTGTGCCCTGCACAGGCTTCTCAGCTCAGCCTTCACCGCGTCCTCCGGGTACCTCTCCTGGGCCCTCCGCACCCACACCTCCAGCTGGGTGATGGCTGTGTCGGGGTCGGGGCCACTCTGGGTGAACAGCCCCAGCAGGGCCTCCAGGAGGCAGCGTAGAGCCGTGGTGTCCCTGCTGCCAGGCCGCTCCAGATTCAGGGCCCTCTTGAAGCAGTCGGCTGCATTCTGCTCCTCGCCCTTCAGCAGCAGACAGCGCCCCCGGAGGAGGTGGAGGTCCGGGAGGCTGTCACCCAGGTCACACTGCAGGGCCTGAGAGAGGGACACCAGGGCTCTGTTCAACGCCCCTTCATCCACAAGCAGGCTCTCCTGAAGGGCATCCACACCCATGTAGTAATACACCTGGTAAGTGACACAATGTATTATAATGTGTTGTGATAAACCTGTAGTGACACATTACTGTATGAATATCACTAGATATTCTGTTTTTCTTGCCAAGTAACTGTTGATCTTTCACTCACATGCACAGGCCTTATTTCCACATCCCCGATGTGACTGCTGTCAAAGTGCTTGCAGTGTCTTGTCAAACAGCAGAGAGAGTAACACCCATCCCCACTCACCTGTCCCATCTCCAGGTGTGTGCGTAGACAGGGGCGAACACTCAGCACCCTCTCCAGGTCTGCCTTGGCCTCAGTCAGGCGACGTCTGTCAGGGAGCCCACCCTGTCCCTGTTTAGCACTCTCAAGATCCCTCACGTAGGCCATCACATTGATCTGAGAATAAAACCATGTCCATTTATGTAAATGTTGTGTGTATTCTGTGATTGTCATGTAAGTCCATCCCTGCGAGTGTTTAGATTTACTATTTGGTTTAGTATTAACATTATTGAAGTGACATTTGATATTACAATAGTGTTGAGTGTTAAATTGAGTTGAACATTGTGTTTAGACGTGTTAGGGTTACTGTAGTGTACCTTGGCACGGGTGCAATAGGCCTGCCAGTTGAGTTCAGGGTCAGGCAGCACATTGAGGGCCATGTTACAGATCCCTGTAGACATCTCATGTTTCCCCAGCAGATAGAACACCTTGGCCAGCCAGTTCAGGATGAACGCATCGTCTGCAGCTAGTTTTATGGCCTGCAGGGGACAGTCAATATTACATTCTGTTTTACAGTAACCTGAAAAATGAGAGGGCTATGCTCTGACAGGTGCAGAACAACCTATCACCCTGCATAAAGGCTTACGAGAAGTTTTCAACCCGCAGACGAACTGAGGGCAGATACGGTAGTAGACTATAACTCTTCTTGAGCTGGCGCCAAGTTTATAGCCCTTTATACAGTAGGTGATAAGGAAGCAGACATGTCAGCTAATCGTTATGCAAAAGTTCATGATACACTGTGTCATCTGGATGCCTCTGACAGCTGTTAAGGATAAGATGCCAATAAGCAGTCGGAGAGTAAAAGCAAGAGAAAAGTCCCTAGGGCTTTGCTATGGCTTTACTGCTTGTTCTAGTGCGGTTCAGCACTCAAAGTTGGTAAGTCCCACTTTTCTGTGAGTGTTGTACATACAGTTCCGAAGCAGGACAGGGGGTCAGAATCGGAGTAGCCACAGTCGTGTACAGACATGGGCACAGTGGAGAATTCTTCTTTCCTCTCTAACATGATGCCTATGTAGCACCAGGATAGTGCTGTGTAGGAGAGGGGGTCAGGTAGAAACATACTGAATGATTAATCAATACATGTAGGACAGTAAGACACAGCACTGATCTTGTGGGTTCAGATGGAGAGAGAGAGCAATAATAATTTGTTAATTTTTCCCCTTCCTTTCTTCCTTCATGTGTACCTTTGTGATGTGTTTTCTCTGACTTCAGGGTCTCTGTGAACAGCTTCAGTCCCTTGTTGTAGTGAGACAGTCTGGAGTACTCAGAGTCCGCCTTGTTCTTTACAATATCATGTAGTCTACAATAAAATATCAATTTGCTTTACATTGTTCTTACACATGAGCTTGGTGATATTATTTTCCAATTTATTTTCTATGAAAAGATTTGAAACATTCAAGACCTTATATAGATTGTTGCCATTTTGAAATACCAGCTTCTCTTTTCTTCTGTAGGTATCTAAAAAAAAAAAAAGCAACATTAACCTTTACAAAATCAATATATTACTGTAGATGTGAAATTACATTATTTGTAAATAATCTAACATGAGATCTCACCAGCTGTCCCCCGTAGTCCAGAGCTCTGTTGTACAGGGTCAGAGAAACGGTCAGTTTTTCCCTCTGGTCCTCCTCTCTGTCCAGCTCTATGTCATAAGGATGAGCATAGGCCTGCTCTGCCAGGCACCGGGCCGCAGAAAGCCTGGACTCCGCCTGACCTGCCTGCCCAGCCTCCAGACCCATGAGCTGGGACACCTTCTCCACACACTCCCCTGCATCCAGCTCCCTCTGGAGGTGGTCGTACACGTAGCCAAGGTTGGCCCAAGCGTTCAGGTTCCCCGGGTCTTCTTTACAGATGCTCATGAAGGTCTCCTCGGCCTGCTCCAGCTGGTCCAGATGGAAGGCCAGGAGACCCAGGAGGTTACGGACACCATACTGGAGGTACCTGTAATGTTTTGAAAAAAATAGTCCAGGCCATGTATTATTCATAGTACCAGCTAAAGGGAAATTAGAATTCCAGTTCCATGTTTTACTCCAGCACCATTTGAGCTACCTAGCTAGTGAGCAACAATGTAACTGCCAAAATAATGGAAACGCTTGAGTTAAATTAGGGATACAAAGTATATTGAAAGCAGGTGCTTCCACACAGGTGTGGTTCCTGAGTTAATTAAGCAATTAACATCACATGATGCTTAGGGTCATGTATAAAAATTCTGAGCAGGCCATTATTTTGGCTACCATGGCTATGCCCCCATCCACAGGTACAAATGGTCAATTAATAGTTTTAATGAGCATGAAAATGATGTAAACCATATGCCATGGCCGTCTCAGTCACCAGAGCTCAACCTAATTGAACACTTATGGGAGATTCTGGAGCGGCGCTTGAGACAGCGTTTTTCCACCACCATCAACAAAACACCAAATAATGAAATGTATTGTGGAAGAATGGTGCCGCATCCCTCCAATATAGTTCCAGACACTTGTAGAATCTATGCCAAGGTGCATTGAAGCTATTCTAGCTCATGGTTGCCCAACGCCCTATTAAGACACTTCATGTTGGTGTTTCCTTTATTTTGGCAGTTACCTGTATGCACACCCATGATTTCAGTAAAGTTCAATTAACAATATCAGACATCCCAAACTCCATTCTTATAACCATAAGATAATGTTACAATACCCAGCTTCAGCCTCCAGCTCAGCCCCAAGAGAGTCCACCTTTAGCTGGGTGTCCCTCCTCCGCAGCTCCCCCGGTCCACTGGGCTCATGGTTCAGGTTGAGGTCCAGGTGGAAGTGACCTGGGATGTACTTCATGCTATCAATGAGGGACTCAATGTCCTCCTCTGTGTTGCCTTCCTCCATGTCTTCCTCCTGTTTATTAATCGCCTATTTAACCAGGTAATTCATTCTCTTTTTTTCAATAACTACCTGAGACTCATATGTCCCCATACACTAATGCTGACTGTCAGTCAACTAACTGGCTGGCTGTTTTCCTCTTCCTCCAGAGGCAGACTGGTAATACAGGTTAGGTTAGGGACTAGGGAGGGGAAGGAGTAAGAAATCTCCCATTCTGGCCTAGCTGGCTACCTCCCTCTCCATTCTTCTCATTTGAATAGTACATTTGAATGTGACTGAACATTCATGACCCCCTTTTTTGTGTATCTCTTTATGATACAATACATGGAGATGTGGATTTTGAATATCTGACTGATAATCAGTAGGGCTATGGTCTTATTTTATGGCTCACGTGTCAGCTTTGGGTTTTTACAGACTAGGAGAGTGGGTTATTACTTTAGACAGGTGTCACAACAACAGTGGGGTAGGTTGACTTCGTATCTTCTTGACTTTCACTCAACCTTTTAAAGTTTTACAAGGTGCTTACATCAGCTTTCTTCTTGCCTGAACATGACAGAACATTATTCAGAGAGAGAGAGAGACTGACTGACTGACTGACTGACTGACTGACTGACTGACTCACTCACTCACTCACTCACTCTTGGCCCTAGCTCCTGACTGGACTGCAGCTCTGCGAATGTATTCTGTTGGATTTTCCATCACCGCAGCACTGTTTTTCCTCTTCTCTATCCCTGGCTTATTCAACATCCCTCCTACACGCATTAAAAAAGCAGTGGTGTGTACTTATTTTCATTAATTACAACCCTCATTTAGAGAATTTTTTTTTTTATGGTACCACCAGTTGTTTTTTCAACCCTTTAAGTGTTTGGCCTCTTATCACCACCAGAGGGTGGACATGCATTGTATTGTATGACAAACGGATATTGAAAGTGTTGTGTACAGACACCACACTGTTTATGGAGAGGGAACATTTAATTTATTATGGTGTTGAATTAAAGTTGACTGATATTTCTTTGATAAAAGCTCAAGCATTTCCTATGGTGATGGATAACAGTTAAGTAATATCTCATCTTCACAAATGATCACAAAATAGTTCAGAATATATTTGGGCTGTATGTGCTTTATGAGCTGTGATCTTAGTGAACCAATTACCCTTAACTTGAATAGCCTATAGCATAGAGTTTCACCCAAGTTCGTTATGTGTCTGATCATTTTGACAGCTTGTGTTTTAGTTGGCTAAGGAAGTCGTCTACAGTCTAGACATCAAACATCCATCTAAAATGACGTCTGATTCCTGGGCCAGACTACTAATGTGTCAGAATGATAATGTCTATCATTCAATCTCTATACTGAAAAACATACTTGTGGAGTACTTGATCAGACATCATATTTTACTTCCTCTGGATATTGAGGTAATAGACCCAGTGCTCTTAAATTGAGTTAAATGAAGAGGCCAAGGTTTATAGTATGCTAACAGACATCCCATCAGAGCACCCTTCTCTCCTAGTCAGACATTTGATCAGTAGGCTACACAGACAGACCAACAAATGGTTGGAGTTCTGTTCACCTGAGCTAGAACATTTTATTCCATTGTGTGAATTTTCCTAAATTACTTTAACAGGAGGGAAACCACCATTGTGCTGTCTGCAGCTGTTTGGTGATGTCATCAGTCCGGGACAAGGGCCAGGGAGAACACCAAGGTGAGTGTTGACAGAGAGGATGAGGGGGAAGGAGGGAAAAGGGGAAGGAGAGGAAAATCTGTGCATGAAGTCAGTTTGTTCCTTACTCTCAGTCTGTCATGTAACCTGACAGAGAGTCAGGGTTTCATGGGGTTTCATTTGTGCGTGGTAGTTATCTTCTGTAGTTGATCTGTTGTCTGTCTGTTGAACACATTTGTTGTACATGAAGTCATCTCTGTTCCTTATTCAATCTCAGTCTGCCACGTAATCTGACAGAGTCAGAGCGTTTTCTTGGGTGTCTCTGTGTGTGCTGCAACTAGATGTAGTAGCTGTTAGAAGAGTCTGTTCTACAGTATAATATGTTGTTGTAAAACCTCTAGGGTACAGCTGTTAAGTGGGTAGTTATATATATGATTTTGTGCGGGGGTGGTGTTGAATTATGAATATTTTCACATTACTCCGCCAACTGTTGCCATGGTATTCCCTCTTCCTCAGGTGCCAGTGCATACTTACATAATATAAACATTGGAGAGATGTTAACCCCGAATCATCCTCTAAGATACTTTCCCAGTTTTGGAGGATTATGATGTGTGTCCTACATATTGTAAATGTTAAAGGTTTGGTGTTGGGAAACTAAGCCCCAGTTAGCCCAGTTATTAATCGTCTTAACGAGGTCTGTCCTGACTCCTGACACACACACACACACACACACACACACACACACACACACACACACACACACACACACACACACTCTTCCTGTTGAGGAGATATAATGGCATGTCTGCTCCATGTGTGACATAAGTCACTGTGATCTCATCTGGCATTCATATACAGCGCATTCGGAAAGTATTCAGAAGCCTTCTCTTTTGTATAAATGTTTGGACATTTATTACAAATAAAAAACAGAAATACCTTACTTACATAAGTATTCAGACCCTTTGCTATGAGACTCGAAATTAAGTTCAGGTGCATCCTGTTTTCATTGATCAACCTTGAGATGTTTCTACAACTTGATTGGAGTCCACCTGTGGTAAATTAAATTGATTGGGCATGATTTGGAAAGGCACACACCGGTCTATATAAGGTCCCACAGTTGACAGTGCATGTCAGAGCAAAAACCAAGCCATGAGGTTGAAGGAATAGAGCTCCGAGACATGATTGTGTCGAGGCACAGATCTGGGGAAGGGTACCAAAAAAAGTCTGCAGCATTGAAGGTCCCCAAGAACACAGTGGCCTCCATCATTCTTAAATGGAAGAAGTTTGGAACCACCAAGACTCTTCCTAGAGCTGGCCGCCCGGCCAAACTAAGCAATCGGGGGAGAAGGGCCTTGGTCAGGGAGGTTACCAAGAACCCAATGGTCACTCTGACAGAGCTCCAGAGTTCCTCTGTGGAGATGGGAGCACAAGATTCTCTGGTCTGATGAAACCAAGATTGAACTCTTTGGCCTGAATGCCAAGTGTCACGTCTGGAGGAAACCTGGCACCATCCCTACGGTGAAGCATGGTGGTGGCAGCATCATGCTGTGAGGATGTTTTTCAGCGGCAGGGACTGGGAGAGTAGTCAGGATCGAGGGAAAGAAGAACGAAGCAAAGTACAGAGAGATCCTTGATGAAAATCTGCTCCAGAGCGCTCAGGACCTCAAATAACCTGAAATATGACATTTCCATGAGTATTCAAATCAAATCAAATCAAATGTTTTTTGTCACATGCGCCGAATACAACAGGTATACAACCTTACCGTGAAATGCTTACTTACAAGCCCTTAACCAACAATGCAGTTCAAGAAATTGTAATGGTGGGCACCAGGCTGCCCACCATTACGCACACCTGTCACCATCGTTAAGCACATCAATGCTTCATTGGACTCACCTGAACTTCATCACTGCTTGGTTACCTCTCCTATATCTGTCTGTTCCTCAGTTTGATCCCCGTGTCTGCATTAATGTTGTTTCGTTTCCGTTGTCCAGACGCTGTCTGTGTTTTGTTCCTGTCTGTTTTTTTCATTAAATGTTCACTCCCTGTACTTGCTTCTCGTCTCCCAGCGTCTGTACTTACAGAAAAAGAGTTAAGAAAATATTTACTAAATAAACTAAAGTAAAAAATAAAATAAAAAATAACAATAACGAGGCTATATACAGGGGGTACCGGCACCGGGGGGGGGGGGGGGGGGGGAATCAATGTAAATAGTCCCGGTGGCCATTTGATTAATTTTGTTCGACAGTCTTATGGCTTGGGGGTAGAAGCCTTTTGGACCTAGACTTGGCGGTCCGGTACCGCTTGCCGGTCTTTGACAATTTTTTGGGCCTTCCTCTGACACCGCCTAGTATATAGGTCCTAGATGGCAGGAAGCTTGGCCCCAGTGATGTACTGGGCCGTACGCACTACCCTCTGTTGCGCCTTACGGTCGGGTGCCGAGCAGTTGCCATACCAGGCAGTGATGCAACCGGTCAGGATGCTCTCGATGGTACAGCTGTATAACTTTTTGAGGATCTGGGTACCCCTGCCAAATCTTTTCAGTCTCCTGAGGGGGAAAAGGTGTTGTCGTGCCCTCTTCACGACTGACTTGGTGTGTTTGAACCATGATAGTTTGTTGGTGATGTGGACACCAAGGAACTTGAAACTCTCGACCCGCTCCACTACAGCCCCGTTGATGTGAATGGGGGCGTGTTCGGCCCTCCTTTTCCTGTAGTCCTCGATCAGCTCTTTTGTCTTGCTCACGTTGAGGGAGAGGTTGTTGTCCTGGCACCACACTGCCAGGTCTCTGACTCCTCCCTATAGGCGGTTTCATCGTTGTCGGTGATCAGGCTTACCACTGTTGTGTCGTCAGCAAACTTAATGATGGTGTTGGAGTCGTGCTTGGCCACGCAGTCGTGGGTGAACAGGGAGTACAGGAGGGGACTAAGCATGCACCCCTGAGGGGCCCCCGTGTTGAGGATCAGCGTGGCAGATGTTGTTGTTGCCTACCCTTTTGGCAAACTCCAAGCGGGCTGTCATGTGCCTTTTACTGAGGAGTGGCTTCCGTCTGGCCACTCTACCATAAAGGCCTGATTGGTGGAGTGCTGCAGAGATGGCTGTCCTTCTGGAAGTGTCTCCCATCTCCACAGAGGAACTCTAGAGCTCTGTCAGAGTGCCCATCAGGTTCTTGGTCACCTCCCTGACCAAGGCCCTTCTCCCCCAATTGCTCAGTTTGGCCGGGTGGCCAGCTCTAAGGTCTTGGTGGTTCCAAACTTCTTCCATTTAAGAATGATGGAGGCCACTGTGTTCTTGGGGACCTTCAATGCTGCAGAAATGTTCTGGTACTCTTCCCCCACAGATCTGTACCTCGACACAGTCCTGTCTCTGAGCTCTACGGACAATTCCTTCAACCTCATGACTTGGTTTTTGCTCTGACATGCACTGTCAACTGTGGGACCTTATATAGACAGGTGTGTGCCTTTCCAAATCATGTCCAATCAATTGAATTTACCATCGGTGGACTTCAATCAAGTTGTAGAAACATCTCAAGGATGATCAATGGAAACCGTATGCAGCTGAGCTCAAGTTCGAGTCTCATAGCAAAGGGTCTGAATACTTCTGTAAATAAGGTATTTCAGTTTTTTTATTTGTAATAAATGCGCAACAATTTCTAAAAACCTGTTTTTGCTTTGTCATTATGGGGTATTGTGTGTAGATTGCTGAGGAAAATGTTTTATTTAATCCATTTTAGAATAAGGCTGTGACGCAACAAAATGTGGAAAAAGTCAAGGGGTCTGAATACTTTCCAAAGGCACTATATTATTATATATATTTTTTGCCTGTTTTGTATGTTATTTTGGTATTAATACGTGTCACATATCAGTTTGCAAACAATGTAAAAATATATATATAATTGAGTTAGTATAGCCGCATACAAACATGGTCTCTTTTTTGCTTTCTTGGGTAAGGCAACTCCAAAATGCAGGTGTTTCAGCCTAGCTCAGTGCTTTCTGTGTTGGTGGGGCAGCCAGCAGAAAATATAGAGTGTAGGGGTTGGTAATGTTCTCTAGTTGCGCTGTGATTGGCTCAGTGTTCTGTCACTCATGGGGACACCGCAGAATCTACGGGGAGAGCTCGAAAATTAAAGTGCCTTGGGTGCTGCCGTAGATTTACATTAGAAGTGCCCATCCAAGAAGGCTCAAGGTCATTGGCCACAGATAAAATTACCTCAAATCACGTTATATCTACCACAGCTTTGATTGGACTGATCATGTCAACATCATACTTTCAAAATCTTAGCTAGCAAGCTAGACAAGCAGTCATCATCATGAATCAAGTCGACAATCTACTGGCAAATCCTTTTCAATCCTTGTCATATGAAGATAAATTATAAATAAAACGTGTCAGTGCTCATCGGCCATTGGACATAAACATTACACAACAAGTTGGAAATCGCAAATTCAACAATGCATGGTTTGGAAGGAATCAGTGGCTAACTGCAAGCGTTGCAAAGCAATCACTAGCCTGCTATTGAGTGGAATGGGTGTGTGGTCCAAGTCTGGGTTTAAGGGTCTCTTTTCCAAGCTTAAAATGATAAACATTCACATGCAACACCATGGGCCAGAAAGGTTTGAATACATTGGCTATGCTGTCAATCCAGCACGACTTCTGCCGCGTTCAAAACAACTGGAAACTTGGAACTGGGAAATCTCAGACATCAGTGAGTTCAAGACAACTGGGAACTCTGAAAAAAAGAGCTCCGACTGGGAAAATACATTTTGAATGGTCATCCAACTCGGAATTCCAAGTCGGGAACTCGGTCCTCTTTCTAGAGCTCCAACCTGAAGATCACTGACGTCATGATTCATTTTATTTATTTTTTGTTCCCAGTTGTCTTGAAAGCACCATAAATCCAGTGAATGCCAGACTTTGATTACAGAATTTGACCACAACAAGAACCGCCGTGCCACCTTCCTGTTCAAGTGAGCACAGCACAACAAGGTGAGTCCAAAAATGTATTGTATGCTGCTGCATAAATAATGTAATATGCCAGGGAGATTTGTATACTGTAGCTAAGAAGGTAATACTAAGTGTATGTTGTGTAGTAAGCTGTTAGTAGCCCACATGCCTCACCCTAATAATTTGGTCCCTTTCCCCCTCATAATTTAGCCTACTGTTCTGACTTGGTGGTGCACATGTAGCCTATAGCCTGTTTTAGAGCAATGTAATCTTTGAATATTGTAAGAGCTTTGTCTGCTTATATGCCCCCTTTATTTACCCTAAGGTTCTGACTTGGTTTACAGGGAGAATACTGTAAAAACGGCGCCACTGACGGTATAGAGCTCAAGTGGTGTGAAGTAATCTGGTCAGCAGCTGTGTGTGTGTGTGTGTGTGTGTGTGTGTTTGTGAGTGTGCACATTCTTCTTATTATGTTGTAGGTGTGATTTGATGGTCTGATACAGCAGTATAGTATATCAGATGGTGTGCAGTAAAAGATCAAACAAATTAATGACTGTCTCATCCAGTCTTAAATGACATAGACGTCTGTCCCACTAGATTACTCTGATTAGACCCCTGATCGCTCTTTCCACCACCTCCAGCTTGGCGGCACTCTGAGTGTGGAGAGAGCTTTTCTCTGATTGTGCTGTCACGGAACATGACTCTTCTGTGAGAAAGATGCATCAACATCAGCCAAGTAAGCAGAAGGCTTCGAAATAGGCTATTACGTCGTTGTTCAAGTGTTCTATTATTTGTGTCCAGTTGGAAAGGAGTGGTGCGTTTCACATCAGCACTATTACGGTAGGCGTATAGGGATATTACAGTACTTACCGAAGGCAAGTTGTGTGCTCACATTCAGTTTTCCCCTCTGCAGCTGTCGCTGTCATCATGCAGGTGGAATATGCGTTTCGATGCGTGGCTTGTCGGGTTTACGTCCAGCTCTCCGTTGTGTATTTCATGCATAGGCCTACACTAGTCTAATCTAGAAAGGACTATTCTATATTGAGAAGCAAAACCACTCGTTTCGACTCAGAGAAATGTAGGCTATTCTTTCATAGGCTTCTGCGACTGTTTTTTTTTTTTCTGAGGAAGATTCACATTATATGGATGCACCTCCACCGAGAGACAGTGGATAACCCTCCAGTGCGAATTTAACATAACATAGACCAGTGAATGTGTATTTATTTCGGCTGATGACTGCATCATCTCAATAGGTTGTAACAGCGCACTAACTTCACAGCATCGACGGTGTTTGCACTGGTACAGGGTTGTTTTCTACATCCATGTCCTCAACAGGACCATAGTATAGGATTGTTTCTCAATGTTCTGCATGGTGATAAAACTAAAAGGACCTAGTGCATTCTTTAGCCTATTATCTCTCTGGCGCATCGATTGGAGGAGAGTTGCGTAGGATGCCAGACGTTGCAATTAAAGGTTGCTGTTATTGCAGTTTGACAGACAAGGATATCCAAGAAACACAGAGGACGTAGTGTGCTTTTGACTTGACAAAGAACGGAACAGTATGGATGAAGGCACAGCTGCCAACGAGTCTATTCCAGATTTAAAAGATTTGGAGGTGAAAATCGGATGGAAGACACCGGAGGGTTTGCTCAAGTGGATGCGGGAAGAGGCATCCGCGCACCGCGGAGATGTCAAATTGAGCTCACTGGAGACCAAAGACCGAGACATCACCGGCAGGAAGAATCTGGATGAGAAGATTCGAAAATTAAAAGTTGATATGGTAAGGTCTTAATTGGGGCGGTGACTTTTGTTGGCCTTTCCATAAGTTATTCACATTTTATTTTATTTTGCTGTTAAAATGATTATGAGCAGTCGTACAACATTTGCTCTGCTTTTGGCATTTAATATTATAAAGATCTCCTAATGACTCAGAATGATCTTGTTGGTGGTCAGTAGGCCTACAATGAACAATATATGTATTTACTGTTGATCCTAGTCCTATATCCTCTTCCTGAATATAAGGCATCCACCAATCAATAATTCAGCTGCTCTTCACGATGATAACAGCGGCAGGTGGCTGAGGTTGCTAGGCGATGAAGGGATAACTTGGACTTTGGGCTATGCATTTTCATTGCTTGACATTTAGGCCTATCCATAATATCTCCATTATAATAAAGTTCTGGTTCCTTGATTCATTATTGCCAACAGGTCATAACTGGTGTTTTCGGGGAGACTAATAATTGGCCTAGGGATGGATGTTTTTATTCCTAGCGAATTACTATTCTATTACATAATGGGAAAGAACTGGCAGGCTATTTAATTTACAATCGAACTGTTCATTTATCCTATTAATCCCACGCTTATTGCAGGCCAGCCATATTTCGTTGATTGGCGACATTCCGAGTTTATCATAACAGACGTCATCATAGCTCTCCACTTGGTGCAAAAACAGGACTCCAGCAGAGAAGCTCCGGGTGTGTTGTTGTTTTTCCCTCGTACACAGATGTCTTGCATTCCTATGGTGAAGACAGGCGTTCGCGGTGGCTGTGTTGTTGGCAGCGCAATGTATGTCGTATTGGAATGTTTTTACACGAACGGCACATGATGGATGCGTGTGTCCTTCTAGAAACCGAAACAAGTCTCATTTGGCGCATTTGTTTGATTTGAAAATAGCGACCCACAGGCTTTGTATGTAGGCCTACCACTGCTGCTCTTCCCTGGGGTGTCTTTCTGTCATCTGCACTCTGACTGGCCAGACAATAATCACAGACTACCCCCAAGACTCTGGCAAAGAAACCTGCATAAAATGACATATGTTGTTGTAGGATATGTAGTCCATGTTGCCCATAACAATCCAATATGTTATGTTAATACAAACATTCTTGCTTTGCCAGTAGAATTTAGTTGATAGGCCTATACCCAGAGGGAATACCAACCATTTGGGTGATGATGTTTTACAGTGCTGAATTGTGGATCACTAGTGAGTGGTTTGAACTAACTAAATAGCAAGGGTTTGAAGGTTAGGGGACATCAAGAGGGTCATACATCTTTGTGCGGCCAGCATCACATAAGGACCCCATGATTTGCTTGCTGAGCCAGAGGATGCAGACAGAGCCCTGGTCAAAAGTAGTGCACTATGGAGGGAATAGGGTACCATTTGGGACGCATGCAGAGGCTCCAGTGATTAAGAGCTACCTCATAGTCATACCTCATGATCTTCCCACTGCCAGCAAGTATACATAGTGCTGCTGTGTGTTGGGCCCATATCTCATCTCTCTGAGTGGTGCTCGGTAGCAGGAGAACAGAGGGGTACTGAACATTGCACTCTCATCACAATTCGGCTTTTACAGAATAGGCTACACACATGCACACCCTCACACACACTCACAAGGACACGTACACACACCACTGGCGTAACACAGTTTCTCTGGGCCCACGCATGGTCGACACGGTGTCTGCTGGCTGGCGGCAATAATGTAATTACTTGTTCAGTAATTACAGTTGGAAATTCAAACATTGCACATAGTAAAATGTATTTGCAATGCAACCGCATACTAATCAGCTACCAATCAAATGTTTTAGACTATACAACTGTCCTGTATAGGCTACCTGAACCTACATGACATGAGTCGTCCTCGCAATCTACACCGAGTCCCCCCCCCCCCCCCCCGCCTTTGCCCTCAGAACACCCTAAATTCGTCGGGGCATGGACTTAACAAGGTGTCGAAAGCGATCCAAAGGGGTGCTGGCCCATGTTGACCAATGCTTCCCACAATTGTGTCAAGTTGACTGTATGTCTTTTGGGTGATGGACCATTCTTGATACACATGGGAAACTGTTGAGCACGAAAAACTCAGCAGCATTGTAGTTCTTGATACAAACCGGTGCGCCTGGCACCTACTACCATACCCTGTTCAAAGGCACTTAAATTGTTTGTCTTGCCCATTCACCCTCTGAATGGCACACATACACAATCCATGTCTCAATTGTCTCAAGGCTTAAAAATCCTTCTTTAACCTGTCTCCTCCCATTCATCTACACTGATTGGAGTGGACATCAATAAGGGATCATCGCTTTCACTTGGATTCACCTGGTCAGTCTATGTCATGGAAAGACCCCCCAAGAACTGTTGTCCACTAAAGATGAGCTTCCTATACAGTTCATCTCTTTCCGTAATGTGTTGAGGCCGGCAACTAAGGAGAACGAGAGGCTCAATTAAAGTTACAGAACTGCTGTATTTGAAGCTACACTCCCTTCTCCTTAGCTGTCTGGCCGTTTTTACCATCCCTGTAACTGTCACTTCTGCGGAGAGATCGTTTTCTAAAGTAAAACTCATAAAGAAGTATAGAAGCATTCGGTTCTCGGTCTGCTATGTGCTTTTCAACACCTGAGTAAGCTCCACTCATTGCACTGGCGCCGTCGTAGCCTTGACCACGACATTTGTTCACCCATATCCCCTTTCTTTCTTTCATTTTTTCATTTTTTTTAAAGGCCAGAGGCACTTTTTCAGTCACATTCCTGAAGCCCAAGAAACAACACTTACAGTAGCTTCCTAGTACATATGGAAATTGTCCGGTACGCCAATAACACACACAGTCTATCACCTTCTATCTGGCGGAGGTGTCCTTTGTTTCCACTTCTCACATTTGCTCCTGCCCGCTGATTGTCTTTTCACACACACACACACACACACACACACACTCATAGGGCTCCTTTGTGGCTTTTTCTCACCTTCTCAAACTGCCCTCTGATTTTTATGCCCAGAATTAATGCAGGGAGCCAGCTGTCTTTGAATCTCACCTCACATGTCTTACTGCATGTGTGTGCACAGAACACATAGATGGATGAACAATCAATGAGAGCCCACAAGAGACTATCACCGAAGCAGAGTCAGGACTGTAAACACTTCACACAAGGCTCCAGCAGACAGTCAAGGATTCTTCCCTTCATTAAGACTGTTAACCACCAGAGAGACTCCTAAACGTCTCCCCATAATAAAGCATCATTCAATACAGACAGAATTATGACTGCCGTGTGTGCGCACGTCTGTGTGTGACCCTCTGAAGCATCTGTCTGTTCTGATTGGAGGTCACAGGGAGGCTAGCTAGGACAGTAAGATAATACTGCTCCATAAACATTTACATTCCTTTGTGAGAACGTTCTGTTATGTCTCAATAAATTAGACATAACAAGAGCGATATATTACCAAATATTTCCTTTTCATTCCAGTCTTCTATTAGTTCTCTTGAATGTACGTCATCTGTTGATCATATTGTATCAGATACAGTATATGAAGGGAGGCAGAGAAATAGAGAAGAAAGAGAGGGAGTTTGGTTAATGTAACAGCTTTTTGGGTTATCTTTTCAGTTGTCTGAGATCTGGCCTGTTTCACGTTTTAGTTGTGACATGCATCTGGCCTGTTTCAAGTTTCATGCATCTGGCCTGTTTCAAGTTTCATGCATCTGGCCTGTTTCAAGTTTCATGCATCTGGCCTGTTTCAAGTTTCATGCATCTGGCCTGTTTCAAGTTTCATGCATCTGGCCTGTGTATCATTGATCCAGACACAAATGGTTTTGTTGGGACATACTTTGACACACTGCAAGATGTAGACAGACAGAGACACAGATCATACTCAGAGTCTGGTCTGAGAGTCTGTTCAGTGTCATTCTGTCTGAATACTGTCTGATTACTTTCCCTCCCCAGCTGCTGTCAAATCTCAGACATTTCTTTACGGGTCTAAACAGCTTTATTGAGTTAATGGATGCTCCGTCCTCAAAGACAGGCTGCCAGCTTCCTGTCATGGACTAAGTCACACAGACGAGCCTCATCGTTTTATCAGACATCTACATAGCTGCCTGTTTGGCTTCTATTATCAGTCTGGAGCTCAACTGTAATAAAATAAAAACACTTCTTTAGACTGTTATGTCCACATATAGGCTACAGTCCGGCACCTGGATCTGTGTGTGTGTCCTATAAAAAGGAAAAGTCCTATGAATGGGAATGCCGCACAGTGTTGTTGGAGCCCAGTGGATGACTCACCCCCTACCTCTCCCTCTCACTGACTGCTGCTGTGCTGCACAGATGGAAGACACAGGGGAGTGACGGTGAGCAGGTAGATAGAACAGGACAGGAGGGTTGTGGGAAAAGATCTGTCCTCTCTTTCTCTATCCCATTTTCCCTTTGTCTCTCTCTCTCTCTCTCTCTCTCTCTCTCTCTCTCTCTCTCTCGAGGTCTTCATAGAGATGGAGTGAGAGAATGATATAGAGATAGAGATGGAGTGAGAGAATGAGATAGAGATGGAGAGAGAGAATGAGATAGAGATGGAGAGAGAGAATGAGATAGAGATGAGAGAGAGAGAATGAGATAGAGATGGAGAGAGAGAATGAGATCGAGATGGAGAGAGAGAATGAGAATGAGAGCGAGAGATGGAGGAAAGACAGACAAACAGAAGAAGCCAGAGTACGGAGTGTTTGGAAGTAAGAGAGTCCATATATATTGAGTCTGTGGAGACTGACTAGTACTTTTCCATGAATCTTTGAATCATGTCAGAGAGAAAGAGAGAGGGATAGAGAGAAAGAGCGGAAGGGAGTATGCAAACAGATGGAACAGTGGGAGGGCTGTGGAGAGAGGTCACCCTTCTGCTGTCTCTGAAAGTGCTGTTATTAGAGAGGGACAGAGAGGGGGAGAGCGAGAAGGGGGGAGAGAGGGCTGCAGCAGAGCAGTCTGTCTCGTCATGCAGCGAGACAGAGAGAGGGCTGCAGCAGAGCAGTCTGCCTCGTCACGCAGCGAGACAGAGAGAGGGCTGCAGCAGAGCAGTCTGTCTCGTCACGCAGCGAGACAGAGAGAGGGCTGCAGCAGAGCAGTCTGTCTCGTCATGCAGCGAGACAGAGAGAGGGCTGCAGCAGAGCAGTCTGTCTCGTCATGCAGCGAGACAGAGAGAGGGCTGCAGCAGAGCAGCCTGTTTGCAGTGTGACATTGTCAGACTGGTCTCAGCATGGGAATCTGTCTGTGGTTCACTGGTGTGTAGGATCAGCTGTGTGTGCATTCACACTAATCATAACACTGTGTGTGTGTGCGTGTATGCGGAGGTCTGTGCATGGTGAAATGGCACATCAAGCCTGAAAATTAGATTTTCCCCTTGAGTAAGAGGTTTTATCTCTGGCACTGTCGAAAAAGTATCAAGAAGTATCGAGTGCTAGCCTGTTCATTTTGCGATGAAGGCTGAGGAGACTAGTGCTTCATATGCTACATACGCACGCACGCACATACACACACACAGAGTGCTGTGTATATACTGTGTGAGCTCAGCTGAGCGTGGCATGGTGTATGCGATGCAAGCCGGAGAAAGGAAAATTAGCTCTCCAGAATCCTGTGGATTAGCCGGGAGCTGTCTGGCCTGGCACCTCGATCGGGAAACTGGAATCTTTTTGACTGTGAAAATGGCTCTACCATCCTCAAGGCTGCAGAGCGCTCAACTCCCAAGGCTATGGCATTTCTTCCCCCCCACTTTAGGACATGCCTACAGACAGAGAGGCATTGGGACTGGCACATAAAATAAATGGCATGTAGACAACATGTAGATGGGCACACAAGCAGACATACAGAGGATTGCGAAAGTATTCACCCCCCTTGGCATTTTTCCTATTTTGTTGCCTTACAACCTGGAATAAAAATTGATTTTTGTGGGGTTTGTATAATTTGATTTACACAACATGCCTGATAAAGGCAAAATAAACGGACACCTATTTAGGCGAGGTGCTGGCTGACGGCGTAAAACACTTGAAAAAGAAAAGGAAAGCCGCACACTCTAGGAGCTCAGATGCAATAATTTAATATCCTAATAACCAACGTTTCGACAGACAAGCTGTCTTCATCATAATTTAAAGACCCTTGCTCCCTTCGTCTCAATGTAGACTTTGATTTGAAGCCATTCTTGTGATTTTGCTATTCATTTTAAATGTTGTGGGCCTATGTAGCCAAGTATCTATGATCATATGCTATCCATGTTTTTTGTATGTTGTTTTTATCTGTGAATTGGCCAATGCTATTAGGCCACACCCGGCCATGATTACAGACACCTGCGTGTGTCCTTTCACACTATATAAACTAGTGACCCGCAGTGTTTGTCATTATACCCTGATGAAGACAGCTTGTCTGTCGAAACGTTGGTTATTAGGATATTAAATTATTGCATCTGAGCTCCTAGAGTGTGCAGCTTTCCTTTTCTCTTACACAACATGCCTACCACTTTGAAGATGCAAAATATTTTTTTATTGTGAAACAAACAAGAAATAAGACAAAAAAACAGTAAACTTGAGCGTGCATAACTATTCACCCCCCCAAAGTCAATACTTTGTAGAGCCACCTTTTGCAGCAATTACAGCTGCAAGTCTCTTGGGGTATGTCTCTATAAAATCAAATCAAATCACATTTTATTTGCCACATGCGCTGAATACAACAGGTGTAGACATTACAGTGAAATGCTTACTTACAAGCCCTTAACCAACAATGCAGTTTTTTAAAGAAACATTTAAAATAAAAAAGTGTTCATTAAGATAAAAAAAAAAAGAAGCAAATAGCTAAAGAGCAGCAGTAAAATAACAGTAGGGAGGCTATATACAGGGGGGTACCGGTACAGAGTCAATGTGCAGGGGATAGTCGAGGTAATTGAGGTCATATGTACATGTGGGTAGAGTTAAAGTGACTATGGATAAATAGTAAACAGAGTAGCAGCAGCGTAAAAGAGGGGGATGGGGTGGGGTGGGGGCAGTGCAAATAGTCCGGGTAGCCATAATTAGCTGTTCAGGAGTCTTATGGCTTGGGGGTAGAAGCTGTTGAGAAGCCTTTTGGACCTAGACTTGGCGCTCCGGTACCGCTTGCCGTGCGTTAGCAGAGAGAACAGTCTATGACTATGGTGGCTCGAGTCTTTGACACATTTTAGGGCCTTCCTCTGACACCACCTGGTATAGAGGTCCTGGATGGCAGGAAGATTGGCCCCAGTGATGTACTGGGCTGTATGCACTACCCTCTGTAGTGCCTTGCGGTCGGAGGCCGAGCAGTTGCCATACCAAATCAAATCAAATCAAATCAAATTGTATTGGTCACATGCGCCGAATACAACAGGTGCAGACATTACAGTGAAATGCTTACTTACAGCCCTTAACCAACAGTGCATTTATTTTTAACAAAAAAAGTAAAAATAAAACAACAACAAAAAAGTGTTGTGAAAAAAAAGAGCAGAAGTAAAATAAAATAACAGTAGGGAGGCTATATATACAGGGGGGTACCGGTGTAGAGTCAATGTGCGGGGGCACCGGCTAGTTGAGGTAGTTGAAGTAATATGTACATGTGGGTAGAGTTAAAGTGACTATGCATAAATAATTAACAGAGTAGCAGCAGCGTAAAAAGGATGGGGTGGGGGGGGCAGTGCAAATAGTCCGGGTAGCCATGATTAGCTGTTCAGGAGTCTTATGGCTTGGGGGTAGAAGCTGTTGAGAAGTCTTTTGGATCTAGACTTGGCACTCCGGTACCGCTTGCCGTGCGGTAGCAGAGAGAACAGTCTATGACTAGGGTGGCTGGAGTCTTTGACAATTTTGAGGGCCTTCCTCTGACACCGCCTGGTATAGAGGTCCTGGATGGCAGGAAGCTTGGCCCCAGTGATGTACTGGGCCGTACGCACAACTCTCTGTAGTGCTACTCTCTCACCAGGCGGTGATGCAACCAGTCAGGATGCTCTCGATGGTTCAGCTGTAGAACTTTTTGAGGATCTGAGGACACCAAGGAACTTGAAGCTCTCAACCTGTTCCACTACAGCCCCGTCGATGAGAATGGGGGCGTGCTCAGTCCTCTTTTTTTTCCTGTAGTCCACAATCATCTCCTTTGTCTTGATCACGTTGAGGGAGAGGTTGTTATCCTGGCACCACACGGCCAGGTCTCTGACCTCCTCCCTATAGGCTGTCTCATCGTTGTCGGTGATCAGGCTTACCACTGTGTCCTTGGGCACAGGGACTATGGTGGTCTACTTGAAACATGTTGGTATTACAGACTCAGTCAGGGACATGTTGAAAATGTCAGTGAAGGCCTTTGCCAGTTGGTCAGTGCATGCTCGCAATACACGTCCTGGTAATCCGTCTGGCCCTGCGGCCTTGTGAATGTTGACCTGCTTAAAAGTCTTACTCACATCGGCTACGGAGAGCGTGATCACATAGTCATCCGGAACAGCTGATGCTCTCATGCATGCTTCAGTGTTGCTTGCCTCGAAGCGAGCATAGAAGTGATTTAGCTCGTCTGGTAGGCTTGTGTCACTGGGCAGTTCGCGGCTGTGCTTCCCTTTGTAGTCTGTAATAGTTTTCAAGCCCTGCCACATCCAACAAGCTTCAGAGCTGGTGTAGTACGATTCAATCTTAGTCCTGTATTGACTCTTTGCCTGTTTGATGGTTCGTCGGAGGGCATAGCAGGATTTCTTATAAGCTTCCGGGTTAGAGTCCCGCTCCTTGAAAGCGGCAGCTCTACCCTTTAGCTCAGTGCGGATGTTGCCTGTAATCCATGGCTTCTGGTTGGGGTATGTACATACGGTCACAGTGGGGACGACATCATCGATGCACTTATTGATGAAGCCAGTGACTGATGGGGTGTACTCCTCAATGCTATCTAAAGAATCCCGGAACATATTCCATTATGTGCTAGCAAAACAGTCCTGTAGCTTAGTATCTGCGTCATCTGACCACTTTTTTATTAACCGAGTCACTGGTGCTTCCTGCTTTAGTTTTTGCTTATAAGCAGGAATCAGGAGGATAGAGTTATTGTCAGATTTGCCAAATGGAGGGCGAGGGAGAGCTTTGTATGCGTCTCTGTGTGTGGAGTAAAGGTGGTCTAGAGTTTTTTTTCCTCTGGTTGCACATTTAACATGCTGATAGAAATTAGGTAGAACGGATTTAAGTTTCCCTGCATTAAAGTCCCCGGCCACTAGGAGCGCTGCCTCTGGATGAGCGTTTTCCTGTCTGCTTATGGCCTTATATAGCTCATTGAGTGCAATCTTGGTAGATAGACAGCTACAAAAAATATAGATGAAAACTCTCTTGGTAAATATTGTGGTCTACAGCTTATCATGAGATACTCTACCTCAGGCGAGCAAAACCTTGAGACTTCCTTAGTATTAGATTTTATGCACCAGCTGTTGTTTACAAATATACACAGACCGCCACCCCTTGTCTTACCGGAGTCAGCCGTTCTATCCTGCCCATGTAGCGTATAGCCCGCTAGCTGTATGTTATCCATGTCGTCGTTCAGCCACGACTCGGTGAAACATAAGATATTACAATTTTTAATGTCCCGTTGGTAAGATAACCTAGGTCTTAGATCATCCAATTTGTTTTCAAATGATTGAACATTGGCTAATAGGATTGATGGAAGAGGCAGTTTACTCGCTCGCCGTCGGATCCTTACAAGGCACCCCGACCTACGTCCACAATATCTCAGTCTCTTTCTCATGCGAATGACGGGGATTTTGGCCTTGTCGGGTGTCTGTAGAATATCCTTCGCGTCTGACTCGTTGAAGAAAAAATCTTAGTCCAATACGAGGTGAGTAATCGCTGTCCTGATATCCAGAAGCTCTTTTTGGTCATAAGAGACAGTGGCAGAAACATTATGTACAGAATAAATTACAAATAACGCGAAAAAACTCACATAATAGTACAATTGGTTAGAGGGCTGTAAAACGGCAGCCATCTTTTCCGGCGCCATTCTTGTAGAAAGCTTGGGACATCTAGCCACTGGGATTTTTTCCCATTCTTCAATGCAAAACTGCTCCAGCTCCTTCAAGTTGGATGGGTTCCGCTGGTGTACAGCAATCTTTAAGTCATACCACAGTGTCACGCCCTGGCTCTGGGACTCTGTTATGTTGAGCCAGGGTGTGTGGTTTCTATGTGTTTTGTGTGCTAGGGTGATTGTCTAGTTCGTTTGTTTCTATGTTGGCCGGTGTGGTTCTCAATCAGAGGCAACGTGAATCAGCTGTTGCTTGTTGTCTCTGATTGGGAACCATATTTAAGTAGCCTGTTTTTCCACAGTGTTTGTGGGATCTTGTTCCGTATGGTTTGTGTTGTAACCAAGGACTTCACGTTTCGTATCGTTTGTTGTTTTGTTCGTGTGGTGAATAATAAATAAAGTATGTTCACATTCCATGCTGCGCATTGGTCCTCTCTTCCCGACGATCGTGACAGAAGATCCCACCATAACTGGACCAAGCAGCGTGTCCAGGAGCCAACGCCAGAGGTGACTCTGAAGGATATCAACCTCGACTGGGTCAAGCCGCGGGAGGAGGAGAGAGGCTGGACTTTGGAGCAGAGGAGCGAGAGTCTGGCGAGAGCCATGGAGGCCTGGCCCACGGGGAGGAGAGACGCCCAGAATTTTTTTAGGGGGGGGGCTCACGCCGTGGACGACGGGGCAGCAGGAGGCCGGGATAGAGTGGTTCAACGGGTTGGCAAAAGAGGCCGCCAGGTTACGGGAGTCACTGGTCACCAGGGGGAAGGAGAATGTAGAGGCACGGCGAGAAGTACTGGGGTGTGTTGCCAGTCCGGTCCGGCCCGTTCCTGATCCCCGCGTAGGGCCAGTGGTGTGTGTCCCCAGTACGGTCCGGCTTGTTCCTGTCCCTCGCACCGAGCCTGTGGTGCGCGTCGCCAGCCCGGTCCGGCATGTTCCTGCCCCTCGCACCGAGCCTGTGGTGCGCGTCGCCAGCCCGGTCCGGCATGTTCCTGCCCCTCGCACCAAGCCTGTGGTGCGCGTCGTCAGCCCGGTCCGGCCTGTTCCTGCTCCCCGCACCAAGCTAGTGGTGCGCTTCGTCAGCCCGGTTCGGCCCGTCCCTGCTCCCCGCACCAAGCCTGTGGTGCGCGTCGTCAGCCCGGTCCGGCCTGTTTCTGCTCCCCGCACCAAGCCAATGGTGCGCTTCGTCAGCCCGGTTCGGCCCGTCCCTGCTCCCCGCACCAAGCCAATGGTGCGCGTCGTCAGCCTTGCACAGCCCGTGCCTTTTCCACCGGTGCCTGGTCCAGCACCGGTAAGCTGCTCCACTCCGGAGCTAGAGCAATCCGCTCCACCAGTGTTCAGTCCAGCTCCGGCCAGCAGGGCCAGACCGGACCAGGGGCGCTTTGGGGGGTTGGTTGGAGGGTGGGGGTCAAGCCCGGAGCCGGAACCGCCTCCGAGGAGGAATGGCCACCCGGCCCTCCCCTGTTCGGTTTATGTTTGGCGCGGTCGCAGTCCGCGCCTTTGGGGGGGGGGGGGTACTGTCACGCCCTGGCTCTGGGACTCTGTTATGTTGAGCCAGGGTGTGTGGTTTCTATGTGTTTTGTGTGCTAGGGTGATTGTCTAGTTCGTTTGTTTCTATGTTGGCCGGTGTGGTTCTCAATCAGAGGCAACGTGAATCAGCTGTTGCTTGTTGTCTCTGATTGGGAACCATATTTAGGTAGCCTGTTTTTCCACAGTGTTTGTGGGATCTTGTTCCATATGGTTTGTGTTGTAACCAAGGACTTCACGTTTCGTATCGTTTGTTGTTTTGTTCGTGTGGTGAATAATAAATAAAGTATGTTCACATTCCACGCTGCGCATTGGTCCTCTCTTCCCGACGATCGTGACACACAGATTCTTAATTGGATTGAGGTCTGGGCTTTGACTAGACCATTCCAAGATATTTAAATGTTACTTAAACCACTCAAGTGTTGCTTTAGCAGTATGCTTAGGGTCATTGTCCTGCTGGAAGGAGAACCTCCGTCCCAGTCTCAAATTTCTGAAACAGGTTTCCCTCAAGAATTTCCATGTATTTAGCGCCATCCATCATTCCTTCAATTCTGACCAGTTTCCCAGTCCCTGCCGATGAAAAACATTGGATGGTGTTCTTGGGGTGATGAGAGGTGTTGGGTTTGCGCCAGACATAGCGTTTTCCTTGATGGCCAAAAAGCTCAATTTTAGTCTCATCTTACCAGACTACCTTCTTCCATATATTTGGGGAGTCTCCCACATGGCTTTTGGCGAACACCAAACGTGTTTGTTATTTTTTACTTTAAGCAATGGCTTTTTTTCTGGCCACTATTCCGTAAAGCCCAGCTCTGTGGAGTGTATGGCTTAAAGTGGTCCTATGGACAGATACTCCAATCTCCGCTGTGGAGCTTTGCAGCTCCTTCAGGGTTATCTTTGGTCTCTTTGTTGCCTCTCTGATTAGTGCCCTCCTTGCCTGGTCCGTGAGTTTTGGTGGGCGGCCCTCTCTTGGAAGGTTTGTTGTGGTGCCATATTTGTTCAATTTTTTAATAATGGATTTAACGGTGCTCCGTGGGATGTTCAACGTTTCTGATATTTTTTTATAACCCAACCCTGATCTGTACTTCTCCACAACTTTGTCCCTGACCTGTTTGGAGCGCTCCTTGGTCTTCATGGTGCCGTTTGCTTGGTGGTGCCTCTTGCTTAGTGGTGATGCAGACTCTGGGGCCTTTCAGAAACAGTGTATTGAGATCATGTGACAGATCATGTGACACTTAGATTGCACACAGGTGGACTTTATTTAACTAATTATGTGACTTCTGAAGGTAATTGGTTGCACCATATCTTATTTAGGGGCTTCATAGCAAAGGGGGAGTGAATACATATGCACACACCAATTTTCAGTTATTTATTTTGTAGCATTTTTTAAAACACTTCACCAATTTGGACTATTTTGTGTATGTCCATTACATGAAATCCAAATAAAAATCCATTTAAATTACAGGTTGCAATGCAACAAAATAGGAAAAACGCCAAGGGGGATGAATACTTTTGCAAGGCACTGTACATACTGTACAGAGACATGCAGTATGCATATGCTCAGAGCAGTACACAGACAGACTGATAGGTTTAGTACATAGCCAGCCCTGAGCCTCATCAGCAGGCCGGTGAGCCATGGGAATAATATTTACAGCTACGCTCATTAGTCTCTCACACAGACTCTGCCAGCTATACCCCCCTAACTCCAACAACCCCAACCCGGCCCTGCCCTGATGTCTAATTCCCTGGACTCCCTCTTCCTGATCTCAGTTGCTGTCTATCCCTCTCTTCTTTCTTCTTTTGGTGTGTGCAATATGTGTAATATAATGAATCTTATACATTTATAGAAGCAGATCTTAAAAGAGAGAGAGCCATGTAGTATATGTTGTTATTTTTCTCCCCCTGCAGCCCGGCTTTAGCTTAGTATTCTCTCTCTCGCTCCCTGTGTTTTGGTCTTTTGTCTGGTGATTTGTGCTCACCGCTCTAGACTAACTCATTACTACAGCATAGCATACAGCCAGTCAGTCAGTGTGGCTTTGGCATCAGCAGAACAACTATAGCTCCTTCAGCTCATTTACTGAGAGAGAGGTAGGAAGAAAGAGAGAGATGGGTGCTGTCTCCTTCCTCCTCCGCGTTCTCTTTCTCCTCCTCCTATACACCAGCTCTGCTGACTGAGAAAGCTGTTACTTTCTGCCTCATCTCTTGTTCTGTTCCGGGTGGCCTGTGTCTCCTGATGTCTGCCCCAAGGCTGGGAGGAATGGAGCTGAGTTGGCAAGGACACACACTTCGGATTGGATAGTGTAGGGCCAAAGAAGGGTACTCTAACGCAGTGTTATCCCATCACCATTTCCTTTGTTTCCCTGGATGAAGAATAGTTCACTGAAAGGGCATTCAGTCAGATTGATGAAACAATATCCAGTGTGTTTTCTATTATCGGAAGATAATCTCTAGTATGTCTATGTTTCCTTTATTACACCTATCCATCACGTGTCATGTGGGCCCCTTCTGCAGTTTATTACCAAATGAGCTTTATGTGATTATAGTTATGAGCTATAATGATGCAGCCTGACAGAGATATATGGCTAATCTATATCCATATGATCTATGTATTGTTCCGGCTGAGAGATACAGAGACAGAAAGGGGGGGGGGTTCAGTGGGGGCAACAAGAGAGGTACACAAAGACTGCAAAAGGTCAGAGATCTGTAAGCTTTAGGTGTCTGTGCTTTATCCACTGTCCTGGAACTCTAGGCTATCGGAAGTGTGATAGGCATATCACAGTGACTGAGTTGCATTCTAGGAGTGTGGTGTATCCAGTTGAGAGAGAGAGAGAGAGAGAGAGAGAGAGAGAGAGAGAGAGAGAGAGAGAGAGAGAGAGAGAGAGAGAGGAGAGAGAGAGAGAGAGAGAGAGAGAGAGAGAGAGATGAGAGAGAGAGAGAGAGAGAGAGAGAGAGAGAGAGAGAGAGAGAGAGAGAGAGAGAGAGAGAGAGAGAGAGAGAGAGAGAGAGAGAGAGAGAGAGAGAGAGAGAGAGAGAGAGAGAGAGAGAGAGAGAGAGAGAGAGGAGAGAGAGAGAGAGAGAGAGAGAGAGAGAGAGAGAGAGAGAGAGAGAGAGAGAGAGAGAGAAGAGAGAGGAGAGAGAGAGAGAGAGAGGAGAGAGATGAGAGAGAGAGAGAGAGAGAGAGAGAGAGAGAGAGAGAGAGAGAGAGAGAGAAGATAGAGAGAGAGAGGAGAGAGAGAGAGAGAGAGAGAGAGAGAGAGGAGAGAGAGAAGAGAGAGACTCTTGGCCCTAGCTCCTGACTGGACTGCAGCACAGCTCTTGCAAATGTATTCTGTTGGATTTTCCATCACCGCAGCAGTGTTTTTCCTCTTCTCTATCCCTGGCTTATTCAACATCCCTCCTACACGCATTCAAAAACCAGTGGTGTCTACTTATTTTCATTAATTACAACTCTCATTTCTTTTCCATAAGTCAACTTGTAAATAAACACCACTTTTAAAATTCACTGCTGTTGGCAACTCGTTTTAACAGTGAGGAATGCAACTTAACCCTAATAATTTTTTTGCCTTTTCTCTCTCAAATACATATCTTCTTACTCCCACCAACATGCTACTACATCATTCTCCCACCCTTCATGTATTCTTGTTTCCCATCTTTCTTGTTACACATTCATTTTTAATGTTTTTATTATATCTACTCTCCTGGCTTCATCTGTTCCACCTCCCATCTTCTCTCACCTTTGAAAAAACATCTGTTCTCACATCTCTTCCCTTACCATTACCACTTATATCCCTAACCCTCTCATCTCTACTCTTTTCTCCATCCTCTTCTTCCTCCTCTATTCTCTCACCTCCCTTCTCTCACCTTGCTCCTCTCCTATCTTCCTTCTCTCACCTTGCTCCTCTCCTATCTTCCTTCTCTCACCTTGCTCCTCTCCTATCTTCCTTCTCTCACCTTGCTCCTCTCCTATCTTCCTTCTCTCACCTTGCTCCTCTCCTATCTTCCTTCTCTCACCTTGCTCCTCTCCTATCTTCCTTCTCTCACCTTGCTCCTCTCCTATCTTCCTTCTCTCACCTTGCTCCTCTCCTATCTTCCTTCTCTCACCTTGCTCCTCTCCTATCTTCCTTTTACCCCTCCATCCTCCTTCTTCCTATCTTCTTTCTCTCCACCACTGCTCTCACAGCTCCCTCCTCTCTCCTGAGTCAGTTACTTTCCTCCCACCATCTCCTCTCTCCTGAGTCAGTTACTTTCCTCCCACCATCTCCTCTCTCCTGAGTCAGTTGCTTTCCTCCCACCATCTCCTCTCTCCTGAGTCAGTTACTTTCCTCCCACCATCTCCTCTCTCCTGAGTCAGTTACTTTCCTCCCACCAGCTCCTCTCTCCTGAGTCAGTTGCTTTCCTCCCACCATCTCCTCTCTCCTGAGTCAGTTGCTTTCCTCCCACCATCTCCTCTCTCCTCTCTCCTGTATCAAAAAGTCTTCTTCTTCTCCATAGGCCCACCTGCGCTCGGTGGACGTGAAGATCCTGCAGCAGCTGCTGGCGGTGCACGAGGGGATCGAGGCATGTAAGTGGCTCCTGGAGGAGCGTGGCACCCTGACCAGCCGCTGCAGCAGTCTGACCAGCAGCCAGTACAGCCTGGGAGAGGGCCCTGGAGGAGACACCTGGAGGGGCAGCTGGAGCAGCCTGCATGACCCCCTCAACGACAAGCTGGATAACATCTCTATAGGCAGTTATCTGGACACCCTGGCTGATGACATGGACGAGTACTGCCCCTCTAGTTCTGAGTCTGTGCTGTGTTCTACTCCACTAGGGACTGCGACGCCTACTCGGACCGGGGGAGGGACAGGGCCTGGGGCAGTGCCTGGGGCAGGGGCTGGGGCAGAGCCTGGGGCAGGGGCTGGGAGAGGTGCTGGAGCTGGGGCTGTAGAAGGGTCAGTGCCTACGGCAGGGGTTGGGGTTGGAGCTGGGGTAGGACCAGGCACAGGGAGCAAGGTAGTTGTTGATCCTGGCTTTCCCCAAGTCAAGCCAGACATCCCCAAGGAGTCTCCCATTTGGACTAAGGCCACAGAGGCAGTGAAAGGAACCACCATCACCAAGGATACCAAGGACCCCAGCCAAACCCAGCAGCCCAGTAAGAGCAATGGCGTCCTGGAGAAAGCAGTCAGGCAAGCAGGAGGACCTGCTGATTCTGCCTGGGTCTGCCTGGCTGAAAAGCTGGGGAAAAGCCACAGCCCCAAACTCAAACCCTATAAGAACGGCAAGATAGACCTGGATGCCTGCAAGATGAACAGCAAGATGCACCTGGGGTATGATGCACACTGGCGATGGGTGCAGTCGCAGGACGATGTTACATTTCTGTGAGGTGGATGTATTACACCACTACTGGGTTAAAATCAACCCAATTTGGGTTATTTGGTAACTAAGCATTGGGTAAATGTTGGACAGAACACACACTGGGTTATTTTGACCCAGCCAGTTAGGTTTTGTGAATAACCTAACATGTTGGGTTGTTGGGATTACCCAAACATGGTTTAATTTAACCGTCAATTGGGTTATATTCATTTTCATGCTGGGTTGAGCAGCTCAGTCTTTTAAAAAATGTAATCCATAGGTTATTTTCAGGAGGCGTGGCTTATTAGCTGAGTGGCCTTCAGATAGTTATTTTTCGCCACCAGTGAAAATAAATGTAATTCTTGTTCATAATCTTAAGTACACTGCTAATTTCAATTTTCATTAAAAATAATACACATTACATATTCTAATGTATTATTAATAACATAATTTTTTTACATATTGTTACAAAGTGGTAAGTATACCAACATTGGGTTTTGCATAGGCTTTTAAGGAACTCTTAGACTTTTGTAAGCTGAATTAAATCTACTAAAGTGTCAGTGTACAACCTTAACATGTGATATCAATACAATAGAACAGATAAACCGGAATGATGTTTACTCTCACGGGTGGCCAAAAATAACTATATGAAACCACGGCCCTACCTAGCCGCGCTTCCAGTCTTCTGACCTGAGTGCTGGGTCTCAATAACCCAGCATCAATAACCCAGCAACAACAACCCAACCTTGCTCTTTTTAAAGAAAACAACCCAACTAAGTGACTCCAATGCCTGCAACCTAGCAGTTGGGTCATCCAAACAACTCAACACACTTTCCCCCTCCCATGTGACGACCATACCGGTCAAAGATTAAGAGAGAGGGGGCCTTGGACTAGCGTTGTGGTTGATGCACATATTATACAAACTTCTACCGTTTCCATTGTGCAAGAAATCAGGTGTGGATGAGTAGGAGAACACAACATTATTCCATTACGTTCTATTTACTCTAAATGAACATTGATGTCAGTATTATATTGGGGATAAAGCACAGTGTTGATCTTTTTCTGAATCAAGTTTGTTTTTGACTTGTTTATCATCTCTTCCTTTATGCATTGTAATATACAGTACCAGTACCAACAGAAAAAATATATATTTGGTACAATCACTCACATCTATAGAACCTAGTTTGCCCTCACAACCCCATGTCAAAATTATTGTAACACACCCTATAGATACCGGAATCATTCTCATACATACTGTAGGTGTGTGTACCATCATAGTATGCAAAGAGCATATATAGAATGTTCCTACTGTTTGCGCACCTGTGATATTGTGGATGTCCTAGTACCTACAGTACTTAACCAGTCAATGCAATTTGTATAATCAGTGAATCGCAATACAATTAATCTGTGCATCAGGTACTTCTATGGGTGGTTGTCGTAGAAACATGTCTCAATATGGCTGAGTGTTATTATTGTTCTTTTTTTAACTGTACAGTATTTCTGTTTCATTTGGACAGCAGTTGTTGTGATTAGTGTCATCCTAAACTATTATGCCTGTATCTCCAGTCCCAAGATGACTGCACAGTTGTTCTGATAATCCTGATCGTTTAAATGACTGATTCAGTACTCTGCTGTCCGTGTCTTAATGAGTCCAACTGTCTCTGTTCTTTCACTCTGTTGAGTGGTGTGAACTTCTTACAGTGATTTGTGTGGGTGAAAATTGCTAATCGTGTGCTGACTGCTTTATTGGTGAAAATTATCATGAAAAATGTGTGAAAAAATATATACAATCATGGGAGAAGAAAAGCAATATTACCACTGAGCCTTTTTATTCGGTTATAAACAACCCACTCTCACACAGAAAGCTAATAATGTCTGTACACTCCAACGTAGGGGTTGCCAGGATGACAGAGAGGGTGAGAGCACGTGTGTATGTACATGTGAGAGCACGTGTGTATGTACATGTGAGTGCACGTGTGTATGTACATGTGAGTGCACGTGTGTATGTACATGTGAGTGCACGTGTGTTTGCGACTGGCTTGCTGTGCACAGGTGCTTTGTCAGAGTCCCAAGGGGCTATTCTTCACTATAACCCCCACCATAAGTCATATTATCACTGGGAGAACAATGCACTGCATGACATCATATAAGGCATATGTATTGCGAATGTTATCAAATGTGATATGCATAGCATTCATTACATTATCCAGAGCGACTTACAGGAGCAATTAGGGTTAAGTGCCTTGCTTAAGGGCACATCAACATATTTTTCACAAAGTCGGCTCGGGATTCAAACTTCTCTTAACCGCTAGGCTATCTGCCGCCCCAGTCAACCACGTTAGTGTAACAAATCAAATGATGATGGATTGTTTTCAATTGAATCATTTTAGGATTTCCCTTAGTGATGTTTTGGATTCTGTATACTCATGCCTTACGACCTTGTTACAAGCTGACAGTCTTGGTTCTATTGTTTTAGGGTGTCTGTCTCTGTGTGATGTCTTTGCCCACGTGTCTTCAGTTCTGTACCACTCAGCACTCCTACCAGAGCAGCATTTTTAATATGTTTCAGATGAGTTCTCACTTCCAGACCTCAGCTACATTACGACCCTCCACCCACCCCTCCCTGTCTCCGCACACCCACTCCTCCCTGTCTCCGCACACCCACCCCTCCCTGTCTCCGCACACCCACTCCTCCCTGTCTCCACACACCCACTCCTCCCTGTCTCCACACACCCACCCCTCCCTGTCTCCGCACACCCACTCCTCCCTGTCTCCACACACCCACCCCTCCCTGTCTCCACACACCCACCCCTCCCTGTCTCCGCACACCCACTCCTCCCTGTCTCCACACACCCACTCCTCCCTGTCTCCGCACACCCACTCCTCCCTGTCTCCACACACCCACTCCTCCCTGTCTCCACACACCCACCCCTCCCTGTCTCCGCACACCCACTCCTCCCTGTCTCCACACACCCACCCCTCCCTGTCTCCACACACCCACCCCTCCCTGTCTCCGCACACCCACCCCTCCCTGTCTCCGCACACCCACTCCTCCCTGTCTCCACACACCCACTCCTCCCTGTCCCCACACATCCACTCCTGCCTGTCTCCACACACCCACTCCTCCCTGTCTTCGCACACCCACTCCTCCCTGTCTCCACACACCCACTCCTCCCTGTCTCCACACATCCCTCCCTGTCTCTGCACACCCACTCCTCCCTGTCTCCACCCACTCCTCCCTGTCTCCACACACCCACTCCTCCCTGTCTCCACCCACCCCTCCCTGTCTCCACACACCCACTCCTCCCTGTCTCCACACACCCACTCCTCCCTGTCTCCACACACCCACTCCTCCCTGTCTCCGCACACCCACTCCTCCCTGTCTCCACACACCCACCCCTCCCTGTCTCCACACACCCACTCCTCCCTGTCTCCACACACCCACTCCTCCCTGTCTCCACACACCCACTCCTCCCTGTCTCCGCACACCCACTCCTCCCTGTCTCCACACACCCACCCCTCCCTGTCTCCGCACACCCACTCCTCCCTGTCTCCACCCACACCTCCCTGTCTCCACACACCCACTCCTCCCTGTCTCCACACACCCACTCCTCCCTGTCTCCACACACCCACTCCTCCCTGTCTCCACACACCCACCCCTCCCTGTCTCCACACACCCACTCCTCCCTGTCTCCACACACCCACTCCTCCCTGTCTCCACACACCCACTCCTCCCTGTCTCCACCCACCCCTCCCTGTCTCCGCACACCCACTCCTCCCTGTCTCCACCCACCCCTCCCTGTCTCCACACACCCACTCCTCCATGTCTCCACCCACCCCCCCCTGTCTCCACACACCCACTCCTCCCTGTCTCCACACACCCACTCCTCCCTGTCTCCACACACCCACTCCTCCCTGTCTCCGCACACCCACTCCTCCCTGTCTCCACACACCCACCACTCCCTGTCTCCACACACCCACTCCTCCCTGTCTCCACACACCCACTCCTCCCTGTCTCCACACACCCACTCCTCCCTGTCTCCGCACACCCACTCCTCCCTGTCTCCACACACCCACTCCTCCCTGTCTCCGCACACCCACTCCTCCCTGTCTCCACCCACTCCTCCCTGTCTCCACACACCCACTCCTCCCTGTCTCCACACACCCACCCCTCCCTGTCTCCACACACCCACTCCTCCCTGTCTCCGCACACCCACTCCTCCCTGTCTCCACCCACCCCTCCCTGTCTCCGCACACCCACTCCTCCCTGTCTCCACACACCCACTCCTCCCTGTCTCCGCACACCCACTCCTCCCTGTCTCCGCACACCCACTCCTCCCTGTCTCCGCACACCCACCCCTCCCTGTCTCCGCACACCCACCCCTCCCTGTCTCCACACACCCACCCCTCCCTGTCTCCACACCCATCCCTCCCTGTCTCCACACCCACCCCTCCCTGTCTCCACACACCCACCCCTCCCTGTCTCCACACACCCACCCCTCCTTGTCTCCACACACCCACCCCTCCCTGTCTCCACACACCCACTCCTCCCTGTCTCCGCACACCCACTCCTCCCTGTCTCCACACACCCACCCCTCCCTGTCTCCACACACCCACTCCTCCCTGTCTCCACACACCCACCCCTCCCTGTCTCCACACACCCACTCCTCCCTGTCTCCACCCACTCCTCCCTGTCTCCACACACCCACTCCTCCCTGTCTCCGCACACCCACTCCTCCCTGTCTCCGCACACCCACTCCTCCCTGTCTCCGCACACCCACCCCTCCCTGTCTCCGCACACCCACCCCTCCCTGTCTCCACACACCCACCCCTCCCTGTCTCCACACCCACCCCTCCCTGTCTCCACACACCCACCCCTCCCTGTCTCCACACACCCACCCCTCCTTGTCTCCACACACCCACCCCTCCCTGTCTCCACACACCCACTCCTCCCTGTCTCCGCACACCCACTCCTCCCTGTCTCCACACACCCACCCCTCCCTGTCTCCACACACCCACTCCTCCCTGTCTCCACACACCCACCCCTCCCTGTCTCCACACACCCACTCCTCCCTGTCTCCACCCACTCCTCCCTGTCTCCACACACCCACCCCTCCCTGTCTCCACACACCCACTCCTCCCTGTCTCCGCACACCCACTCCTCCCTGTCTCCACACACCCACTCCTCCCTGTCTCCGCACACCCACTCCTCCCTGTCTCCGCACACCCACTCCTCCCTGTCTCCGCACACCCACTCCTCCCTGTCTCCACCCACTCCTCCCTGTCTCCACCCACTCCTCCCTGTCTCCACCCACTCCTCCCTGTCTCCACCCACTCCTCCCTGTCTCCACCCACTCCTCCCTGTCTCCACCCACTCCTCCCTGTCTCCACCCACTCCTCCCTGTCTCCACCCACTCCTCCCTGTCTCCACCCACTCCTCCCTGTCTCCACCCACTCCTCCCTGTCTCCACCCACTCCTCCTCCACTTTCAAACTGTGGCCTTTTTCTTTCTTTTTCTTCACCTCCTCCTTTTTTCATCCTGTTTTCCACCAGCACAACGACTTGCTGGAAACACACGTCCAGTGCCAACGTGCACGTTTAGTGCACATCTACTCACGGGCCATGGTACAATAAAGATGGCAATGGGGAAAGAGTGACCATAACCCAGTTTCTGGGGATGGAGAGGGGGATCTGTGTCCAAATGTATGCTTTGCCTTACAGACCCATGCACACTTACAGACCCATGCACACTGCATCTTTAAATATATTTTTTTCTTTCTCTCTCTCTCTCTCTCTCTCTCTCTCTCTCTCTCTCTCTCTCTCTCGCTCTCTCTCGCTCTCTCTCTCTCTCTCTCTTTCTCTGATACTTCTTGAGAAGACAAGATCCACTGTAAGAATCTATATTACATTTACATTTTAGTCATTTAGCAGACGCTCTTATCCAGAGCGACTTACAGGAGATATATGTAGGCCTGTAAGAATTGGAATGGGAAAAAGAGTTCTCAAGAAGTATCAGTAGAACACGCAAATATTGGTTTGTCATAATATGAACTTGGTCACTGTCATAATATGAACTTGGTCACTGTCATAATATTAACTTGGTCACTGTCATAATATGGGCTTGGTCACTGTCATAATATGAACTTGGTCACTGTCATAATATTAACTTGGTCACTGTCATAATATGGGCTTGGTCACTGTCATAATATGAACTTGGTCACTGTCATAATATGAACTTGGTCACTGTCATAATATGGGCTTGGTCACTGTCATAATATTAACTTGGTCACTGTCATAATATTAACTTGGTCACTGTCATAATATGGGCTTGGTCACGGTCATAATATTAACTTGGTCACTGTCATAATATGGGCTTGGTCACTGTCATAATATGGGCTTGGTCACTGTCATAATATGGGCTTGGTCACTGTCATAATATGAACTTGGTCACTGTCATAATATGAACTTGGTCACTGTCATAATATTAACTTGGTCACTGTCATAATATGAACTTGGTCACTGTCATAATATTAACTTGGTCACTGTCATAATCTGGGCTTGGTCACTGTCATAATATGAATTTGGTCACTGTCATAATATGAACTTGGTCACTGTCATAATATGAACTTGGTCACAGTCATAATATGAACTTTGTCACTGTCATAATATGAACTTGGTCACTGTCATAATATGAACTTGGTCACTGCCATAATATGGGCTTGGTCACTGTCATAATATGGGCTTGGTCACTGTCATAATATGAACTTGGTCACTGTCATAATATTAACTTGGTCACTGTCATAATCTGGGCTTGGTCACTGTCATAATATGAGCTTGGTCACTGTCATAATATGGGCTTGGTCACTGTCATAATATTAACTTGGTCACTGTCATAATATTAACTTGGTCACTGTCATAATATGGGCTTGGTCACTGTCATAATATTAACTTGGTCACTGTCATAATCTGGGCTTGGTCACTGTCATAATATGAACTTGGTCACTGTCATAATATGAACTTGGTCACTGTCATAATATGGGCTTGGTCACTGTCATAATATGAATTTGGTCACTGTCATAATCTGGGCTTGGTCACTGTCATAATATGAACTTGGTCACTGTCATAATATTAACTTGGTCACTGTCATAATATGAGCTTGGTCACTGTCATAATATTAACTTGGTCACTGTCATAATATGGGCTTGGTCACTGTCATAATATGGGCTTGGTCACTGTCATAATATTAACTTGGTCACTGTCATAATATTAACTTGGTCACTGTCATAATATTAACTTGGTCACTGTCATAATATTAACTTGGTCACTGTCATAATATGAGCCTGGTCACTGTCATAATATGGGCTTGGTCACTGTCATAATATTAACTTGGTCACTGTCATAATATTAACTTGGTCACTGTCATAATATGAACTTGGTCACTGTCATAATCTGGGCTTGGTCACTGTCATAATATGGGCTTGGTCACTGTCATAATATGGGCTTGGTCACTGTCATAATATGAACTTGGTCACTCTCATAATCTGGGCTTGGTCACTGTCATAATATGAACTTGGTCTTTGTCATAATATTAACTTGGTCACTGTCATAATATTAACTTGGTCACTGTCATAATATGGGCTTGGTCACTGTCATAATATGGGCTTGGTCACTGTCATAATATTAACTTGTTCACTGTCATAATATGAACTTGGTCACTGTCATAATATGAACTTGGTCACTGTCATAATATGGGCTTGGTCACTGTCATAAAATGGGCTGGTCACTGTCATAATATGAACTTGGTCACTGTCATAATCTGGGCTTGGTCATTGTCATAATATGAACTTGGTCACTGTCATAATATGAACTTGGTCACTGTCATAATATTAACTTGGTCACTGTCATAATCTGGGCTTGGTCACTGTCATAATATGAGCTTGGTCACTGTCATAATATGGGCTTGGTCACTGTCATAATATTAACTTGGTCACTGTCATAATATTAACTTGTTCATTGTCATAATATGGGCTTGGTCACTGTCATAATGTGAACTTGGTCACTGTCATAATCTGGGCTTGGTCACTGTCATAATATGAACTTGGTCACTGTCATAATATGAACTTGGTCACTGTCATAATATGAACTTGGTCACTGTTATAATATTAACTTGGTCACTGTCATAATATGAACTTGGTCACTGTCATAATATGAACTTGGTCACTGTCATAATATTAACTTGGTCACTGTCATAATATGAACTTGGTCACTGTCATAATATTAACTTGGTCACTGTCATAATATGGGCTTGGTCACTCTCATAATATGGGCTTGGTCACTGTCATAATATGGGCTTGGTCACTGTCATAATATTAACTTGGTCACTGTCATAATATTAACTTGGTCACTGTCATAATATGAACTTGGTCACTGTCATAATATGGGCTTGGTCACTGTCATAATATGAGCTTGGTCACTGTCATAATATGGGCTTTGTCACTGTCATAATATGAACTTGGTCACTGTCATAATCTGGGCTTGGTCACTGTCATAATATTAACTTGGTCACTGATAGTATATAACTGAAGCGTGTTTGTATTTCATTATCAGATGCCCAGTATATGATGTTTGCTTATCAGACGTCCAGTGTATGTTGTTTGCTTTGAATCCAGGTGCCAAACACTCATCATCTGATTTTAACTGCAGACAAACAGAGCATGATTGTACAGAGTAATGGATATCCACTCAGTAACCATGGCAACGATCCAAACCAGGTTATACATATTGACATTAGAATGTCAGTGGCTGTAATGACTGTGCATATTGACTTTGTACTACTTAACAAGGCAATGTTGTCATTCCCAAATGCACAATATATTACAGAGGTATTCCCTATCCCACCTAGGGAAAGTGTAGTACAGTAAAGTACAGTTAGTTAGGGAATTACCAGACCTATGTCGTAAGGAAAACTTTCAACCAGTAGCCTTGCAGCATCAGGCTGTATATTTTCCCCATTCTGGATTAGAAAGCGAGTCACACCCTGTATAGCCAGCTGAGATACACTAAAGAGGCTTTTGGCCGCGCGTGGCTAGTGAAATGGTGGCTAATGCTGGGGCCCCTGCTGGAGTGGCTTGAGGAGAGTTGGCTTATTATGTTTCCCTGGATTTGAGGTCCGGAATGGGGTGGTGGGGGGAGTACGGAGTGATGCGGAGGCAGGGAGTTGAAAGGAGCTTCTGCTTCCAATACTTCCTGCTGTTCTGTTCCCAGACACCTGACAGGGTCCTCAAAGAAAGCAGCCATTTTGTTGCCAGTCCGCTATGTGTGTTGTGTTCATATCTTGAACAAAGAGAAATGGAAGTGAAGTGAAATAAGGCCACTGCGATCAAATTATAGTGTATTGCATTTACTCCAAAACTGAAAACTGACATTTACTATGCGGGGAGGGAGTCAAGTCATTGAGACTGACTAAATGCACTGGATCTTGCAATTTGACACATTTCGCTTGTGTGAGTGGAAAAGTTTGGTTTCTTCATGGTACAGGTTTTTATGTGTGATGCAATGTTTTACAGGAAGAAGCTATTTATTTTGTGTGTATATTATTGAAATGTACATCCAATGATTGACATGTGCATTGATGTTGAGAATTATATGCAGTATGCGAATGTAAAGCTTATGGAAGTGATTACTTAAATATATTTTAAATGTTACACCCAAGTCTTTGTTATCTCTAACACAACATTTAGCTGAAATAAAAGTCACAGAATGTTATTTATGAAAACATCTGAAACTCAGAAGCATCAGTGGTTTCACCTCCCTGTTCCCTAAAGGGCTGTCTTTGGCCATATTTCAAATATTTCTCTACAGAGAAAGCAAACAATGCACTCAGGAGAGTTAGAGATCCTCCCCAGCCTGTCTTCATTAGCAATTCTGTTATTCTCTTGTAACCCACAAGGTTCCATGGTTCCTCCTTGAGATGTGCCCTTATTTCATTTATTGTGGCGTTGGGTTTAGTGTTATATGACAACCATTTATCAATCCTCTTTCCAGACTGCTGAAACGGCTCTGTGCCGTAGCCTCCAGACTGCTGAAACTGCTCTGTGCCGTAGCCTCCAGACTCCTGAAACTGCTCTGTGCCGTAGCCTCCAGACTCCTGAAACTGCTCTGTGCCGTAGCCTCCAGACTGCTGAAACGGCTCTGTGCCGTAGCCTCCAGACTGCTGAAACAGCTCTGTGCCGTAGCCTCCAGACTGCTGAAACGGCTCTGTGCCGTAGCCTCCAGACTGCTGAAACGGCTCTGTGCCGTAGCCTCCAGACTGCTGAAACGGCTCTGTGCCGTAGCCTTCAGGTCCATTGGCTCTACTCTAGTTATAATCATAAGATTAGATGCTGATGTGAATAGATTACATAGCTACCCACTGGTCACAGACGTCAATTCAACGTCTACTCCACATTGGTTCAGCTCATTTAATTGAAATGACATGGAAACCAGTGTGTGCTCAAGGGGTATATACTGTGGGCAAGAGGAGGACAAAACTGTCTAAGGGTTCATTACTCTCCACCAAAAGGAATTAACCATCCACCTTTAATAGCCTTTCTCTAGCCCAGCGTTCAAATCATGAACTCATCATCAAGCTTTGATTATTTGAATCAGCTGTGTAGTGCTAGGGCAAAACCAAAACATCACTAAACTGTTTTATCCTTTTGAGAGGAGCTTTTAGTGAACAGACGGTATCAGCTCCTCTGATCTGATAACCACCTCTGTGTACTGCTCTTTGTCTGTCTGTTTATAAATCATATTTTCATCTGGATTATGCCTAGCATGCGAGGGTATGACAGGGGTGAGATTGTGATCTCTGTGTGTGTGTGCGTGCGTGCATGCACATATTTATTAAACCGGGATGGGATGAAACGGGTGTGACCATGTTCTCCGGGGTAGACACAAAGGGAACAGGACAGGGTGTGAACCAGGGCATCCGATGTCGACCTGACGTTGACGATTAAAATAATGAAGAGTCCATTGACGACGCAGCCGTGCATCAATCTAAGTAACATAATCAAAAAATCCCCATCAAAATCCATCAGAGATATCCGCTACAAATATCAGGTTTTTTGCATGGGCTGCGTCTCAATCCACCGCATCTGCATTTGTCGGCCTTCCGCATCTGTGGTGGAAGATGGCCGAGCTACAGCTATGTTTGTCAGACCATGAGACATCCCGAAAATCGGTCTACTTACGAAAACGTCTCTAGTGTCCGAACAGTTTGGCCTACAAACTATTATGACCACTCTATGACTCTCACGAACACGGTAGTTTTCTCCGGTTTGCTCTGCGACCCCCACAAGTGTCACGGGACTCATCTAAAGTTGGTAATGCTGATGTGCCAACTTGTCTGTAGCGTCCGAACCGTTTGAGCTACAAACTAATATGACTCCACTATGGAAAGGGGAGACTCTCACGAACACCCCCACAAGTGTCACAGGACTCGTCTGAAGGTGGAAGTATGAAGGTAGCTTTGTGCCAACAAAAATAAGGGGTTCAATATGTGTCCAAAAAAACTAAAATATTTCCTGACCTTTCTTAAATCTCCTAGATATAGGACAGACACTTCAAAACCTTATTCCTTATGATTTATATTTTTGCCATTTATAAATGTGTTATTCAATGCGTTTCTATGGGCTATGGTACTAAAGGCCAAATGCAATATTGTATCAAATATTTTTTACAGGTTTTTTGGGGGATACCTAAAGGGGTCGTAGAATTTAAAATCAAATAGCCAAATGATCCATGGTATGATCAAAAGAGAGAAATTGAACCACACTGTAGAAAAACAAAGCTATGTCACTGACTGGCCACTTTGCTGCCTGACACTGGCTGGTTCTGGTGTCAGATTCAGGGCCATTGATTTTCACTATCTGGAGACAGAGCGGTTATGTCTGAATCTGATAATGTGTGGTATAACAAAGGCACAGACTAAACATGCATGGATTGTGTTAACGTGTGCGTGTCAGCAGACTCCAACCACAGTGGTGGGTAGTGGACACAGATTGTTGTGAGGCTGTAAAAGAACAATGGAACAGTGGGGAGGAGAGCTTACTACAGCACAGGGCTCGACAACATCAGGACAGGGTGGGAGTTCCACCACAGAGGCTGCACAGCAGGATGGAGGTGGGGATCCAACAATCATATAAAAAGGTTGGTTAACACAGATCAACAACAGATGAGCCTTCTGGTCTCTCTCTGTAAGAAAAGCTTATAGTCATACTGTATGGAGAGCGAGACAATGGACCAGCCTAAACCCTCAGTTTGTCCATGGTGCTCTACTGCCATAGTTCTGTACAATGGACAAACACACAGCATAATAATATAATTCTTGTAAGATACTACATGCTCTGTATTCACTGACACACTCCAATGTTTTTGTTTCATCAGATCCTGAGGAGATGGTTCTCTTCGATGTGTGTGGCTCATTTGGTTTGGTTTATGGTTATAATGGTCCACACAGGACAGACCACAAGCCATGCTGGACCACACATCTCCTTGAATCTCTGTTCATGTCAGGACAATACTAGCCCTAAACTGTTTCCTATTACCTTGAATCTGAGGACAGTAACACCACAAGCCACCTCTTTCTTCCTCAGCACTGCCTAGGGGAAACAGGACCACAAACCAGGGTAGTGGAGAATAGCTGTCACGCCCTGGCTCTAGGGACTCTTTTAAGTTGAGCCAGGGTGTGTAGAGTTTATGTTTTGTGCTCGTTGTGTCTAGTCTAGTTTTTGTATATCTATGTTGGCCAGAGTGGTTCTCAATCAGAGGCAACGAGTATCAGCTGTTGCTGGTTGTCTCTGATTGGGAACCATATTTAGTCAGGTGGTTTTCCCACAGTGTTTGTGGGATCTTGTTCCGTGTTGGTTTGTGTTTTGCACCTGTGGACGTCACGTATCGATTTGTTCGTGTATCATTTAATAAATAAGTATGTTCATCTTCCACGCTGCGCCTTGGTCCTCTATATCCGACGATCGCGACAATAGCTTCATAGTTACAGACAGAGCTTTGTTTTGGACGTACTGTGTGTGGAAACCCCACTGTATCCCCTCTCTGAGACCAAACCCTAACCCGGTGTGGTCTGCCTCCCAGTCTCTCACACACGGTGACAGAAAACCTCAGCTCTATCTGGAGTCTGGCATACGTGTTGTTTTGCTCTGCCTTTAAATTGAGCAGTGTCACACAGACATTCTAGGAGCCACATTCTTGTAGTATTTTCATATTTAACTTTCTCCTGGGTTGTCCGCAGTGAGTACTCTCTCTCCACATCCTGGAATGCAGCTATAGTTATCATATTATTGGGTTACCAGTATGGTGTGTGTGTGTGTGTGTGTGTTACTCTGGGAGAAGCTTCTCTATTGGGATTCGGGGGGAAGTAAACAAAGGGGCTGAAATAGGCCACAGTGTTCCCACAAAGTGATGCAATCAGACGTGGGTAGAGGTTAGAGACAGAACCCAAGGGGGAGTTGTTGTTCAATCGCCAATGGCTACCCAACGGCCATTTAAAATGTTTACCTAGCGAGCAGTTTTGATGAACAAACAAATGCATTTTTAATTCTTAGAAGTCTAAGCCGTTGAGGGGAATTGTTTTAAGATATTCCTGCTATGGATCATTTAGCTATTTTATTTAGAATTTTAGGACCCCTTTAGGAATAAAAAAAATGTATAAAAAAAATATTTGCTAAAATATTGAATGCTACTATAGCGCAGAGAAACGCATTGAATAACACATTCATAAATGGCTAAAAAGACAGTCAAAAAATAAATAATAAGAAACAAGGTTTTGAAGTGTTTGTCCTTTATCTCGGAGATATAAGAAAGCTCAGGAAATATATATATTTATATATATTTTTTTACACATATTTAACCCCTTTTTTTGGATAGGCACAAAACTACCTTCATACTTGCATTCATTTTTGAAAACTGGTACCGGTAACCTTCAGATGAGTCCTATGAGGGTTGTAGAGCACCATCGTGTTCGTGAGAATCTCCCCTTGTGATAGTGGGGTCATAATAGTTTATAGGTCAAACCGATCAGACGCATTCAGGATGACTCATGGTCTGACAAACACTGCTCTAGCTCTGCCACCTTTCAACGCAGATGTGGAAGTGCGACATCGGCAGATGCGGTGGATTGAGACGCATCCCAATGCAACAAAATAAACATATCTCTAGCTTAAACTGATGAATTGTTATATTATTTTTTAAATGATGTTACTTAGATTGACTCACCGGTGCATCAGTCGACTCTAAGGGGTTGAACTCAAACGGCTAAATATTTAACCACAAATGTCTATAGATATCACAATTAGCGCAATTTATGGAAACCGCTAATATAGCTAGATAGCAATGGTGGTGGTTCAAAGCTCCAACAGTCATTTTCATTTTGTTGGCAGAGATTGTGCAACTGAGGAACCAAACCGTGGAAAGCTGTTTGAGTTAATAAATTATTTGACCAATTTTTACACCGAAGCTGTTGTTGCATGCTACCTAGCTAGCCACCACAGCCACAAAAGTATAGATAGATAGCTAACGAGTTTGATACTAAGTAAAATGAGGCGCTAGCTACTAGTTAGCTAGATATTTCCTTGCAATGTGGACTCTGACAAACTCTTGATATCTGGTGTATGCATTTATTGTCAGGAAAGGATCACAGACCAGCCTTGACCAAACATACCCAGACAGACTGTTCGCTTTCACAATAATGGCAATTCTCTCTGAACTGCTTTCTACTTGCGCAGCACAATTCACGACCATTGCGATGAATGCCAAGCACCTAGAACGCACAGTTTCTGGGGTCCACACGCTGACATGTGAACATTCACTATTGCCGTTGGCCCTTCTATCACAGCGACAAAGGGAGCATTCCTTCCCTCTCCACCCTCCTCATCCCTTTTCACTGCCTCTGCATACGGAACACCCTGTCCTACTCTGAATTTAGCTTAACTTTTTCATAATTCCAGACATTTAATCCTAGTAAAAATTCACTGTTTTAGGTCAGTTAGGATCACCACATTATTTTAAGAATGTGAAATGTCAGAATAATAGTAGAGAGAATTATTTATCACTTTCATCACAATCCCAGTGGGTCAGAAGTTTACATACAGTGGGGAAAAAAAGTATTTAGTCAGCCACCAATTGTGCAAGTTCTCCCACTTAAAAAGATGAGAGAGGCCTGTAATTTTCATCATAGGTACACGTAAACTATGACAGACAAACTGAGATTTTCTTTCCAGAAAATCACATTGTAGGATTTTTAATACATTTATTTGTAAATTATGGTGGAAAATAAGTATTTGGTCACCTACAAACAAGCAAGATTTCTGGCTCTCACAGACCTGCAACTTCTTCTTTAAGAGGCTCCTCTGTCCTCCACTCGTTACCTGTATTAATGGCACCTGTTTGAACTTGTTATCAGTATAAAAGACACCTGTCCACAACCTCAAACAGTCACACTCCAAACTCCACTATGGCCAAGACCAAAGAGCTGTCAAAGGACACCAGAAACAAAATTGTAGACCTGCACCAGGCTGGGAAGACTGAATCTGCAATAGGTAAGCATCTTGGTTTGAAGAAATCAACTGTGGGAGCAATTATTAGGAAATGGAAGACATACAAGACCACTCATAATCTCCCTCGATCTGGGGCTCCACGCAAGATCTCACCCCGTGGGGTCAAAATGATCACAAGAACGGTGAGCAAAAATCCCAGAACCACACGGGGGGACCTAGTGAACGACCTGCAGAGAGCTGGGACCAAAGTAACAAAGCCTACCATCAGTAACACACTACGCCGCCAGGGACTCAAATCCTGCAGTGCCAGACGTGTCCCCCTGCTTAAGCCAGTACATGTCCAGGCCCGTCTGAAGTTTGCTAGAGTGCATTTAGATGATCCAGAAGAGGATTGGGAGAATGTCATATGGTCAGATGAAACCAAAATATAACTTTTTGGTAAAAACTCAACTCGTCGTGTTTGGAGGACAAAGAATGCTGAGTTGCATCCAAAGAACACCATACCTACTGTGAAGCATGGGGGTGGAAACATCATGCTTTGGGGCTGTTTTTCTGCAAAGGGACCAGGACGACTGATCTGTGTAAAGGAAAGAATGAATGGGGCCATGTATCGTGAGATTTTGAGTGAAAACCTCCTTCCATCAGCAAGGGCATTGAAGATGAAACGTGGCTGGGTCTTTCAGCATGACAATGATCTCAAACACACCACCCGGGCAACGAAGGAGTGGCTTCGTAAGAAGCATTTCAAGGTCCTGGAGTGGCCTAGCCAGTCTCCAGATCTCAACCCCATAGAAAATCTTTGGAGGGAGTTGAAAGTCCGTGTTGCCCAGCGACAGCCCCAAAACGTCACTGCTCTAGAGGAGATCTGCATGGAGGAATGGGCCAAAATACCAGCAACAGTGTGTGAAAACCTTGTGAAGACTTACAGAAAATGTTTGACCTGTGTCATTGCCAACAAAGGGTATATAACAAAGTATTGAGAAACTTTTGTTATTGACCAAATTCTTATTTTCCACCATAATTTGAAAATAAATTCATTAAAAATCCTACAATGTGATTTTCTGGATTTTTTTTTCTCATGTTGTCTGTCATAGTTGATGTGTACCTATGATGAAAATTACAGGCCTCTCTCATCTTTTTAAGTGGGAGAACTTACACAATTGGTGGCTGACTAAATACATTTTTTCCCCACTGTACACTCAATATTATTTGGTAGCATTGCCTTTAAATTGTTTAACTTGGGACAAACATTTCAGGTAGCCTTCCACAAGCTTCCCACAATAAGTTGGGTGAATTTTGACCCATTCCTCCTGACAGAGCTGGTGTAACTGAGTCAGGTTTGTAGGCCTCCTTGCTCGCACACACGTTTTCAGTTCTGCCCACAAATGTTCTATAGGATTGAGGTTAGGGCTTTGTGATGGCCACTTGTTATGAGAATTATTTAACAAACTATTTCAGTGTCTCTGTGCGTCTCCCAAAAGGTTGTAATGCTTTTGGATCAAGAAACGGACAGAGTCCCGGTCAGCATAGTCAGGTCTTTATTCATTGAGAATTCTGTCATCACAATTTCAGAGTCCATCTTTTATACACACACGTTATACAAAAATCCCTCCCCTCTTTAGGCGGGTTGTAGTTTTCCACTTGAAAATTGCTCTCCTGACCATCAGGACACACACACACACACACACACACACACACACATACACACACACACATGTTCTTATCATAGTCTCTCTCCTCCCTAAATTGTGAAGCCTCTTTATCTTGGTTTCTCAGTTGTCTGTAGACAGTTCTCCTTGTCCTTTGTTGTCTGGCCTAACTCTTACTCACATTGCTAAATAGTAGCACAATGTCATATCTTTACTCGTCCTATACTCACACATTACCAGGTAGTAGATTCTAACACATCTCACACAGTTTCGGAGTGTAATAATTAGTCACTACTAAGAAAGTACTAATCATACTTAAAAAACAAGAACATTTCACAACTATATTTAAGGGTGGAACATTTAGTCATTACTTTTAACCTGTATATATTTTAATTTCTATATCACCACTCCAATACCTTGACTTTGTTGTCCTTAAGCCATTTTGCCACAACTTTGGAAGTATGCTTGGGGTCATTGTCCATTTGGAAGACCCATTTGCGACCAAGCTTTAACTTCCTGACTGATGTCTTGAGATGTTGCTTCAATATATCCACATAATTTTCCTTCCTCATGATGCCATCTATTTTGTGAAGTGCACCAGTCCCTCCTGCAGCAAAGCACCCCCACAGCATGATGCTGCCACCCCCGTGCTTCACGTTTGGGATGGTGTTTTTCGGCTTGCAAGCTAACCCCTTTTTCCTCCAAACATAACGATGGTCATTATGGCCAAACAGTTATATTTTTGTTTCATCAGACCAGAGGACATTTCTTAATAAAGTACGATCTTTGTCCCCATGTGCAGTTGCAAACCGTAGTCTGGCTTTTTTATGGCAGTTTTGGAGCAGTGGCTTCTTCCTTGCTGAGCGGCCTTTCAGGTTATGTCGAAATAGGACTTGTTTTACTGTGGATATAGATACTTTTGTACCTGTTTCCTCCAGCATCTTCACAAGGTCCTTTGCTGTTGTTCTGGGATTGATTTGCACTTTTTGCACCAAAGTACGTTCATCTCTAGGAGACAGAACGCGTCTTCTTCCTGAGCGGTATTGTCAAGGCGTGCTGTAGGTGCAGTGGCGGAATCAAATGCAGGACGCAGACGGATAATCCAACAGACTTGTATTGAGCCGAAACACGGCAAACGGACAACACTTGCCCGAAGGCGAAATACGCACGAAGGCGAAATAGAAACAAAACAGCGCACAAACAGGTGCGTAAACTCCAGCGCAGTGGAGAGAAGCTCAACCGAGCGAAAACACGTCTGACACAATCAATAATACACAACACCTGACACACACAACGGGAACTAAATAGGACACTAATGACACTAAATGAAAACAGGTGTGACAACACTCAGACAAAAGCAAACGAACATGAAACATACAACGGTGGCAGCTAGTACTCCGGAGACAACGAACGCCGAAGCCTGCCCGAACAAGGGAGAGAGGCAGCCTCGGCCGAAACCGTGACAGTACCCCCCCCTTGACGCGCGGCTCCAGACGTGCGCTGACTCCGGCCTCGGGGACGACCCGGAGGACGCGGAGCTGGGCGCGTCGGGTGCCCACGATGGAATTCCGTCAGGAGAGACGGGTCCAAAATGTCTCCCCTCGGCACCCAGCACCGCTCCTCCGGACCGTACCCCTCCCACTCCACTAGATACTGGAGACCCCCCATCCGACGTCTCGAATCCAAGATGGACCTCACGGAGTACGCCGGTGCCCCCTCGATGTCCAATGGGGGCGGAGGAGTCTCCCTGATCTCACTGTCTTGGAGTGGGCCAGCTACCACCGGCCTGAGAAGGGACACATGGAACGAGGGGTTAATACTTTTATATTCAACAGGTAGCTGTAATTTATAACACACCTCGTTCAACCTTCCCAGGACTTTAAATGGCCCTACAAACCGCCGACCCAGTTTCCAACAGGGCAGGCGGAGGGGCAGGTTCCTGGTAGAGAGCCAGACTCGATCACCAGGTGCGTACACCGGTCCCTCACTGCGGTGGAGATCAGCGCTCGCCTTATGACGTCGGAGGGCCCGCTGCAGTTGGACGTGTGCAGCGTTCCATGTCTCCTCCGAGCGCCTCGCCCACTCATCCACCGCAGGAGCCTCGATCTGGCTCTGCTGCCAGGGTGCCAGAACCGGCTGGTAACCTAACACACATTGGAAAGGGGTTAGGTTAGTGGAGGAATGGCGTAGGGAATTCTGGGCCATTTCGGCCCAGGGAACGTACCTTGCCCACTCCTCCGGCCGGTCCTGGCAGTATGTTCTAAGAAACCTGCCCACATCCTGGTTTACACGTTCCACCTGCCCATTACTCTCCGGGTGGTAACCCGAGGTGAGGCTCACCGAGACCCCCAACCGCTCCATAAAGGCCCTCCAGACCCTGGAGGTAAATTGGGGACCCCGATCAGACACAATATCCTCGGGTACCCCGTAGTGCCGGAACACATGGGTGAATAGGGCTTCGGCAGTTTGCAGGGCGGTAGGAAGGCCCGGCATGGGGAGCAAACGACAGGCCTTAGAAAACCGGTCCACAACGACCAGTATAGTGGTATTCCCCTGTGAAGGAGGAAGGTCAGTAAGGAAATCCACCGAGAGGTGGGACCATGGTCGTTGTGGCACGGGCAGGGGTAGTAACTTACCCCTAGGCAGATGTCTAGGCGCCTTACACTGGGCGCACACCGAGCAGGAGGAAACATAAACCCTCACATCCCTTGCCAACGTGGGCCACCAGTACTTGGCACTAAGACAGTGCACTGTCCGGCCGATACCCGGATGTCCAGAGGAGGGTGACGTGTGAGCCCAATAGATCAATCGATCCCGAACCTTGAGCGGAACGTACTTCCGACCCTCCGGGCACTGTGGTGGACTAGGGTCGGTGCGTAACGCCCGCTCGAGTTCAGCATCGACCTCCCACACTACCGGTGCCACCAGACACGACTCCGGCAGTATGGGAGTGGGCTCCACGGACCTCTCCTCCGTGTCATACCGCCGAGACAGCGCATCTGCCTTACCATTCTGTGACCCAGGGATGTACGTGATCTTAAAAGTAAACCTGGTCAAGAACATATTCCATCTTGCCTGGCGAGGGTTCAGCCTCCTCGCCGCCCGGATGTACTCCAGGTTACGGTGGTCCGTCAAAATGAGGAAAGGGTGTTGAGCCCCCTCAAGCCAGTGCCTCCACACCTTTAGGGCCTGTACCACGGCTAACAGCTCCCTGTCCCCTACGTCATAGTTCCGCTCCGCCGGACTGAGCTTCTTAGAATAAAAGGCACAGGGGCGGAGTTTAGGTGGCGCGCCAGACCGTTGTGAAAGCACGGCTCCTAGACCGGCCTCTGACGCGTCCACCTCTACCTGGAACGGCAAAGAGGGATCCGGATGCGCCAGCACCGGGGCCGAGGTAAACAGGTCCTTCAGCCTCCCAAACGCCCTGTCCGCCTCGGCCGACCACTGCAGACGCACCGGACCCCCCTTCAAAAGAGACGTGATGGGAGCTGCCACCTGTCCAAAACCCCGGATAAACCTCCGGTAGTAATTCGCAAACCCCAAAAACTGCTGCACCTCCTTCACAGTGGTTGGTGTTTGCCAATTACGCACGGCCGACACCCGGTCTACCTCCATCTTCACCCCTGACGCAGACAACTGATACCCCAAAAAGGAGACCGACTCCTGGAAAAACAGACACTTCTCTGCCTTCACATACAGGTCGTGCTCCATCAGCCTCCGCAACACTCTACGCACCAGGGCCACATGCTCGACACGGGTAGGCGAGTACACGAGAATGTCATCAATGTACACAACCACCCCCCTGCCCCTGCATGTCCCTGAAGATCTCATCCACGAATGATTGGAAAACTGACGGAGCGTTCATCAACCCGTATGGCATGACCAGATACTCGTAATGGCCCGAGGTGGTACTAAAGGCTGTCTTCCATTCATCGCCCTCCCTGATGCGCACCAAGTTGTACGCGCTCCTGAGATCTAATTTAGTGAAGAAACGCGCCCCATGCAACGACTCAGTCATGGTCGCAATCAGCGGGAGTGGATAACTGTACTTCACCGTAATCTGATTGAGACCACGGTAATCGATGCACGGGCGCAAACCACCATCCTTTTTCTTCACAAAAAAGAAACTCGAGGACGCAGGGGAAGTGGAAGGCCGTATGTATCCTTGTCTCAGAGATTCGTCTATGTAAGTCTCCATAGCTTTCTTCTCCTCTTGAGACAGAGGATACACATGGCTCCGTGGGAGCGCAGCTCCTGCCTGGAGGTCTATTGCACAATCTCCCTGCCTATGGGGCGGCAACTGCGTCGCCCTCGCCTTACTAAACGCAATAGCCAAATCCCCATACTCAGGGGGAACGTGCAATGCGGGCACCTGGTTTGGACTCTCCACCGAGGTAGCCCCTACGGAAACGCCCAAACATCTACCCACACACTGAGCAGACCACTCCATCAGAGCCCTCTCCTGCCACGAAATGGATGGGTTATGGGTACTCAACCAGGGCATGCCCAGCACCACCGGATACGCAGGAGAGTCAATCAGAAATAGCTGAATCATCTCCTGATGACCCCCCTGCGCACACATCCTAAGTGGTGCCGTGACCTCCCTGATCAAGCCCGTACCCAACGGACGGCTATCTAGGGCATGAACGGGGAAAGGAACATCAACAGGAAGAAGGGGAATCCCTAACGCTAAACAAAACTTTTTATCAATAAAATTCCCAGCCGCGCCTGAATCTACCAGCGCCTTATGCTGGGAATGAGGTGCTACCTGTGGAAAACGCACAGGCATACAAAAATGTGCAACAGAGAGCTCTGGGTGAGTGGGGCGCCTACTCACCTGGAGGGAATCCCCAGTGCGGGACCTGTCGTCCTCTCCCCTAGGAGGCCATCCCCAGCACCTAGCCGCGGTGTGTCCTCCCCGACCACAGTTGGTGCAAGGGATGGACCCCCTAGTAAGCCGGCCCCTCCTCTCTCTAGCGCCAGCGCCCCCGAGCTCCATGGGGCACGGCTCGGAAGCGCTGGAGGGTGAAATGGACGGACCCCCCTCGGAACGCCCGCGGGTAGCTAGCAGGTTATCCAGCCTGATGGACATGTCGACCAACTGGTCGAACGTGAGGCTGGTGTCCCTACAGGCCAGCTCCCGACGGACGTCCTCTCGTAGACTACACCTGTAGTGATCGACGAGGGCCCGATCATTCCACCCTGCATCTGCCGCTAGAGTACGGAATTCGAGGGCGAACTCCTGAGCACTCCTCCTCCCCTGCCGGGGGAAGACCAGACGCTCCCCCGCCGCTTTCCCCTCCGGGGGATGGTCAAACACCGCCTTGAAGCGGCGGGAGAACTCGTTGTACGTGATGGTGTCCGCGTCGATCCTCCTCCACTCCGCGTTGGCCCATTCCAACGCCTTCCCGGACAGGCAGGAGATCAGGGCGGACACGCTCTCATGTCCCGAGGGCGCCGGATGCACGGTGGCCAGGTACAGCTCCACCTGGAGAAGGAAACCCTGGCACCCGGCCGCGGTCCCATCGTAAGCCCTCGGGAGCGAGAGTCGGACTCCTCGGGGTTCTGGTGCGGGACTAGGCTGACTGGCCGATGGTGCTGGCACGGAGGGTGGCGGTGGAGGCGTCCCCCAGCCTCGGATGGTGGTGATCACCTCCTGCAGTGCGGTCCCCATCTGCAGGATCTGGTCCCCTTGCTCCCGGACCCTGTCCTCCAGAGTCGCCTGGGCTGCTGCGGCTCCTGCTGATTCCATAGGTGGTGTATTATTCTGTCAAGGCGTGCTGTAGGTGCAGTGGCGGAATCAAATGCAGGACGCAGACGGATAATCCAACAGACTTGTATTGAGCCGAAACACGGCAAACGGACAACACTTGCCCGAAGGCGAAATACGCACGAAGGCGAAATAGAAACAAAACAGCGCACAAACAGGTGCGTAAACTCCAGCGCAGTGGAGAGAAGCTCAACCGAGCGAAAACACGTCTGACACAATCAATAATACACAACACCTGACACACACAACGGGAACTAAATAGGACACTAATGACACTAAATGAAAACAGGTGTGACAACACTCAGACAAAAGCAAACGAACATGAAACATACAACGGTGGCAGCTAGTACTCCGGAGACAACGAACGCCGAAGCCTGCCCGAACAAGGGAGAGAGGCAGCCTCGGCCGAAACCGTGACAGGTATGACAGCTGCGTGGTCCCATGGTGTTTATACTTGCGTACTATTGTTTGTACAGATGAACGTGGTACCTTCAGGCGTTTGGAAATTACTCCCAAGGATGAACCAGACTTGTGGAGGTCTGCAATATTTTTTCTGAGGTCTTGGCTGATTTCTTTGGAATTTCCCATGATGTCAAGCAAAGAGGCACTGAGTTTGAAGGTAGGCCTTGAAATACATCCACAGGTACACCTCCAATTGATTCAAATGATGTCAATTAGCCTATCAGAGACTTCTAAAGCCATGACATAATTTTCTGGAATTTTCCAAGCTGTTTAAAGGCACAGTCAACTTAGTGTATGTAAACTTCTGACCCACTGACATTGTGATACAGTGAATTATAAGTGAAATAATCTGTCTGTAAACAATTGTTGGAAAAATTACTTGTGTCACCGGCTTGCCAAAACTATAGTTTGTTAACAAGACATTTGTGGAGTGGTTGAAATACGAGTTTTAATGACTCCAACCTAAGTGTATGTAAACTTCCGACTTCAACTGTACCTATATCTGTTTCACTTTAACAGAGCATTCTGTAGACCATGACTACCTCCACAGTCACTACACTGTTGGGGCTCGTTCTCCAGACATGTCTCCACTAAATGGAAACCTCCACCCCTACCACATCTCGGCTGTACCTTCCTACAAACTGACGCTACATGCCCAAACTTCTTGCAACGAAAACACTGCAAAACATTAGACACAAATGTTCTAACCGGATAACTCTGTCCTAACATCCCAAGGATGGGGAGAACCTCCAACCTCAAAACACAGCATCACGACCAGACTGTCCCCCTCCAGCTGCTTCAAAGCACAGCATCACAACCAGACTGTCCCCCTCCAGCTGCCTCAAAGCATAGCATCACCGCCAGACGGTCCTCCCTCCAGCTGCTTCAAAACACAGCATCACGACCAGACTGTCCCCCTCCAGCTGCCTCAAAGCACAGCATCACGACCAGACTGTCCCCCTCCAGCCGCCTCAAAGCACAGCATCACGACCAGACTCTCCTCCCTCCAGCCGCGTTGATTTCTGGTTAATCGTCTGGCTTCACACACGCCAGGAACCTTTTTAAGTTGTTCAACCTCCACAGAGGCACCCCCTTGAGAGGAGCTCAGCTCCTTAGATTAGAACACATTACTTCTCGCTCTCCCAGTCGACCCAAGCACAAATCCTGATCCCTCTGGGAGATAAATGTACACCCTATCATCATGAATCTACTTCTCGCTACCTTGACTGACTGCACCTTTCCTAGCTTACTCTCCACCTACACCGATACCTCAAATGGATCAGACAAAACCCCATGCTTGAAATTTTTCTTGAATCGTATTCCAATCATCAAAAAATCCACGTGGACACGTCGCGGATTTCCACTTCCTGACTCTGTTTAATTTCCTCTCTTCACAGACACTGCCTCTTCCTCATTCTCTTCAACTCTCTCAAACTCCATTTCACTCCCTCCATGATCACTATTAACAGGATAAACAAGGTCCTCAGTTGTATTTTCAGGGGATGGAGACAGATATTCCATGTTCCACGCCGCCAGCTAGCAGCACCATACGCCCTGCACTCTGTAAGACTAGCTCTAGTATAGATCCCTGTAATATGGATGTCCTCCATACAGGGTTCTAGCGCGATGGGCCCAGAAGAGTGTACCGCTAATACTTTGAGTCACTATAAGTCGATACTTGGAAAATGTTTCCATTCTTTAATGCCATTCTTCCATTCCTTGTACCTATGTTTGCCCTGTGTAAATGCTGGCTTTTCTTGGGCAATTCCACGTAAACAGAACGATGCTAAGACTGAGATTTTTCACTTTTTAGTGGAAATTGTTAAAAGTAGTCCTTGTGCATAGAGTTGTATGGTTTGTTTTAACTTTGCAATCATTGGTTTTTGTTGGACATACATTTTAAAGTGAAAAGTCTGAGTCTCAGCATCATTCTGTTATTGTGGAATTTCATTTAATGTGACGTCTGTCAAACTGACCCCCAAAATCCACTGTACACTGTCATCCACTGAGTAGGAAGTTATGACTTCAAGCATCCACTGCCACTCAATGCTTTTATAGATATCCATTCTTTAACGCTAATGTGTGCCAGTCCTTGTCCTATTTGTTATGGAGTTGTCAGTTGGATTTGGAATCCATAGTATAAAACATTTGAATTCCACTCTATGAGTCCTCTGCCAAAAAAAATAAAACCTGCTGTGCAATGACTGACTGCTCCCTTGGCAGAGGTGGCGTGAAATGCTACTTTTATCCAAAACTATGGATTTCAGCACCCAAAGAAAGGCTTGCAGTTACACAGGACAAACATAGGTACAAGGTACACATTAAAGAATGGACATTTTTCAAGTACCGACTGATAGTGACTCGATGTGGTTGGAGGTACACTCTCCCCGACACTCATCGCAACTCAACTCCATTGAGATGTATATATCGTGGAGTTGAGTTTTCTCAGCTAGGGTAAGACCTGCAATTCTGCATTCCATTTGGCTCAAAGGTCTCACATCAGTTGTGTAGGTTGCATTGAGGTTCTTGGTTCATTATGTGAATCAGTTTTAATTTCATACAGTATTGATCACTAACATTGAACATTTAAATGTACCTTCAGCACCTTGACTTTATAGGGTCATACAAGTACAACACATTGAAAAACGATATACAGTGCATTCGGAAAGTATTCAGACCCCTTGACTTTTTCCACATTTTGTTACGTTACAGCCTTATTCTAAAATGGGTCACGTTACAGCCTTATTCTAAAATTGTTTTTCCCCCTCATCAATCTACACACAATACCCCATAATGACAAAGCAAAAACAGGTTTTTCAAATTTTCAGTGTGAAGTATACAGACCCTTTACTTTTGGCAGCAATTACAGCCTTGAATCTTCTTGGGTATGACACTACAAGCTTGGCACACCTGTATCTGGGGAGTTTCTCCCATTCTTCTCTGCAGATCCTCTCAAGCTCTGTCAGGATGGATTGGGAGCGCTGCTGCACAGCTATTTTTAGGTCTCTCCAGAGATGTTCGATCGGGTTCAAGTCCGGCCTCTGGCTGGGCCACTCAAGGACATTCAGAGACTTGTCCCGAAGCCACTCCTGCATTGTCTTGGCTGTGTGCTTTGGGTCGTTGTCCTGTTGGAAGGTGAACCTTCGCCCCAGTCTAAGGTCCTGAGTGCTCTGGAGAAAAATAGGAATACCTGGAATAGTATAACAGTAATCCTTCTACCCCCCCTCCCCCACCCCCCCATACAAAAAAGGAGTGGTTGTCCCACTGGCTATCCTAAGTTGAATGCACCAATTTGTAAGTCGCTCTGGATAAGAGCGTCTGCTAAATGACTTAAATCTTAAATCTTAAGAATCTCTCTGTACTTTGCTCTGTTCATATTTCCCTCTATCCTGACTAGTCTCCCAGTCCCTGCCACTGAAAAACATCCCCACAGCATGATGCTGCCACCACCATGCTTCATCGTAGGGATGGTGCCAGGTTTCCTCCAGACGTGACGCTTGGCATTCAGGCCAAAGAGTACAATCTTGGTTTCATCAGACCAGAGAATCTTGTTTCTCATGGTCTGAGTCCTTTAGGTGCCTTTTTGCAAACTCCAAGCGGGTTGTCATGTGCCTTTTACTGAGGAATGGCTTCCGTCTGGCCACTCTACCGTAAAGGCCTGATTGGTGGAGTGCTACAGAGATGGTTGTCCTTCTGGAAGGTTCTCCCATGTCCACAGAGGAACTCTGGAGCTCTGTCAAAGTGACCATTGGGTTCTTGGTCACCTCCCTGAGGGGAGGGGTCTGAATACTTTCAGAATTAACTGTATGTAGTACAGTAGGTTATATTATACATATAGTATACATGTGAGGATTGTTCTGCTCTCTTCATGGGCCTCCAGTGCTCTTGAGTAATTTTAAGCTAAGTCCTGCCAGTAATTTATTAAACAAGTGAGACACCTCATAAAGAGACAGTCCTGTGAGCCACTGACAGAGGAGACACACACACACACACACACACACACACACACACATCTACAGGGTGAGGGGACAGACTCCTCGGCTCCTCCAATAAGTCGGTTACACAAATACTTCATAACCACACACACAGTCATTGAGATTAGAGAAATGCTTTCAAAGAGTGTTTAAGCTGGCAAATGAAAAATGTAAGGGCATGTCAAAGTGAATCTGTGATCTAGTCCCCTAATGGCCTGGGTGGCTGGACTGAATGCACCCTCTTCCGCACCTCATTCATTCAATTAGCCACAGACAAGCACACTTTGTGACACACACACACACACACTAGGTCTGACACTGCCCCCCCCCCCCCCCCACACACACACACACACAAAAATATGTGCTCTCTTTATCAGCTGGTCATTTTTAAAAGTTCTCTGTTCTTAGCATGTGCATCTCACATTCGCGACCTACAAACAGAGACTATGGACTAATGGACTAATGGTTTTCTCTAGAGGGGAGCACTGGGCTCTCAGCGTATTTATGCTGTGTTGGGCTCTCAGCATAGCAGTGTATTGGCAGCATTCAACACGTCCTGGTGACCTAGTTGTCCAGGACACAACCAAGCTGTAACATCAATGGAGATGGATGGGAGTTCAGTGGTTCTGTAATGTCCCCTCTTTCGCTCTCTTTCTCTGTAACCCGTGCTGCTGCTGCTGCTGCTGCTAGTGGTGTCTATGTGAACGCATGGTGTGTGTTTGCACGTGCATGTCCATGTGTATTGGGATTGGCCGTACAGTGCAATTGAAAACAGGTGTGGAGATAGTGGAGCGGAACAGAAGAGGAGTGGTGGGTTAACTGTGTGTGTAAGTCACAGTGTGTGTATCCAGAGATGGGATTGGACAGGGAGAGAGAACAAGAGAGAAAGAGATCAGTGATAAGGTCAGGATGTGAGGAATCTGAACAGAAAGCCGGGAGGTGAGAGGACAGCATGCCTGTTTAGAGGAGAAGCGGGAACAAGGCCCCAGTGGGTCAGAACACAGCTTCTGTGCATTGCACACTTCCTCACTTACAGGGAGAGCTTTTTTTTCTCACCCTTTTGATTACCTCTTTCTCTCTTACTATCTCCATCTCTCTTTCCCTCTATCTCTCCATTTTAATTTAACTTCTTTACTCTCTCTCTCTCTCTCTCTCTCTCTCTCTCTCTCTCTCTCTCTCTCTCTCTCTCTCTCTCTCTCTCTCTCTCTCTCTCTCTCTCTCTCTCTCTCTCTCTCTCTCTCTCTCTCTCTCTCTCTCTCTCTCTCTCTCTCTCTCTCTCTCTCTCTCTCTCTCTCTCTCATCCTCCAGCCCTCTCTCTGCTCCTCTCTTTCAGGACTGCTTGGACTGGGTTGAGCGGTGAAAACATTTGAGTGCTGTTGTCAATCTTCCTGCAGCTCCATGATGTCAAGCAGAGTAAGAGTACAGCTTAGTGAGGGGCTTTATGTTCCCCACTGAATCTAAACACATTCAGCCAACAGCCTTAAATCAGCGCCTGGCAACCCAAATGGAGAGGTTTTTAACTCCATTTACACAGACTCCTTTGAGAGGAGCCAAAGCACTCTGTACATGGCACAGGGAGGGAGGGAGAGAGGGAGGGAGGGAGGGAAGGAAGGAAGGAAGGAAGGAGAGAGCGGGGGAAGAGAGAGAAAAGGGGAGAATTTCCTTTGTGGACATGTTTTTTTTGTGAACTTGACATGATCTGACCTTTGACTCGGATGTAAGGTCCTCAAAGCAAAGCCAACACAACTACATGCCAGGAAGCACATGAATTAATGCCATGCGATCAATGTAGGATTTACAATGTCAAGCGGCTAAGTCTTTCCCCTGATTCTCAATACCAGGGTAATGCCAGCAGCCTCTGTACACACGGAAGACTTTAATATCCCTACAGACCTCTCTCACATCAATGATTACCTGTCCCATAACATGAGACCACCCACTGGGCACAGACGTCAGTTCAACGTCTAGTTTTGATTTACATTTGGTTGAGTTGTCAACTAATGTGAATTCAATGTGAAATCAACAGAAAATGCCACCTTGTCATTGGATTTAGGTTAAAAGACGAATTTCACTTACAATTAATACTTTTTGCAAATCCAATCAGTTTTCCACGTTGACTCAACGTCATCGCATACATTTTTTGTTGTTGAAATGACATGGAAACAATGTTGATTAAACCAGGTTTTGCCCAGTGGGCAGGCATCTAAAGGGGACTTTTAATTATTAAAAAAACTAGACTGACAGGTGGCACAGTGAGGTCAAATTGAGCACAACGATTTTAGCAAATGTATTGGGTTATAACAACTGCTTTCTTCAACTTTATGAAGGTGTATTGATCCACCAAAACACTTTACAGTAACATTAACAATCAGAAAGAGAATGGCTGATGTATTTCTATATCTCCTCCTCTGTAGTGAAAGGTTAGGTCACACTTTATTTGGATGTGGATGCTCAAACTATTAACTGCTGGCAAATTTTCTGTGGCTGAACTTCTGGTGCACTCTGACTCAGTTTAATGTTTGATCTGCTATCAGTAGATTTAAGAAGTGGCTCACCTACACTTCCAGATGACCGCGGAAGGCATTCGCCTCGTAGATAAATCCGTTGGAGACCCTGAAGATTTATTTGTATGATGATTGCGGGGAGGGGGGGGGGGGGGTAGTAGATAGGTGGGATGGACTGAGAGTAGCTCTAGTTGTAATGTATATAAAAATATCAAATTACTTTATTCTTGCTATGTAACTACTGTAAAAAACAAAAATTAATAATAAATTGCCATGTATGTAAAATGTGTGTAGAATGTACAACAAAAGAGAAAACTATAAAAACAACATTTATTTTTGACCTCCGAAGAGGGGTGGTGGATGGACCCCAAAAAAAACACAACAACAAAAAAGTCCCTGCTAGTGATTTGTATAACTTGGTGCAGACACCAAGTTTGAATGGGTCTCCAGTTTGTAAACATGACCCTTGAGCTTGCATTACCTGGTCCTGAGGTCAGGATAATCCAACTTCACTAAGATCACTTCATTTGTTTACATTTTCGAGTTGACGAATAACCCACTGGGCACACACTGATTGAATGAACGCTGTTTCCACATAATTTCAATTAAATTAATGAAATGGAATACACATTGAATTGACGTCTGTGCCCAGTGGTAAGTCAGGATAAGGTTTTTAAACTTGTAATTGGCTAAAGAGTGAAAAAGAAGGAATTATTTAATGGCAGATTTGAAGTCTGGACTGAAATATAATCCTGTCTAATTACAGTGAGGGAAAAAAGTATTTGATCCCCTGCTGATTTGTACGTTTGCCCACTGATAAAGAAATGATCAGTCTATAATTTTAATGGTAGGTTTATTTAAACAGTTAGAGGCAGAATAACAACAACAAAATCCAGAAAAACGCATGTCAAAAATTTTATAAATTGATTTGCATTTTAATGAGGGAAATAAGTATTTGACCCCTCTGCAAAACATGACTTAGTACTTGGTGGCAAAACCCTTGTTGGCAATCACAGAGGTCAGACGTTTCTTGTAGTTGGCCACCAGGTTTGCACACATCTCAGGAGGGATTTTGTCCCACTCCTCTTTGCAGATCTTCTCCAAGTCATTAAGGTTTCGAGGCTGATGTTTGGCAACTCAAACCTTCAGCTCCCTCCACAGATTTTCTATGGGATTAAGGTCTGGAGACTTGCTAGTCCACTCCCTCACTGTAGGTGGCATTCGTCAGCATTCTGTACCTTTGCGGCACCAAATAGCTTTATAGATTTAGGAAGATCAATCTGAATATTGACATAAATAGCTGCTAATTCGTCACAGATGAAAGCTCTGTATCTCATATGTGCAGCAGCATTTTTCTGCATGCCTGTGTTATCTCATGACCCTTTGCTAGGATCCTGAACCTCAGCTCATAAATAATGGGTCAGTTACAGACAGGGCATGTCAAATACACTACCTGCACAGTAAAGTTCAGTTCACCATAATAGGGGTATTATAGAAGGGTTTTTACGTTGACGTTTTTCTGATGTAAAGGTCCTGTTATAGATTTGAAAGAACTGGAGCAATGCATTGAATCAGGCCTTACAAGTCGTGATGGTACTGCATGTTTTCTCTGTATTCAATGCTCCCTCTGATAGTATTGGCCAGGCCGTCCACCGAGTAACAAAGACAGAACGGGCGAGGCTGAATGGTGACCTGATGTTCATCACCAGCTAGTGTTTAGAAACACAAAATGGTTCTGTGTTAACAATCGTTTGCAGTGCAAGCCAAGGATTAACTAAAGCTCGCCTGCTTTTGGTTTCAATGTGCAATAACATTATTGTTGAATTTGATAGTTTGTTTGAGTCAGTGCTTTTGAGTCAGGGCGCGCCCTTAACATGAATAATGAAATAATAATAGGCTATGTTTTTGTTGGGATGGAAAATATTTCATTTGCTTTGGCAAGCTGTGGCGAATGAATTGAATACTGTCTCTTAAGGGATGTTAATTTGACACATAAAAATACACTCATATGAAAGCCATCCAAGTCCAAGAGAGATTATCTTGAAGAATCTGAATGCCTTTTTAAAGCACGGCATGGTTTTATTCAGAAAATAAGTTATGTCAATCACCATAGACAATGTACCATTAACTTCATACCAACACAAACTTACTATAGGGTTGCTTAATCAAATGTTTTATACGAACACTCTTTCGACTCTCCGTGTTTGGCCTTAGAAGGACATGATACAGCTCTGCTGTGGTGGTGAAACAGGGATGGCCAACTGCAGAGTGGAGGATGGAACCAACATGGCTAAAGAGAGGCACAAATATAGACATTGAGGAATAGAGAAGCAGAGAGACAGACTTAGTTGAGTGAAGGACATGTAGAGAGAGGGAAACAATTCACCAAAATGGAGATCCTGTCTCTTTCCTCCTTGCCAAAGCCCAGGCTGAGGTTCCCATGAATCGCTCTGCATATTGACTCTCCCTCCGTAACACATCACAAAGTGGGCTGGACAGGGGCTGGGGGAGACTGGGGAGAAGATGGTGGGAGACAGGGCAGGAGGGAGACAGAGCAGAGGGGAAGCACGGAGAGACAGGGGGGTTATCATGGATACGTCGCTCTCTGATATTCTAGCTAAGTAGAATGCACAGAGACCACCACCCTCAAAAATAGTTCAATCCAGTACAGGCTTAACTGAATGAACAACAAAGAGAGATTGCAATAGGACATTTTATTAAATTGTATGGGGAATGGCCTTTTCTCAGAGGAAAGATCCTTGGAGCCAGATGATGTGATAGTAGCCCCCCCGATGATGATACGTCTGTATTCATTCCCACTATGTTGATTATGATACGTTTGCATTCATTCCCACTATGCTGATGATACGTTTGTATTCATTCCCACTATGTTGATGATGATACGTTTGTATTCATTCCCACTATGCTGATTATGATACGTGTGTATTAATTCCCACTATGCTGATGATGATACGTTTGTATTCATTCCCACTATGCTGATGATGATACGTTTGTATTCATTCCCACTATGCTGATGATAATACGTCTGTATTCATTCCCACTATGTTGATGATGATATGTGTGTATTCATTCCCACTATGCTGATGATAATACGTCTGTATTCATTCCCACTATGTTGATTATGATACGTTTGTATTCATTCCCACTATGCTGATTATGATACGTTTGTATTCATTCCCACTATGCTGATAATACGTTTGTATTCATTCCCACTATGTTGATTATGATACGTGTGTATTCATTCCCACTATGCTGATGATGATACGTGTGTATTCATTCCCACTATGCTGATGATGATACGTTTGTATTCATTCCCACTATGCTGATGATGATACGTGTGTATTCATTCCCACTATGCCCCTAGAACAGGAAACAGTGAATTATGTTATGCTTACTTTAAGAAGTTAAACGAGCATTCACACCAGCCTTCCTGATTGAACTTTCCTAAACTACATAAAATAAACCAAATATTTCACATTCTGTATACTGTAGTAGCAGGACAGAAATACAAATTGACTTGGGGTTTAATTCAATTAGTATTATCAATAATCATGTTTCATTTCATCTCTCTATGGTGGTTTGTTAATGATACTTACTTTTTTAGAAAATAGTAAGTACAAAGAAAATGGGTCCATTGGGTCATCCGCCCACGAAACATTAACATAAATGAATATGTTACGTACTGAGCAGTTTTATCAATTTTTGTATGTGTTTACCAAACTTCTGACATAAAGTGAGGGAAAAAAGTATTTGATCCCCTGCTGATTTTGTACGTTTGCCCACTGACAAAGAAATGATCAGTCTATAATTTTAATGGTAGGTTTATTTGAACAGTGAGAGACAGAATAACAACAACAAAATCCAGAAAAACGCATGTCAAAAATGTTATAAATTGATTTGCATTTTAATGAGGGAAATAAGTATTTGACCCCCTTCTCAATCAGAAAGATTTCTGGCTCCCAGGTGTCTTTTATACGGGTAACGAGCTGAGATCTCAGTTTGTTACCTGTATAAAAGACACCTGTCCACAGAAGCAATCAATCAATCAGATTCCAAACTCTCCACCATGGCCAAGAACAAAGAGCTCTCCAAGGATGTCAGGGACAAGATTGTAGACCTACACAAGGCTGGAATGGGCTACAAGACCATCGCCAAGCAGATTGGTGAGAAGGTGACAACAGTTGGTGCGATTATTCGCAAATGGAAGAAACACAAAAGAACTGTCAATCTCCCTCGGCCTGGGGCTCCATGCAAAATCTCACCTCGTGGAGTTGCAATGATCATGAGAACGGTGAGGAATCAGCCCAGAACTACACGTGAGGATCTTGTCAATGATCTCAAGGCAGCTGGGACCATAGTCACCAAGAAAACAGGTCCCCCTGCTCAAGAAAGCACATATACAGGCCCGTCTGAAGTTTGCCAATGAACATCTGTATGATTCAGAGGAGAACTGGGTGAAAGTGTTGTGGTCAGATGAGACCAAAATCGAGCTCTTTGGCATCAACTCAACTCGCCGTGTTTGGAGGAGGAGGAATGCTGCCTGTGACCCCAAGAACACCATCCCCACCGTCAAACATGGAGGTGGAAACATTATGCTTTGGGGGTGTTTTTCTGCTAAGGGGACAGGACAACTTCACCGCATCAAAGGGACGATGGACGGGGCCATGTACTGTCAAATCTTGGGTGAGAACATCCTTCCCTCAGCCAGGGCATTGAAAATGGGTCGTGGATGGGTATTCCAGCATGACAATGACCCCAAACACACGGCCAAGGCAACAAAGGAGTGGCTCAAGAAGAAGCATGTTAAGGTCCTGGAGTGGCCTAGCCAGTCTCCAGACCTTAATCCCATAGAAAATCTGTGGAGGGAGCTGAAGGTTTGAGTTGCCAAACGTCAGCCTCGAAACCTTAATGACTTGGAGAAGATCTGCAAAGAGGAGTGGGACAAAATCCCTCCTGAGATGTGTGCAAACCTGGTGGCCAACTACAAGAAACGTCTGACCTCTGTGATTGCCAACAAGGGTTTTGTCACCAAGTACTAAGTCATGTTTTGCAGAGGGGTCAAATACTTATTTCCCTCATTAAAATGCAAATCAATTTATAACATTTTTGACATGCGTTTTTCTGGATTTTTGTTGTTGTTATTCTGTCTCTCACTGTTCAAATAAACCTACCATTAAAATTATAGACTGGTCATGTCTTTGTCAGTGGACAAACGTACAAAATCAGCAGGGGATCAAATACTTTTTTCCCTCACTGTAAGGCTTCCTGACTTTGGCACATTGTGTTTTCCCCTGGATTTATGATATTGATGTCATGTCTGTGGTGAGATTGAAAATTGGGCCAGTGTCCCTCTACAGGATGCAGGGCCACAGACATTCAGCATTATGAGTTCTGGGGACAACACTGCCCACTGGGCAATTCAACATCTATTCCATGTTGGTTAAATGTAATTTCATTGAAATGACATGGAAACAACGTTTATTCAACCAGTGTTTGCCCTGTGGGTGCGTTTTCAATCCTATGTAGTATCTGAAAGTCTATGATTTTGCTGACGTTTGCAAGTGGTGTGATAGATGAACTTTACTCTGCTTTGCTGAAACATCTGGAAAGCATTACTACATAGGCTTCTTGGAATAGAGGACATTTGGAGATATGGGGAGGCCAGGGATTGGTCTATCAAAAACCACCCATCTTATGTTACATAGGATATAAATACCATGTTTTGAACAAAGGACGGGGAGAATAACATATTAGAGATTGGGTCAGTTGTTCTCCAGATTTCTGCAGGAGTCTGTAAATTGATACTGTAATCTTTGATGTAATAACCATTATAATCAAGGACAGTGTCAGCGGATTTCTTGTCATCACAGCATATCAGCATCATTGTCTCGACACCACAGAATGGCGACGAGGATTTGGGACGTGTTGCGTCTTTTCTCAGCGTTCCATTCATGGGCGCCGTGCTGACTCCCGCTCAAGAGGCATGCAGATACGGTGAGCTTTCTCACAAACTTTGGGCGCTGGTCGGTTCGTGTGCTGTGTGTGTGCGTTGAGGAGATGTACCGTTTAAAAACGTGTGTGTGCACCTTGCTCTTATTTGCTGTGTGATGAGAATCCGTTCAAAATTTCTAAATTTGTTTGCATTGGGAACAACGCAAACAGGGGGGAGTGTCTATAGGAATTGTTAACACTGGGCACACGGATATTTGGCTTGAATAAAATTAAAAAGAGTGTCCAGGAATAGCATAAAGGAATAAGGCCAGGAAATAAGGAAAAAGTATACTTTTAGGACGTTGCTGATTTAAGGAAGCCCTCAAACGAGGCGATCATAAGGATGGGCCGAAAATCCTGAAAACTCACTAGGTTGATTTTTAAGGTCAGTTCTGGGAACTGGAGTTTGTGGAAGATACATTCCATTGTACGTTACCTCTCGACATATAGTTGACGAGGTATATGTTCGAAGTAACCTCTCATTGAATATCTGCAACTCGAGGTAGCAGAAATTTAGGAAGGAACAATGAGAAATAAGGAGCGACGGTAGCATGCTTAGTGTATTGTATGAACGGATGCATTCCTCTTGAATTGTGTGTGTGTGTGAGAGGCAGACAGCCTATGCGTGTGTGTGTAAAAGGGGAGGTCTCTGCTGTGTGTCGACTAAGGATATGACAACAGGGGTTTTAGTTTTTTGTAAGGAAATATGTTAGTTAAGGTTAAAACTATGAGCCCCTGGGAGGGCGTTAGATGTAATGGATAAGAAAATAAGTCTACAGATTAGAGTAAAAGATGTGAAGATAGAGGAGAGAGAAAATAGATTGTGGTAAAGTTAAGAAACATCGAAATAGGATTTGTGTTCTATGTTCTGTGTTGGTTTGTGAGTTTTGTTAAGTGTTACTGTTTGTCTGTGTTGGAAATAACGGAGGGACAGCTGGTCTGTCTGCTTTCTGTTGTTTAGCTTGGAGAGAGCTGCTTGGGAGAGCTCCTCTCACTCTGAAATCGCACTGGTGAATGAGCTGCTCATGCGTGGGATTTTATGAGTTTACAGTTACGTAGAGCAAATATGCCACTCCCCTGCCTGCACTGAGCTGCTGTGACACGCAGATTTAGTGCTACAGACAGAGAAGAAAGGGGGAGATTTTGAATACACACGGATAAAGTATTCTGTTTGATAAGTGGTTGTTGCTTAACTATGAAACTATTTGATTGAGATCTATTGAATTTATAAATGAGAGATATGTTGACGGATTAAAAATACAAATAATTAAATAAATAAATAAAATTAAATGTTATTGCGCTATTTATAATATTCCTGAGTTAAGCTGTTTGCTTATTTCTTAGCGCGAATGTGAACATAGGTATGCATAAAATACTAAATTGTTGTCTGTTTCCTTTGTTCTCCTGTCATGTGAGAGACGAGAAGGAGGAGACAGAGCGAGAGAGGAGGTGCTGACCAGTGCGTCACGCGACAGTGTGTGCTGCCGCGGATCCAATCCAATCAAGGTCAGTACTGTTCTGTTCACAAACTTACTTTCCCATACAGGATATTGTGTGTGCCTAGCATATTTCATGTTGTGACAATTTAACAGGGACTTGGCAACAGACTGATCAATTGATGTAATTAAGAATTGCACATTGGAGTTTTTTGTGCATGGGTTGGTTTGATTAGAGTTGTGTTGGAAATCCAGCACTGACATTATTCTGTAAAATTAAGGTAATTGGGTGATTATTAAGCAATTGGTTTGTGGGTGCTGTAGTGTTGCTGGATTACAGGTCTTAATTTTTTGGATTTCTCTGAAGTTGACTAGTTTCCTTTACTTTTCCTGATTGGATGTGGTAAGATTGCCACTAATCAATAATTTGGTAAAATACAATAAAATAAAAATTAATTAATTAATTAATTAATAAAAATTAATAAATATATTGATACATTAATTAATTAATTAATTAATTAATTACATTTTTTTTCAAAGGAGGGAAACATAAGCTACATAGTCTAAAGTATTTTTGGTTTACAAATTAATTGGTTTAAAATAATAATAATAATAAAATAATTCACAATAAAGGAATATAAAAGAGTTGTTACAATGGGGGAAAAGGACATCAAAACTACGAAAGTAATTACTCCTGTTGATGTAGTACAAAATAGTAATCCTCTAGTTAATGGTATTGCAAGGTTATCTGGCAAATGGAATAAACGTTGACCTGACATTGAACAACCATGGCCAGTGGAAGGGACTCTTAATCCAGACGTCATCAAGATAATGAAAGTGCTTGTGTTGACTTATAAGGCAGATCAAAAGAAGGGGAAAAATGGGGATCAACGTAAAGAAAAGAGACAAAGAGAGCTGGGTGTTCTTAAGCTGTTTGAAAATGAAGGACAAAAACTGATAAAAGATACAAAAGATAAAAGAGACAGCGGTATAGAGAAAATGGCAAAAGAGGTGAAGGTGACAGAAAAACTAATGGCAGAAGTCAATACACCTTTCTCACATACGGATTCAGCAAAAAGACCCCCACCTTACGAGGAAAAAGTAGAGTTTAAGGACGTCTATCCTCAGCTTCCAGTGATCATTCAGGAGGGTGATTATTGCATCAGAGATGAAGATGAACGAATAATAGAGAGAGGACAAGCAGAAACGACCATAAAGATGAATCCAAACTCCAAAAGTAAGAAGAAAACGAGATGTCTGGAAACTAAGGGTGGAGTGAGGTTCAGGAGGATGGAACTTGAAGATGATGATGATGATGATCAGAGTGATTCAGAAGAGATCATGGGTGGATATGACCCTGTGATCAGACAGAAGTTGGCCAGAGCGGAAAGAAGGGGTGATGGAAGTTGGAAGAAGAAGGATACAAGAGATTCGATCTCTGATGAAAGTGAAGATGGAGACAGCGATGAAGATTTGGAGATTAAAGGTGCTTCATGTTCAAGAGGATTTTATCCTACAATGAAGGGAGCACAATTAAGAAGATGATGCCAGTGATAATTTGAGGACAGAACCTGGAGTATAAGCCTTTGCAGAATACCGATATGTCAGATATACTTGAGAAGCTAACTACTCTTCAAGATGGAGCATATCCTTGGATTTCAAAATTGGAAGAAATTACGGTGGGAACACAGTCTGCCATAGGAGACATTAAGATACTTTTGGCTAATCTCCTTGGGATTCAAGGTATGGAATACATTTTTCAGAGAGCTGGACATCGATATGTGGGGACTGCGGTGAATGATCCTGAATTGTTGGCTGCAAGTAGAAATCGGCTGTGGAGAGCACTGAAAGATATGTTTCCAACAAATGTGCATCCTGACAACATTCTGATTGACCCACTAGGACAACAAGAAAATCCAAGAGCCTATGTGTCAAGAGTTCATCAAGTGTGGATAAATATTACCGGCAATGATCCAGATGTGAGTCAAATTGAGCAGTCAATTTTGAGAGCTAAACTGCAGATGGGACTGCCCTCACCAGTAAGGAGCAAACTGGCAGAGGTGGTTGGACTTGGAAGCATGACAAAAGGTGTCTATACAGATCATATAGCCCATCAAGTGGATCTGTACCGGAAAAAGGAACACAACCAGAAAGAACATGACCAAGAAACTCTCAGAAAACTCAATCAAATACAACTGGTGGAGAATAAGAAGGAGAAGAAACAAGCTTTGGTTATGCAGAATCAGTGTGCACCAAATCAACAATCACTGCCACAGCTTCAACCGAACCAGTTCCAACCGCAATTGTACCAGCCACCAATAGCGGTACCAGTTGTTTCATATCCACAGCCAGTTTCTGGACAGACACAGAATTGGAGAGGAAGAGGACGAGAAGGCTTAGGAAGAGGAAGAGGAGGAAGATTTAAGCCATACTTCCAGCAATCTTCAGAAGTGTGTTATAATTGTGGACAGATTGGTCACTTTGCCCATGAGTGTAATGAGCCAGGAGGAAACACCAGAGGAAATTTCAGAGGAAGATACAGGGGCCAGTCAAGATCATCTGGAGGACCGGTGAACCCTTATAGGGGCCCGGAGCAAGGATTCTAGAGGTGCCCAGAAGATCCGAAAGGGGGGTGTCAGCTGGTAGCATCAGGACCGGAAAAAGATCCAACAATTGAGGTGAAAGTAAACAAACGACCATTGGAAGTGATGGCGGATAGCGGAGCTGCTTTTACCTGTGTTCGACCTGAAACAGCTGATTCCTCTTACGGAACCAATTGAGCTCTGCTATGAAAATCAGAAAATTACAATACCCATACTGGTATCAGAACATACACCTATTGCATTGTTGGGAAGAGATGCATTGTGTAAATTGAACTGTACAATAAAATGTACACCAGACGGCTGTCTGGTAGAAGTGCCAAATGAAAAGGTTTACCAATTGTTGATGATGACAGAGATGGATTCTTCTTCAGTATTCTGGATTGGAAATCTCAGTGAAGATTTTTTGAAGCAGGCTAAGATATGGGAGAAATTAATTGTGGCAAGCATGCCTAATGTGAGGCTTCTGGAATATCCATTTCATTGTATGCTCAAGTATTTCAAGAATGCTGCCCAATCGAACTCAGAGGAATGGTTGAGTCATCAACCAAAGAAAGTTCAACTCAGCTCATGTTACAGAATTTTAGGACCACAAGGAGCAGCTATGAAGATAAACACAGACGATTATCTGGATAAAGAATTTGAGATTGAGAAGAGTGTGCCACATGTGACCTTGTTGGTTTCTGAAGGCTATGAGCAGAAGCAAATAGGAGAAATGATGATAGAAGCAGAGAAAGCTGTTTTCGTACCGATGAAAGAGAATTTGGCGATTTGGAGGAGTGAAGATCAGCGATTTCTCAAAATCATGATTTCGGCTCAAGGACAAGGAGAGCCACAAGCTGTACGGATGACACATGAATCTATTTGCAGTGCGAAGATGGATTCAGACCCTATGAAAGAGGAGATGTTGCAACACGTTCCAGAATGTTTGTGGTCTCAACACAGTACCGATATTGGACTTGTGAAATCAGCCCAACCGGTGAATGTTGAACTTCGACCAGGAGCCAGACCTCCTTGGAAGAATCAGTATCCATTGAAAGATGAAGCAATCCAAGGGATTAAACCACAAATTGAAGGACTTTCGAAAGCAGGTGTTTTGAAGACAATAAAAAATCCTCAGAGTAACAATCCTTTGTTGTCTTTGGAGAAACCATGAGGGGTTGATAGTAGCGCCTCTAGACCTATTAGGTCTGATGATTCAGGAAGCACATGGGTTAGCTAATGTTGCAAGCGGGGAGGTTAGGAGAAAGATCACAAAGGAGTATGGTTTTTGGGAACCATATTTGCTTTAACAGGTTGACTATGTCATAGGCAGGTGCACAATCTGTCTGAAAAATAATGTTCGCAGGGGTGTGACTGTTATTCCTGGTTACATTCCTACACCAAGAGGTGCATAATATGTCCAACTAAGCTAAAATATGCTCAGTCGGTTGCAAAGTTCTTGTGTAAAGAAGTCATAAGCAGGTGGGGATTTCCCGATCAAATATCCTCAGAAAATGGGAAAGAGTTTTGTGGATAAATCAGTGAAATGGATTTTGAAAAAATTGGGGAAAAAAGTCAGACCAAAAAAAGTTATGAAAACTAGGGTTGAAATAACTCTAGGAAATTTTGAATATCTGATTGTGGGATAATTATATTATTGTGATATTTAGTGTTTTGTTATGAATCAAAGGGGGGAAATGGAATGTGATTCATATATATATATATCATTCTTATATTATTGTTGATATTGATGTTTTAATTTTCATGTGTTACTTTGAAAAAGATACTGGTTGGTGTTTTCTTTTCTTCCAGAAGTATATGGGGATGTGTAGAGTGGGATTCAAATACTCAAACATGGACAATATGAATGGACTGGAGGAAGTGGAACAAGGAAGGTGTGGAAATGTTCGGATTCCATCATCGACGTTGCATTAAAAGTCGACACTGTGGAGGAGCTGCAGTGTAGTGGACTACATTCCAGTGTTATATTCTTTCTGTATTGATTTTTGAAGAATGATGTTTTCTGTTGTTGGATGCATGTGGGGACCTCAGATGTTTTTGTTTATTTTGTTGAAGCTTAGGGATATTGGGTCTAGGCAGGGACAGAGAGAATCCACAGGAGGGTCCGATGGGTCGACCAGCCTGAATGTGGACATTTTTTATTGTATTTTGTTTTCTGAGGTTTTCATGTGTATTCAATTGCATCATAGCTTAAAATGCATTGATAAAGATTTATGAATTGATCTGGAATACTTAGGTGGTCGCCTGGGGCAGAGGGGCCGTGAGAGAATTTTCCTGTCTTGATTGATTGATGGATATTTGGAATGAAAGCTACCAGACAGGTTTTTCGCTCTTACACTTCATAACAATTTATTTACATTTCATAACAATTTATTTACACTCCATAACTATTTATTTACACTCCATAACAATTTATTCACACTCCTATATAAAAATGTGTTTACTCTCCATACATTTTGGTTTATTGCTAAAGTTACTCAAGAACAAAAATTGTTATTTGCCATAATCCTATTCTTTTTGTTTTCGAGACTTAATTAGTCTCGAAGGGGGGAAATATGTAGTATCTGAAAGTCTATGATTTTGCTGACGTTTGCAAGTGGTGTGATAGATGAACTTTACTCTGCTTTGCTGAAACATCTGGAAAGCATTACTACATAGGCTTCTTGGAATAGAGGACATTTGGAGATATGGGGAGGCCAGGGATTGGTCTATCAAAAACCACCCATCTTATGTTACATAGGATATAAATACCATGTTTTGAACAAAGGACGGGGAGAATAACATATTAGAGATTGGGTCAGTTGTTCTCCAGATTTCTGCAGGAGTCTGTAAATTGATACTGTAATCTTTGATGTAATAAACCATTATAATCAAGGACAGTGTCAGCGGATTTCTTGTCATCACAGCATATCATCATCGTTGTCTCGACACCACAACAATACAGCCACGGTTTCCTTCCTTGCCCACAATGGACCAGCTGTAGTGTTTGACCTGATTAAGTTCACCCAGTACTACTATTGTATTGGTGTAACACTCTTTCAAGAGCCACCATCTTTCCAACTCTAATGAGTGATCATGGAAAGTGTGACTGTGTTTTCCAGACTGAGTATAACAAGTGATGATAATATGAGGGTTTCTCTGTAAACTCAGAACTCCAAACCACCAATTTGATGATTGTTTTATTGGGTGTTTTTTCTGCGGAGGTATCCATGCTTGTCCCTAAAAATTGCTGTGATGATGTAGTTTACTGACGCTCCTAAACATTAGATGACATCATCATGAGTAGGTTAATACTTTGTGCTAGCTACAATTACAGTGTCATATTACAGCAAAGATCTGCTGTTGTCAACTGCAATATAGGCCACAAAGCTAGCTACTCAACAATATTAGAAAATAATTTACCTGACTTAGTTACTGGATAGCTACAGTAGCTGTATTGTTTTGGGGCTGGCCAGCTAATAACGTACATGTGTAGCTAACGTTAGCTAGCTAGCTAAATCCATCAGGTACAAGCTAACTAGTGAAGTAGCTTTATGGCGAATACGTTCTTTAGTCACGAAATTCTATGCACAGACGTGTCATTACATGCCTCGATTGGCTTGTCAAACCATGAACCTTGATCACATTTCCCAAGTTTATTTCACTTTTCCCGGGGTGAAAGTTGCTTTCGTGAACTGGAATTGACTGACGAGGCAATACAAAAGCATTATGGGACTTGAAGTTTATGGGAAGTAGGATCCCCTGTAGCTCAGTTGGTAGAGCATGGCGCTTGCAACGCCAGGGTTGTGGGTTCGTTTCCCACGGGGGGCCAGTATGAAAAGGTATGCACTCACTAACTGTAATTCGCTCTGGATAAGAGCGTCTGCTAAATGACTAAAATGTAAATCATTAGCCTATGAAAGTTTGAGTTTTTAGTGACAACCTAGTTTACTGCATTTAGATGTTTTCCTTCAGAGTACAAAGCATTTGATGTGTTACGTTGTTAAATAAGGTATAAATCAGCTATATATTGACATGTTTTAGCCCTTCCATTGATGAGAAGTACTATGAGATTATTGCCTTGCAGTTTCCTTGGACCTTGGAAGTCACTTCACTTCATTCTGACCTGGAATCTGTTTGAATGATATGTTTGAGGGGAAATACCTGAGATGCAAAGGAAAGCAATAGGACCGTCTCAGTAAGCCCTGGCCTTATAGGAAAATGACCTGTTTTGAAAGTCAAAGACCAAAGAAAGGAGAATATTTGCATAGTGTTGGATGATGCTAGATTATTTTGGTGTTAGAATCATGAATTGTATCATATACATACACATACTTTTGCTGGCTTCTGTTTGAAATTGAAATTTTCCAACATCATGACCACAATACTAAAGCACCATACCAGACAGACTAAAGACAGTGAAGAAAAGCTAATGCTGGTACTTGACTGTCACCCTGTGGTTAAACTAAGCAAATACATCTCAAATCAAATATTCAAAGCTTGCAAGATGTTAATGTGTTTGTCCTGAAATAATATAAAGTTTAAAAATATGTATGAATATGATGACAAGTTACAAAATATTATGAATATAATGAAAAGAGAGAAGTAGAGTGGGGGGTTCAGTTCATATCATGTTTACCTGTGGGCTGCCACTCAAATATAACATAAAAAAGGCACATAAATACAAAGTATTGATCATTATGATCATATTGTAGAGTTAAAAAGTAATAATAGATTTAGTATGTAAAGGAAAATAAATGAAAAGAAGTATGCCTCTGCCTATCCAACAAGACTCTGCCCATCCAGCCTCCAGCAACTACGGTTGCTTGTCACTGTTGCTTGTAGGGAACACAGTGAACAGTTGGGAGTTGGGACCAATTTCATCGTTAGACGTTTCCTTGATGTTTAACACAGTCTGTAAACAACCTTTAAATGTATAAACTGATGGTTCGGATTACGGGATGCCAATGTCATATTTTTCCATATTCTGTTCCAGTTAAAGGGTTCAGATTCACTTAGATCTGTGGACCATACTTTTTTAATGGCTATCTCAGAATATGAGCTTTCCTAAAGTTGTTTATACTGTATATTGTAGAGATCAGTCCTTTCCGGAGCCCAGATAATGAATTTATAAATCCCATCATTGGATGGTTCGGTAGTTGGGTTCCCATGGGACTCCATAGGCCAGCATAGCTGATCTAAATTGTAAATAAATAAAAAGGAGTTGCCTGGTAATATATATGTGTCTTTCAAATCTTGGAATGTTCTAAAACAATTACTGTCCATGATATCATCAAGAGTATGGATTCCATATTTGGACCATTGGCAGGCCCGGCGCCACCAGGGGGCAGAAGGAGGCAATGCCCCCTTAGTTGGAATATTGTGCCCTCTCAGTTTTGTATCCCTATTCTGTCCCACAATCTGCCCCCTCCGTCATGCCCAACCGATTTCTTGTGCATGCTTCATTCATGCAACTCCCTTGCACGCATCATACCTACATCATACACATTTTACCGGTTGAAAAAAATGATTGATTGGCGTTCACAGTAGAAGGGCGGGGTCAATTTGACCGTTTAGGTTTACTTTCAAAGTTACGTACTACGAAGAAGAAGAAAAAAAAGTTTCACCGCGCAGCTGGATGGAATTTAGCTAATGTTAACAGTTAGGTAGGTAGCTGATAGTATGATGGATATTAGAAAGTGGCTTCGCCAGGGCACAACGGCAGCATCGTATCAAAGTGGCGGGGAGGGGGAGAAGCCTGCCACAGAGGCCAAAGGCAAGGCCGCTGAGCCGACGCTAATCACCGAGGCCAAGGCCGCCGAGCCCAGCAGCAAAGGCAACCTGCGCAACCGTCTTGCAGCCTGGTGACATAGGAGGTAACCAACCCAAGGAGGGGCCTGCAGCCGACAAATCCGAACCTAGCAGCAGCACCGCCAGTACATTACAAGCACCAACGCCTCCGTTAGTGCCTGACGACCTCGGTGATGAGGAACCAGCGCAGGTTTGTCTGGGGAAATATTCAACCCGCCTGTACTGTGGGAGAAAACGGGCATTTTGTAGCGTGTGGTTCAAAAACAGAGAGTGACTGGAATATTCCTGCAAGGCAGATGCAGTTTGATGAGTTATGGACATTTGGACACCCCCGCTCCAAGCAAACGGCAAAGAGTAGTGAGTAGTAATCTGAAAGAATATGTGGTGGAAACAACAATGGGCCAGCAAGAAGAGGACAATGAGAGGGAGTGCAAAATACTGTTTTTCAGCACTCTGGATGCTGTACTGAGAGAAATGTCAGCAAGATTTGACGAACGAAACAGCCAACTTGTTGAGGCCATGTGTGCCTTGCACCCAGAGAATGAAACCTTTATGGATGTGGTGTGGAAAAAGTTAAACCACTGGTGGACTTAATCTCAGGAGATTTTGTGGAAACTGAGTTTACTGTCGCACGCCAGTTTCTACAGACTGAAATCGGCCGATCTGGAGAAGAACAATTGACAACGCAGAGCATTTTGGATAGATACTCCGGGCATATAACAGCAATGCCTACTGTGATGATGGGATTAACATTTGGAGCATCCTCAGCAATTTGCGAGAAATCTTTTTCAACATTGAAAAACATATTCAGCGAGCACAGACGGAGCATGTTGCACAGGAGAGGGATCCTACAAGCAAATTCCGTGGGGAGTGGAACGAGAGACTGCTGAGGAGGTTCAAAACAGCATCAAGGTGGCTGCAACTTTTTTGAATCCGGGTAAGAACAGGCAGCCTGGCTGGGCTTATATTATTTTGTTATTTGCTAGCTTTTGTAAATGCATGGCAAATGTCAGAAATAGGCATAGACGTGATTTTCTTTATTGGCGTTGCTGCCAAGTCTACTGCTTGATTTCTGTGATGTGATTGGATTGGTAATGTTTGGTTTATAATATAATCTGATAGTTTTTTATGTTGTTTTAAATGGTAGAAGATATGCTTTGCATTACATTGATTAGGGTGGGCAGACCTTAACCAATTGTTGAGTAATGATGTGGCTATTATGTTGCCATAAACAACTTGTTGCTATGGAATACTAATTTCTCTGTTATCATACACAGCGTAGTACGGCACTTTTGTGGGAAGACAGCTTGGTAGCTGCGTCCATGCTGCATTGTACCGATAAATCGTGGTAGTGCATTGTACATTATTGTTTGCTTTCCGCGATTGGAAATGCATTGTATTGGCATGAGGACGTATTATTACGGTAATTAGCAACTGTTTTGCATTAGATTGATGGGTATTGTGCATGTAACTGTGTAGCGTTGTCATAACTTGCAATTTCTCGAGCCGGTTATGAATTGTCCATGTTTGTAAAGCGGTGTAGTAGCCTGTATTCTTGCGGCAAGACAGCCGTGCGTGGCTGCAAATACATTGTGTGTAATTATACTATCGATTATTATCCATCCTGTGTTATCAGCAAGCGAAAATAGTTGTGTCCCCTTAGTCATTTCTGATGCCCCCTTGCCGAGTTAATCGTGCCGCCGGGCCTGACCATTGGGGAGATGCAAAAGGCCCCGCTCCAGATCGCAAGGCATTATTGTGAAATATTTGATTATAGGCATGCCATTTTGATTCCCAGTTACATTGTTTTTCAATTTTGAGCCAAATAGAAATTGTATGAGCAACAATAGGACCAAAGCTTAGTTTACATTCTTTAAGGGAGTCAGTGTCAGTGAAGACCACCTCTTCCAGGGCTATAGGAGACACCATTTTTCTCTCTATACTCAGCCAAGGGGCAAAATAATAATTTAAAAACCAATTTAGGATGGGAGAAATGCTAGTGCCTGTCACGAATGCTGTAGGTGGGTGTAGTGGTGGAATCAAACGCAGGACACCGAAGTATAGTCCAAAAGACTTTAGTCAATTTCCAACAAGGAAAAATACGAACTGACTTGCCTGAAGGCGAAATTACGCACGAAGGCGAACAAAACAAAAGGCGCACTAAACAGGTGCGATAAATGCTCCATCTGTCATGGTGTGCTGAAGGTGGGTGTGGTGTATGAATCAGGCGCAGGACGCAGAGGCTCAGTCCAAAGGCTTTAGTGCAAAATTCACACAAACAAAAGCACAATAAGCCTGAGGGTGAATACAAGGCGCACACAGGCGACAAAATAAACGGCGCACAAAACATGTGCAAAGTAACCACTCCAAACACTGGAGGGAAATAGTAGCTCCAACACGTAACAGAAGCGCAATCACACACAAACACAGACACACACAACGAGAACTAAATAGAACACTAACGAGGACTAACTAGACACAGGTGTACAACATTAAGACCAAACCAAACGAACATGAAACATAGATCGGTGGCAGCTAGTACTCCGGGGACGACGACCGCCGAAGCCTGCCCGAACCAGGAGGAGGAGCAGCCTCGGCCGACACCGTGACACCAACGCAGTGGAGGGAAGCTCAACCGAGCGAAATAGCAAAATACAAGCCCAACACACGACAGACCTAAATCAATAACAAACAACACTAGACAAACACAACGAGAAACTTATAGGACACTAATTACGCTAAACGAGAACAGGTGTCACAACAAACAGACAAAAGCAAACGAACATGAAACATACAACGGTGGCAGCTAGTATTCCGGAGACAACGAACGCCGAAGCCTGCCCGAACAAGGAAGAGAGGCAGCCTCGGCCGAAACCGTGACAGTACCCCCCCCTTGACGCGCGGCTCCAGACGTGCGCCGACTCCGGCCTCGGGGACGACCCGGAGGACGCGGAGCAGGGTGCGTCGGGTGCCCACGATGGAATTCCGTCAGGAGAGACGGGTCCAAAATGTCTCTCCTCGGCACCCAGCACCGCTCCTCCGGACCGTACCCCTCCCACTCCACTAGATATTGGAGACCCCCCATCCGACGTCTCGAATCCAAGATGGACCTCACGGAGTACGCCGGTGCCCCCTCGATGTCCAATGGGGGCGGAGGAGTCTCCCTGATCTCACTTTCTTGGAGTGGGCCAGCTACCACCGGCCTGAGAAGGGACACATGGAACGAGGGGTTAATACTTTTATATTCAACAGGTAGTTGTATTTTGTAACACACCTCGTTCAACCTTCCCAGGACTTTAAATGGCCCTACAAACCGCCGACCCAGTTTCCGACAGGGCAGGCGGAGGGGCAGGTTTCTGGTAGAGAGCCAGACTCGATCAGCAGGTGCGTACACCGGTCCCTCACTGCGGTGGAGATCGGCGCTCGCCTTATGACGTCGGAGGGCACGCTGCAGGTGGACGTGTGCAGCGTTCCATGTCACCTCCGAGCGCTGCGCCCACTCATCCACCGCAGGAGCCTCGATCTGGCTCTGCTGCCAAGGTGCCAGAACCGGCTGGTAACCTGACACACATTGGAAAGGGGTTAGGTTAGTGGAGGAATGGCGTAGGGAATTCTGGGCCATTTCGGCCCAGGGAACGTACCTTGCCCACTCCTCCGGCCGGTCCTGGCAGTATGTTCTCAGAAACCTACCCACATCCTGGTTCACACGTTCCACCTGCCCATTACTCTCCGGGTGGTAACCCGAGGTGAGGCTCACCGAGACCCCCAACCGCTCCATAAAAGCTCTCCAGACTCTGGAGGTAAATTGGGGACCTCGATCAGACACAATATCCTCGGGTACCCTGTAGTGCCGGAACACATGGGTGAATAGGGCTTCGGCAGTTTGCAGGGCGGTAGGAAGGCCCGGCATGGGGAGCAAACGACAGGCCTTAGAAAACCGGTCCACAACGACCAGTATAGTGGTATTCCCCTGTGAAGGAGGAAGGTCAGTAAGGAAATCCACCGAGAGGTGGGACCATGGTCGTTGTGGAACGGGCAGGGGTAGTAACTTACCCCTAGGCAGATGTCTAGGCGCCTTACACTGGGCGCACACCGAGCAGGAGGAAACATAAACCCTCACATCCCTTGCCAACGTGGGCCACCAGTACTTGGCACTAAGACAGTGCACTGTCCGGCCGATACCCGGGTGTCCAGAGGAGGGTGACGTGTGAGCCCAATAGATCAATCGATCCCGAACCTCGAGCGGAACGTACTTCCGACCCTCCGGGCATTGCGGTGGACTAGGGTCGGTGCGTAACGCCCGCTCGAGCTCAGCATCGACCTCCCACACTACCGGTGCCACCAGACACGACTCCGGCAGTATGGGAGTGGGCTCCACGGACCTCTCCTCCGTGTCATACCGCCGAGACAGCGCATCTGCCTTACCGTTCTGTGACCCAGGGATGTACGTGATCTTAAATGTAAACCGGGTCAAAAACATATTCCATCTTGCCTGCCGAGGGTTTAGCCTCCTCGCTGCCCGGATGTACTCCAGGTTACGGTGGTCCGTCAAAATGAGGAAAGGGTGTTGAGCCCCCTCGAGCCAGTGCCTCCACACCTTTAGGGCCTGTACCACGGCTAACAGCTCCCTGTCCCCTACGTCATAGTTTCGCTCCGCCGGACTGAGCTTCTTGGAATAAAAGGCACAGGGGCGGAGTTTAGGTGGCGCGCCTGACCGTTGTGAAAGCACGGCTCCTATACCGGCCTCAGACGCGTCCACCTCTACCTGAAATGGTAAAGAGGGATCCGGATGCGCCAGCACCGGAGCCGAGGTAAACAGGTCCTTCAGCCTCCCAAACGCCCTGTCCGCCTCGGCAGACCACTGCAGACGCACCAGACCCCCCTTCAAAAGAGACGTGATGGGAGCTGCCACCTGTCCAAAACCCCGGATAAACCTCCGGTAGTAATTCGCAAACCCCAAAAACTGCTGCACCTCCTTCACAGTGGTACTCACCTGGAAGGAATCCCCAGTGCGGGACCTGTCGTCCTCTCCCCTAGGAGGCCATCCCCAGCACCTAGCCGCGGTGTGTCCTCCCCGACCACAGTTGGTGCAGGAGATGGACCCCCTAGTAAGCCGACCCCTCCTCTCTCTAGCGCCAGCGCCCCCGAGCTCCATGGGGCACGGCTCGGAGGCGCTGGAGGGTGAAATGGACGGACCCCCCTCGGGACGTCCGCGGGTAGCTAGCAGGTTATCCAGCCTGATGGACATGTCGACCAACTGGTCGAACGAGAGGCTGGTGTCCCTACAGGCCAGCTCCCGACGGACGTCTTCTCGTAGACTACATCTGTAGTGATCGACGAGAGCCCGATCATTCCACCCTGCATCTGCCGCTAGAGTACAGAATTCGAGGGCGAACTCCTGGGCACTCCTCCTCCCCTGCCGGAGGAAGACCAGACGCTCCCCCGCCGCTTTCCCCTCCGGGGGATGGTTTACCTCGGCTCCGGTGCTGGCGCATCCGGATCCCTCTTTACCATTTCAGGTAGAGGTGGACGCGTCTGAGGTGGCGCGCCTGACCGTTGTGAAAGCACGGCTCCTATACCGGCCTCAGACGCGTCCACCTCTACCTGAAATGGTAAAGAGGGATCCGGATGCGCCAGCACCGGAGCCGAGGTAAACAGGTCCTTCAGCCTCCCAAACGCCCTGTCCGCCTCGGCAGACCACTGCAGACGCACCAGACCCCCCTTCAAAAGAGACGTGATGGGAGCTGCCACCTGTCCAAAACCCCGGATAAACCTCCGGTAGTAATTCGCAAACCCCAAAAACTGCTGCACCTCCTTCACAGTGGTACTCACCTGGAAGGAATCCCCAGTGCGGGACCTGTCGTCCTCTCCCCTAGGAGGCCATCCCCAGCACCTAGCCGCGGTGTGTCCTCCCCGACCACAGTTGGTGCAGGAGATGGACCCCCTAGTAAGCCGACCCCTCCTCTCTCTAGCGCCAGCGCCCCCGAGCTCCATGGGGCACGGCTCGGAGGCGCTGGAGGGTGAAATGGACGGACCCCCCTCGGGACGTCCGCGGGTAGCTAGCAGGTTATCCAGCCTGATGGACATGTCGACCAACTGGTCGAACGAGAGGCTGGTGTCCCTACAGGCCAGCTCCCGACGGACGTCTTCTCGTAGACTACATCTGTAGTGATCGACGAGAGCCCGATCATTCCACCCTGCATCTGCCGCTAGAGTACAGAATTCGAGGGCGAACTCCTGGGCACTCCTCCTCCCCTGCCGGAGGAAGACCAGACGCTCCCCCGCCGCTTTCCCCTCCGGGGGATGGTCAAACACCGCCCTGAAGCGGCGGGAGAACTCGTCGTATGTGATGGTGTCCGCGTCGATCCTCCTCCACTCCGCGTTGGCCCATTCCAACGCCTTCCCGGAAAGGCAGGAGATCAGGGCGGACACGCTCTCATGTCCCGAGGGTGCCGGGTGCACGGTGGCCAGGTACAGCTCCACCTGGAGAAGGAATCCCTGACACCCGGCCGCGGTCCCATCGTAGGCCCTCGGGAGCGAGAGTCGGACTCCTCGGGGTTCCGGTGCGGGAATGGGCTGACTGGCCGATGGTGCTGGCAGGGAGGATGGCGGTGGAGGCGTCCCCCAGCCTCGGATGGTGGTGATCACCTCCTGCAGTGCGGTCCCCATCTGCAGGATCTGGTCACTTTGTTCCCGGACCTTGTCCTCCAGCGTCGCCTGGGCTGCTGCGGCTCCTGGTGATTCCATTCTTCAAGGTGTGTTATTCTGTCACGAATGCTGTAGGTGGGTGTAGTGGTGGAATCAAACGCAGGACACCGAAGTATAGTCCAAAAGACTTTAGTCAATTTCCAACAAGGAAAAATACGAACTGACTTGCCCGAAGGCGAAATTACGCACGAAGGCGAACAAAACAAAAGGCGCACTAAACAGGTGCGATAAACGCTCCAACGCAGTGGAGGGAAGCTCAACCGAGCGAAATAGCAAAATACAAGCCCAACACACGACAGACCTAAATCAATAACACACAACACTAGACAAACACAACGAGAAACTTATAGGACACTAATTACGCTAAACGAGAACAGGTGTCACAACAAACAGACAAAAGCAAACGAACATGAAACATACAACGGTGGCAGCTAGTATTCCGGCGACAACGAACGCCGAAGCCTGCCCGAACAAGGAAGAGAGGCAGTCTCGGCCGAAACCGTGACAGTGCCGGGAAAGTTTGGTATGGATAGTCCTCCTACGTCTTTCCCTCTTTGTAATATATATATATATTTTTTTTTTATCAAGGATCGCTTACCATGCATTTACATTTTGAAACCACATTATGAATTTGATCACAATAGCTAGAAGGGAAGAGACATGGGAAGAATTGAACTACAGAAATTCAGCCGTGGCAATATATTCATTTTGACAATAGATATTCTGCCGGTTAAAGCAGCTGGGATGTTAGTCCATCTACTGAGGTCGGATTTGAATTGATTTGAGTATTCTGTTAAAGTTTCTTGCAATGGTTTTATCTATGGATGAAATATACCTACTCCCAAATATTTTAAATGGGCAACGATTGGGATTCAATAACTAAAGATTGAGTCCTCCATCGGGGTCTTGAGAGGCAGTAGGGCTGATTCGGTTAGATACATTTTATAACTTGGGATGAAGCTGAATTTTTCTATATCTTCAATGCATTTAGGAACGATTGAGGTACATTGTCTAGATATAATAAAATGTCATCCGCGTATAATGACATGAAGTGATCAGTAGATTTTTAGGGAAGTTGGTGTTATTTCCTTCGATTGACGATTTTCCTGGGCCAGGGGTTCCATGGAGAAGTCGGACAGCCTTGTCTGCTGCTTCAAGTGATTCTGCCTGTTATAACTATGGCTGAGATATTGGCATATAGTATTTTAATCATATTAATGAAATTGGAGACAATTCCCATATGTTCCAAGACCGAGAGATAAAACAGCCCAAGGAGCTGTTGTTTCTGTTGAAACATTTATGATATGTAACAGTCGACGGCGATTGTCCGAGGATAAATGTTTTTTAACAAACCCTGCTTTGGTCCGTGACGACCAATTTGGGTAAGAAAGTCTCGAGACGGGATGACAACATTTTGGAAAACAGTTTAATATCTGTGTTTATCAAAGATAGGGGGCGATAGTGAGAACAATGAATGGCATCCTTTTTTTAAATAAAAGCGAAATCTCTCCCAAATGAGCCTTTGTGAACGGCTGTCTTAATAATTACGAGCAATAGTGGGCCGAATTGATTCCATTTTAAATAGACATCAGGGTTCGGAATACAAGTGATTTGCCTTTATTCATTCTTTCCAATGCCCTTTTGAGTTCATTGAGAGAAATTTGGGCTTCCAGCGAGGCAGCATCCTCTGAGAGAAGAAGAGTTGTTCATTATTTTTAGAAGAGGTGTACATTTTGTAGTGTATTAGGATTATGTCTTTGTTAATGTTTTTCATGTGGAACTGAACGGATGTTTATTTTAGTTCAAAAGTAGCCATTTGTAGGGTGACGCCCCAGGGGAGACAGGTGATTGGACAGCAGAGGGAGCAACCCATATTTTTGCATTGTTTATAAGTATATGCTGGACGAAGAAGAGGTTAGAGCAGCCATTGCAATCTGGGACGTTGCTCTCCGGGTGATCTTGACACCTGTAACTCATGCTGAAAGCTTGTGATATGAATAAACTTATGATCAAGGTTCAGTATGAGCGGACTCCTTTGTTACAGCAATGACTAGCAACTTTTACTCGATACTACAGAATGGCGTCACGAAAAGGGACGGTCTGCATCTCTTCAGTGTTTTATTCATGAGCAACGACGTGACTCTCGCTCAAGGCGCCGGCATAAGGTGAGATTTCTCACGGTCTTGTGTGTGTGTTTACTTCGTCTGCTTCTGGGTATGTGCGCTGGGGAGATGTACCGTGTAAAGGAACGATGTGTGCCTGGTGTTGCTTTATTGCTGAGAACTGGGGGTCTGGCTAATCATTATAAATTTGGTTGCACTGGTAGACAGCGCAAAAGGGGGGAGAGAGCCTATAGGGTGTCTATAGAGATATTTGCTTGAATAATAGTTCAAGAACAATCGATTAAGTGGAATAAGGAATGCCTAGGCAGATGTGTGTGTAACTTAGAGCCGCTGTAAATCATGGAAAAGCCCTGCTAGACAGGCGGCCTATTAAAGGTGGGCCAGAAAAGCCTGAAAACGCGTTAGATGCGTTTTAGGTGAGCCCTATGGGCTGGAGACCGTGGTATATTGATGATGTATATTGCCCCTCAGCTGGCGGTTGACGGCTTGTTTGATGTAATCTCTCGTGTCGATTCCACAGATCTCGTGGTAGCATAAATTTAGCTAACAAATGGTATTTTACGGTACAGCGGAGGGAGAAATGCTAACGTGGCCTGCTAATTATGCTTCATGCTACATGCTAATGCTAAATGCTAATGCTAATCATGCTACATGCCAATTTTGGATGCGGGTTATGATTAATATTTCTTCCTTGGTGGTCCATAGGAATGGGCCGAGCCATCAGAAATGTGTTTAGTTAGCTTGGGCTTGGTGCCTGGTGTCTTGTGAACTGTTAAGTGTTATTGTTTGTCTATAAGGGGTAAAAGAGAGGAGCTATAGCGGAATGCTAACGTTCTGTTGTCTGGAGCTGCTTCCATGGTGAAATCGTATTGATGAATGTAATGCGCATGCGTTTGATTTTACGGCACTAAAACTACAACACGAGGGGTTTTACTAAAACTACAACAAGGGGGATTTTGGGTAAATGGGTCATACTTCTGTTACACTGCAGGGGGAGACAGAGACACAGACGAGGGAACAAAGAGGAGCGATTTTAACACGAATGGAATCTTCTAGTTGTTACATCGGCTGTTGGTTAAAGATGAAACTGTTTTTGTGACCTATTGAATTGATAAATGAGAGAGAGATGTTGACGGATTAAAAATAAAAATAATTAAATAAATAAATAAAATAAAAATGTTATTGAGCTATTTGAATGCGATTCCTGAGTTGATTCTTTTATTCTGTAAAATTAAGATAATTAGGTGCTTATAGAGCAAGGGGGTTTATGGGTATTGTAGTCTGAAGTTGACTACTTGCATTTACTTTCCGGATGGGTTGTGGTAAGATAGCCACTAATTGATAAATTGGTAAAATAGGATATAGAAATAAAAAGTTGTTTTTGATTATTCATAATTTTTTTATTGATTTTTTATTTTAATTAAAAATATTTTTTTGAATAAATTTTTTTAATGGAATTTTTTTATATTCATATTTTTGTTGATTGATTTTTTTATTTTTTTTGGTTGTTTAGTTTATATTAATAATTAAAGGGGGGAGGCCATAGGCTATATAGTCTAAAGTAAAATAATTCACAATAAAGGAATATAAAAGAGTTGGTACAATGGGAAAAAGATATCAGGACTATGAAGGTAATTACACCTGCTGGTATAGTACAAAATAGTAATCCTTTAACTAAAGTATTGCAAGGTTATCTGGCAAATGAAACAAAAGTTGGCCTGACATTGAACAAACCATAGCTAGTAGAGGGAATCTTAACCCTGACGTCATCAACATAATGAAAGTGCTTCTGTCAATTCATAAAGCAGATCAAAAAAAGGGAACTACGTAAAGAACAGAGACAGAGAGCTGGGTGTTCTTAAGTTGTCCTTCATTCTCAAACAAAAACTGATAAAAGATTCCAGCGATAAGATAAACAAAGGTATAGAGAAAATGCTAAAGGAAGAGAAGGCGACAGAAAAACTAATGGCAGAAGTTAGTACACCTTTCTCACACACGGATTCAGCAAAAAGACACCCACCTTATGAGAAGGAAGTAGAGCTTAGGGATGTTTATCCTCAGCTTCCAGTGATCATCCAGGAGGGTGATTATTGCATCAGAGATGAAGATGAACGAATAATAGATACAGTGGGGAAAAAAAGTATTTAGTCAGCCACCAATTGTGCAAGTTCTCCCACTTAAAAAGATGAGAGAGGCCTGTCATTTTCATCATAGGTACACGTCAACTATGACAGACAAATTGAGAGAAAAAAAATCCAGAAAATCACATTGTAGGATTTTTAATGAATTTATTTGCAAATTATGGTGGAAAATAAGTATTTGGTCACCTACAAACAAGCAAGATTTCTGTCTCTCACAGACCTGTAACTTCTTCTTTAAGAGGCTCCTCTGTCCTCCACTCGTTACCTGTATTAATGGCACCTGTTTGAACTTGTTATCAGTATAAAAGACACCTGTCCACAACCTCAAACAGTCACACTCCAAACTCCACTATGGCCAAGACCAAAGAGCTGTCAAAGGACACAAGAAACAAAATTGTAGACCTGCACCAGGCTGGGAAGACTGAATCTGCAATAGGTAAGCAGCTTGGTTTGAAGAAATCAACTGTGGGAGAAATTATTAGGAAATGGAAGACATACAAGACCACTGATAATCTCCCTTGATCTGGGGCTCCACGCAAGATCTCACCCCGTGGGGTCAAAATGATCACAAGAACGGTGAGCAAAAATCCCAGAACCACACGGGGGGACCTAGTGAATGACCTGCAGAGAGCTGGGACCAAAGTTACAAAGCCTACCATCAGTAACACACTACGCCGCCAGGGACTCAAATCCTGCAGTGCAAGACGTGTCCCCCTGCTTAAGCCAGTACATGTCCAGGCCCGTCTGAAGTTTGCTAGAGTGCATTTGGATGATCCAGAAGAGGATTGGGAGAATGTCACATGGTCAGATGAAACCAAAATAGAACTTTTTGGTAAAAACTCAACTCGTCGTGTTTGGAGGACAAAGAATGCTGAGTTGCATCCAAAGAACACCATACCTACTGTGAAGCATGGGGGTGGAAACATCATGCTTTGGGGCTGTTTTTCTGCAAAGGGACCAGGACAACTGATCCGTGTAAAGGAAAGAATGAATGGGGCCATGTATCGTGAGATTTTGAGTGAAAACCTCCTTCCATCAGCAAGGGCATTGAAGATGAAACGTGGCTGGGTCTTTCAGCATGACAATGATCCCAAACACACCGCCCGGGCAACGAAGGAGTGGCTTCGTAAGAAGCATTTCAAGGTCCTGGAGTGGCCTAGCCAGTCTCCAGATCTCAACCCCATAGAAAATCTTTGGAGGGAGTTGAAAGTCCGTGTTGCCCAGCGACAGCCCTAAAACATCACTGCTCTAGAGGAGATCTGCATGGAGGAATGGGCCAAAATACCAGCAACAGTGTGTGAAAACCTTGTGAAGACTTACAGAAAACGTTTGACCTGTGTCATTGCCAACAAAGGGTATATAACAAAGTATTGAGAAACTTTTATTATTGACCAAATACTTATTTTCCACCATAATTTGCAAATAAATTCATTAAAAATTCTACAATGTGATTTTCTGGATTTTTTTTCCTCATTTTGTCTGTCATAGTTGACGTGTACCTATGATGAAAATTACAGGCCTCTCTCATCTTTTTAAGTGGGAGAACTTGCACAATTGGTGACTGACTAAATACTTTTTTTCCCCACTGTAGAGGACAAGCAGAAACGACCAGAAAGATGAATCCAAAACTCCAGAAGTAAGGAAAACCGAGATGTCTGGAAACTAAGAGAAGAATGAGGTTCGGAAAGATGAAGATGAAGATACAGAAGAGAAGAAAAACTGCTGAGAAAAGAATCCCAAGAATTGGAGGAGAAGAATACATTGAGGTCAAGGAAAAAGGCCAATAGTAAGAAGATGATGGAAGATGATATTTCGAGGACAGAACTTAGAATATAAGCTGTTGAAGAATACTGATATGACAACAACAAGAAAGAACAGGACGAAGAAACTCTCAGAAAACTCAATCAAATACAACTGAAGGAGAAGAAACAAGCTTTGGTTATGAAGAATCAGAGTGAACCAAATCAACAATCACTGCTACAGCTTCAACTGAACAAGGTCAAATGCAATTGTACCAGCCACCATTGGGGGTACCAGTTGTTTCATATCCACAGACAGTTTCTGGACAGACACAGAATTGGAGAGGAAGAGGACGAGAAGGCTTAGAAGGAGGAGGAAGATTTCAGCCACACTTACAGCAACTTTCAGAAGAGTGTTATAATTGTGGACAGGTTGGTTACTTTACCTGTGAGTGCAATGGGCCAGGAGGAAACAACAGAGGACATTTCTGAGGAAGATAAAGGAGCAAGTGAAGATCACCTGTTCTCTAGGTGAACCCTTCAAGGATTCTAGAGTGCCTAGAAGATACGAAGGGGGGTGTCAGCTGATAGCACCGATTAGAGAAGAAGATAAAATATCTAACAATTGAAGTAAAAACAAAGGACTAGGAGAGGTGAATAGTGGAAAAGCTTTTATCTGTGTTCAGCCTAAAGAGGTTAAACATCTCACTATGTAAAATTAACTAATTAGGATAGGGATTTGAGGTAGTAAAACAGCTAATTACTCTTAAGGAACCAATTGAGCTCTTCTATAAAAATCAAAGAGAAATTAAAATAGACATACTAATATTAGAACATATACCTATTGCATTGTTGGGAAGAGATGCATGGTGTAAATTGAACTGTACAATAAGATGTACACTAGACGGCTGTCTGGTAGAAGATTTTTAAAAGAATAGGGTTTTGGGGAATCATATTTGCTTAAAAAGATAATATCATAGGAAGGATGACAATCTATTAGACTGCCTATTAGACAATCTGTCTGAAAAATAAAGTTAAAAGGGGTGACTGTTATTCTTGGTTACATTCCTACACCAAGGGATTTCAAACTAGGCTAAAAGGTGTTTAGTCGTTTGCCAAGTCTGTGTGTAAAGAAGTCAGAAGCAGGTGGGGACTTCCCAATCACATATTCAAAAAATTGGTGGTAAAGGGATTTTGTGAATAAATCAGTGGAAAAGGTTTTTAAAGGTTAGGAGAAAAGATTAGATTAAAAAAGTTAGGAGAACTAGGGTTGAAGGAACTCTAAGACAGTAAGCTAAGTTTCAATGTTAGTTAGTAGTAAGAGAGAGAGAACAGTGGTGAAGGACATTTTAGAGTTTAGTGGGAAGATAGATATGGTAGGAGTTTAGATCTGTTAGGAGCAGATGCATTGGGAAAGTATGCGTTGCTGAATGATAAGAGAAGATTGAGGGTGATTGAGTATCTATACTTACAGTTCCCAGCAGGAAGATCAAGGTAATTGTAGGTGTATTTTTTATAATCAAAAGTTTGAAAGTCAGGGATTAGAGGTAGGACTGAGAGTTAAAAAAAAGTGACACTAGTGGTGATAGAGGGAAATACAAGTAAGGAGTTAAAAGTCTTAGGGAAAATAGATGAAGTAACAACAATGACATTAACACTTCAGCATATTAAAACAACAGTGAGAAGCAATTTAACTCTTTCAACATTGATAGTTATTAAAGCCATAAATATATCGCATTTGATTATAAGGGAACCAATAGCTCCAGCACCAATTTTAGGGGAAAAAAGACTGTTGTTAGGGTTAGGATGGTGACGTTCCTCCCACATGGAGAGATAATTATGGAGAATAAGTATTGTTATCAGGACCAGATGTAGAAGCTGTTGCACCTAGTCAAAGGAAGTATAGTTTGTACAACGATATGAAGTGGAAGAGGGTTATGAGTGATTGTTCATTTATTTTGCGTAATGATAAGAGAAAGATTAGGGAGAATATATGTGTACTTATCTAGTGCAAGCATTAACATTTGTTCCGGTTAAGAATTATTGGTTAAAAGGCTATGTAATTCGTAAAGTGACGCTTATAATGGAAGATTTGAAGTCTGTTGAAGCTTCCACAGTCACCGAAGGAGTTCAGGAGAAGTATATTACAGTAGCCACTCCAACAGTAAATAATACACAGAGGATATTGGTAGCTTTCCCACTAGAAGTAGTCAAGGGTGTAATACATCAACTAAATCAACTACTTTAATGGTAACTTTGGAAGGGATTAATGATGCGACGGCAATAACAAATGTAGGAAGTATGACACCGACACCGACAACAACTTTTCTAAAATTAAAGGGGGTAGCAAGAGGGACTCAGGGGTTTATGGTACGGATGGAGAGTGCTGTCAATGATAGTAAGGATAGGGTTAAAATAGGAGAGCAGATAGTGGTAGAGAAGAATATAGATTCATCTGAAATAGTGAAGGATACTATCATGGAGGTACAGGATGAGTTCTTTGATTTTAATGACAGACAAGGAGAGGTATCTGATCAGTACCGCTCGTTAGGGAAGAGAGAAACTAAATGGAAGGCATATGGTTTGATTCTTCTGTTGTGAAAATTAAAGATGGATGGGCAGGTAGGAATCTTTGGTTCCAGCAGCTAGCTCATTCTGTAAGATCAGTGAGGAATCTTGAGGGTCCATGTCTGTTGAGAATTCCAGCACCAAACATTTTAGAGACGGTCGCTCAACCTCTATCGAGTATGTGTCAATCTTATGCTTTGTCATGACTGTTGTATCAGCAACAATCAGTAACAGATAAAATAATGTCGTTGTCAAAACATTTGTTTAAGCCTAGGTTTAAGTGTTATTGGGTTAAGTGGTCCTCTGTAGCTCAGCTGGTAGAGCATGGCGCTTGTAACGCCAAGGTAGTGGGTTCGATCCCCGGGACCACCCATATACAAAAATGTATGCACGCATGACTGTAAGTCGCTTTGGATAAAAGCGTCTGCTAAATGGCATATTATTATTATTATAAGTGAATTAACCTATGTGAATTTGTTAGATGGGAAGGAAATCAGGTAACAGCGAACCCTGAAGCATTGGAGGTGAAACCAGTGAGGGCTAAAAGTTGTTTTTGTTCTAATAAAACATATGATGTAAGGGGTATGTTTATGGGAATATCAGATTGTGATGATGACTTTGGGTAAGCATGACCTTAAGGGTAGTAATGAGAAATATAATGTTACTTTTTATGTTCCAGGTAGTAAGAACAGTAAGACTTTGATGGTGAAAGATTAGCTTTTGCCTGACAATGTGACTATTGGGAATCTTAGAGATATTTGGAGGGTTTGTGGTGATAAAGCGTATATATTCTTACCCTATGGATGGACAGGATGTTGTTACATGTCAACGTTGAAGCTTCCATATGAGGCTTTTACCATTAAAAGAGGGGTAGCACCGGACACAGATAAATCTGAATCTAGGTTTGGAAGTAGGGTGAAAAGGGACATGGCGACATGTCATAGTCTTGAAGCCTATCATTGGAGGATAAGTCTAAGAGAGAAGGGGGGACTTTTTCCATGGTATGGTGTAACATTTTTGGCAGATCATATTGATAATATTACCTATACTTTGATTCCAGATAGTTATAGATGCATTGAAGAATATAAGGGATGCGTTTGGTAGATCTGAAGGAGCTGGATGGTCAGCAAAGACTTGGTTGCAAGATCAGTTAGGCCCAGTAGGAGCAGTGATGGATTAGATTTTAATGGCAGTTTTGATAGCACTGTGTGTGATGTTTGTAATTTGTTACTGACCTTTGAGAAAGCTATGATATTGAGATAGGTTGGAGTTGTGATGCCTGGAGACAACACTCAGATGCCGTTGTTGACTGTTCCTGATCTGGATGAAGAGGGACAAGTGGGACTGGATGGAGTATTGATGATAAATATCCTTTTTGATTTTTTGATCATTTTTCAAAAAAAAATTCAATATTAGTGTGATTTTAGTATGATGTTATGAATCAAAGGGGGGAAGTGTATGAATGAATCACATTATCCTATTTCATTATTCTATCATTTATATTGATTCATACATCATTTATATATAATTTTTATATTCTTAGTTGATATTGATGTTTTAATTTGAAAGTGTTGTTTTGCAAAATATACTGTTTGGTCTTTTCTTTTCTTCCAGAAGCATTTGGGGGAATATGTAGAGATTGAAATACTCAAACAAGGACAATATGAAGGGACAATATGAAAGGACAATGACTGGAGGAGATGGAACAAGGAAGGTGTGGAAAGGTTCCGATTCCATCATCAACAATGCATTGGAAGAGGAGACTACGGAGGAGATGAAGTGTAGTGGACTACATTCCAGTGTCTGCAATGAAATATAGACATATTTGCATGTGTAATACATAATTTGTGTCATATTCTTAGGTATTAATTTTTGTAGAATGATATTTGATGTTATTGAATACATGTGGGAATCTTAGATGTTTTTGTTTATTTCGTGAATGCTTAGGGACAGGGAGTCTAGGCAGGGATAGAGGTCCACTATAGGGTCCGATGGGTTGACCAGCCTTAGAGTGGACATTTTGGATAGTATTTTGTTTGCAGGGGCTTACATGTGTATTTAATTGCATCATAGTTTCAAATGCATTGATAAAGATTTATGAATTCATCGGGAGTACCTAGGTGGTTGCCTGGGGCAGAGGGACCGTGAGAGAATTTTACTGTCTTGATTGATGGATGGATTTGGAACAAAGGTTGCCAGACAGTTTTTCGCTCTCACACTCCATAAAGATTTGTTCATGGTTCATAGTAATGTATTCACACTTCATAAACAGTTATTCATATTTCATAGAAAGGTATTTACACTCTAGAGAAAAATGTTTTTTGGTTTAATGTTAAAGATACTCAATAAGATAAATTGTTACTTCTCATAATCCTGTTTTGTTGGTTTACGAGACTTTTAGTTCGTCTCGAAGGGGGGAATGTAGTGTATTAGGATTATGTCTTTGTTAATGTTTTTCATGTGGAACTGAACGGATGTTTATTTTAGTTCAAAAGTAGCCATTTGTAGGGTGACACCCCAGGGGAGACAGGTGATTGGACAGCAGAGGGAGCAACCCATATTTTTGCATTGTTTATAAGTATATGCTGGACGAAGAAGAGGTTAGAGCAGCCATTGCAATCTGGGACGTTGCTCTCCGGGTGATCTTGACACCTGTAACTCATGCTGAAAGCTTGTGATATGAATAAACTTATGATCAAGGTTCAGTATGAGCGGACTCCTTTGTTACAGCAATGACTAGCAACTTTTACTCGATACTACAATTTCTTTATAGAAGAAGGATCATCTTTGATTGATTAATTTGGGTTCTGATAGTAATTCCCCTGTTTCAGATTCAAAAGTTGCTATATCAGCTAATTGGTCATTACACCTAGTTTGTTTGCCGGTAAACAACTGGGGCAATTACCATGATGGAAGTAATGGTTGTGTCTTACTCGATGGATGGCAAATTCTGCTCTCTGTCTTCTCAGTAAATACAATTCTGTCTTGACTTTGGAAAGGGTAATAGCTTTCAAATTCCAAGAGAGAATAGCTTGCGTTGCCATTGTTTTTCAGAAAGGAGTGTTATATTAATGATATAATTGTTATCTTTAGTGTTGATAAGCCCATGGATGCATACGTGCTGTGAATTGTTACAGAACGCTTGTAGAGACCAGTGTCTCTGTGAAGTCGGGATTCTTCCTGGGTCTGTTGGGTCGCATCCTGCTTACAACTAGCACAGCAATAATGACTGCAGCAGTACCAATGACTGATACAACCACTGCCACTATATTTGATCCAGAGGACTGCTTTTGGTTTGGACTTGAATATTGTGATATCGTTGACGTAGTTGTAGTTGGAACAAATGGTACAAATGGTACGATTTTTGTGGTTTTAGCAACATTAGAAATGTCAGACTTCAGAGAATCCTTGTCACGAGAAAGCAAAGAACATGACAGTCTCTGGTTCAGTATTGATGATGTAGCTGGAAAGGAAGGAGTATTCCTCTATAGAGCCTGCCTCTAGTGGTCGGATGTCAGAGGTGTTCATTAGATGTGCTCCACTGAAATTTCCTCTCAGGACTTCCAAGTCCATGCTGACTCTGATCTCATAGGAATCAGCTGGAAGAAATGCATGACAAAGTGGAAAGGGAAAATTTGAACAGGCTATAACACATATGTATGAGATTCACACATGGTTATTCAATGCAAATGTCTGATCTCATCTAGAAAGTGTTATGGTAAATAATGATTTCAGGATCAATATGTTTATGATGACGATGATGATAAATAGTAGGGATGGACATTTGAAATGATTTGACTAATATCATGAAAATTTTTTCGGATATCCGTATAGTCGAAATTTAAAAACCAAAACAAATGTTTTTTATTTAAAAAAATCATATTGACTCTCGACCAATCAGAATGACGCAAATGCACATAGCAGAGGTAAGCAGCAGACGTGCTTTTCTGAGGTAGTTTGGCTAACAGCAAAAGAGAAGTCAGATTTTTCGCCATGATAGAACCTATTCTGTTACAAAAAGGTTTTCTGGTGAGTGTTTTGCATTGATCTGTGTCAGGTATTGTGGAAACTCCATTAGGTGAGCACCTGTAATTACTATTTAAAGTGTGGAAAATAGCATACCGATATCAGGGCAGCCTTCCGTAAGGCCAAATAAAAATGCTAATTCCTTATCTTCCTGTGAGATGATAAGGCTTAGAAGGGTGCAACATTGCATGATGGTAAAGGGCCACACCCTCTCATGCAATGCCATGCATATTCACCATATGGTGGCGCTATAACAATTGATTTAAAATGCAAAAATTGAAAGGTCACACCTCTCACCCCGTGTGATCTAGAGTCATAAAATTCAGAACATAGGTCCCGCTCATTACAAGGAACAAATTTGCCCCATAAGGTCCGCCATGATGGATTTTCCACCATTTTGAATTTTGCCAAGAGAATGCCAAGAGTGTGCAAAGTTGTCATCAAGGCAAAGGCTATTAGAAGAATCTCAAATATAAAATATATTTTGATATGTTTAACACTTTTTTGGTTACTACATGATTCCATATGTGTTATTTCATAGTTTTGATTCTTGACTATTGTTGTACAATGTAGAAAATAGTAAAAATTAAGGAAACCCTTGAATGAGTAGGTGTGTTCAAACTTTTGACTGGTACTATATATATACAGTGAGGGAAAAAAGTATTTGTTCCCATGCTGATTTTGTAAGTTTGCCCACTGACAAAGAAATGATCAGTCTATAATTGTAATGGTAGGGTTATTTGAACAGTGAGAGACAGAATAACAACAACAAAAAATCCAGAAAAACGCATGTCAAAAATGTTATGAATTGATTTTCATTTTAATGAGGGAAATAAGTATTCGACCCCCTCTCAATCAGAAAGATTTCTGGCTCCCAGGTGTCTTTTATACAGGTAACGAGCTGAGATTAGGAGCACACTCTTAAAGGGAGTGCTCGTAATCTCAGTTTGTTACCTGCATAAAAGACACCTGTCCACAGAAGCAATCAATCAATCAGATTCAAAACTCTCCACCATGGCCAAGAACAAAGAGCTCTCCAAGGATGTCAGGGACAAGATTGTAGACCTACACAAGGCTGGAATGGGCTACAAGACCATCGCCAAGCAGCTTGGTGAGAAGGTGACAACAGTTGGTGCGATTATTCGCAAATGGAAGAAACACAAAAGAACTGTCAATCTCCCTCGGCCTGGGGCTCCATGCAAGATCTCACCTCGTGGAGTTGCAATGATCATGAGAACGGTGAGGAATCAACCCAGAACTACACGGGATGATCTTGTCAATGATCTCAAGGCAGCTGGGACCATAGTCACCAAGAAAACAATTGGTAACATACTACGCCGTGAAGGACTGAAATCCTGCAGCGCCCGCAAGGTCCCCCTGCTCAAGAAAGCACATATACAGGCCCGTCTGAAGTTTGCCAATGAACATCTGAATGATTCAGAGGAGAACTGGGTGAAAGTGTTGTGGTCAGATGAGACCAAAATCGAGCAATTTGGCATCAACTCAACTCGCCGTGTTTGGAGGAGGAGGAATGCTGCCTATGACCCCAAGAACACCATCCCCACCGTCAAACATGGAGGTGGAAACATTATGCTTTGGGGGTGTTTTTCTGCTAAGGGGACAGGACAACTTCACAGCATCAAAGGGACGATGGACGGGGCCATGTACCATCACATTTTGGGTGAGAACCTCCTTCCCTCAGCCAGGGCATTGAAAATGGGTTGTGGATGGGTATTCCAGCATGACAATGACCCAAAACACACGGCCAAGGCAACAAAGGAGTGGCTCAAGAAGAAGCACATTAAGGTCCTGGAGTGGCCTAGCCAGTCTCCAGACCTTAATCCCATAGAAAATCTGTGGAGGGAGCTGAAGGTTCGAGTTGCCAAACGTCAGCCTCGAAACCTTAATGACTTGGAGAAGATCTGCAAAGAGGAGTGGGACAAAATCCCTTCTGAGATGAGTGGAAACCTGGTGGCCAACTACAAGAAACGTCTGACCTCTGTGATTGCCAACAAGGGTTTTGCCACCAAGTACTAAGTCATGTTTTGCAGAGGGGTGAAATACTTATTTCCCTCATTAAAATGCAAATCAATTTATAACATTTTTGACATGCGTTTGTCTGGATTTGTTTGTTGTTATTCTGTCTCTCACTGTTCAAATAAACATACCATTACAATTATAGACTGATCATGTCTTTGTCAGTGGGCAAACATACAAAATCAGAAGGGGATCAAATACCCTTTTCCCTCACTGTAGGCCTCGTAGTCCCAAATATTACATTTTTAGAACTAATTAAGATTGGACTCTGATGACCCCTCTGACCTGAAGAGAAGAAAAAGAGGACATGAACATTCTGGGATTTTCCGGGTCAAACACTTTCTTACAGTTAGCTAATAATGTCTCTGTACCACAGAATGTACTGTATCAGCTTTCTGGGTATGTGGATTGTTACCAGACAGTGCACAACTGAGCAAGAGGACAAATACATTAGAGTGTCTAGTTTGAGAAACAGGCACCTCACAGGTCCTCAACTGGCAGCTTCAATAAATAGTACCCACAAAACACTAGTCTCAACGTCAACAGTGAAGAGGCGACTCTGGGATGCTGACCTTCTAGGCAGAGTTCCGAAGAAAAGCCATATCTCAGACTGCCCATCTTAATGTTTTCTTTTTATTGGCCAGTCTGAGATAACGCTTTTTCTTTGCAACTCTACCTAGAAGGTCAGCATAATATGAGGTTTGCTAACATTACAAGTTGGAATGTAAAAGGTTTATATGATGCTGTAAACAGAGAGAATGGCATGAATCATCAGGTATAGGCCTACACACCTCCAGGGTCTGGTTGGACAACCAGATACTGTCTTTCCAAAGATCCTTACAGTTACACAGAGACTTTTCAATATGGGCGTTCTAATGTCCGAAGTCCAGGTAAAATGCACATTTATGGTACTCGGCTTTGCCTGGTACCTGGTACCTACGACCACAGCCAGGCTAAAAAGGTTGTAACCCACTCCCTTTCGTGTACAATTTCTTTAATGTGTACAATTGCTGTTAGCAGCTCTGCTGTGCACATTAACACAGCAATAGGCCTATTCAATGATAACTTGATCTATTTGGTTCAACCAGAAATTAATATATTAATTAGTAATTGTTTTATATGCAGTGCATATTTTTTTGAAGCATGTTCAATAGAAAATCCAAGGTGCTTTTTAGTCATAGAACAGACTATCTTGGTCTGGGAAACCTGAGACAGTGATAGTGACAGTAGTCCATATAAAACCATGATTCTGGTAAGTCATAAAGAAGTATGAATTTGCATTCCTTTATGCATGTTCACAACACTCCTTTGTATTGGTATCTGGCCTCTGTTCCATCATGATTCTATGATTATAGACACAATTGCATTGTTTAGCTCTGAGCACAGAAGCAGGGATGCTGCATATCACACCAAGTTGATGAGGTAGTTTTAAAGGGGCAATCTGGGATTCGAAAAACAACAAGCGGTCAACCTGCTGCTTGTTTTGGTTAACAGCTGAGAGATGGGACTAGAGAAATCGACAGAGCTCTGAATGACCATCCATGAGATCAAAATGATAGTTTTAACCATGTTTTGAAGCTAAACAGTGTTTGACATTTTTAACAAACAATGAAGTTGAACTAAGCTCATAACTAATAAGTTATATTATTCAAGAATCAGTGGCTATAGGTAATTAATTTAAAAGTCCAAAAATGTATGTAGCAATTAGGGGCTGCCCCTTTAAAACCTGCTGTTTTTTGTGTCATGGTACCCTCAACTTTCAGCTTGAACTCTACCAGGAAGTCCACTAGACAATGGTTGTTACATGTTTATTGTTCCAGTAAAGGTACTTATCTTTACCATGCCGTCCCTAGGAGGGGTGCGTCACTTGAGTGGGTTGAGTCACTGACGTGATCTTCCTGTCCGGTTTGACGCCCCCTCAGGCTCATGCAGTAGAGGAGAACTTCGTGGGCTATACTCAGCCATGTCTCAGGGTAGTAGGTTGGTGGTCAGTTGATATCCCTCTGGTGGTGTGGGGGCTGTGCTTTGGCAAAGTGGGTGGGGTTACATCCTGCCTGGTTGGCCCTGTCCGGGGGTATCGTCGGATGGGGCCACAGTGTCTCCCGACCCCCCATGTCTCAGCCTCCAGTATCTATGCTGCAATGGTCTATGTGCCGGGGGGCTAGGGTCAGTCTGTCTTATCCAGTGTTCTGTGTGAATTTAAGTATGCTCCCTCTAATTCTCTCTCTCTCCCTCTCTCCCTCCCCTCCCGGAGGACCTGAGCCCTAGGACCATGCCTCAGGACTACCTGGCCTGATGACTTCTTGCTGTCCCCAGTCCACCTGGTCATGTTGCTGCTCCAGTTTAAACTCTTCTGCCTGCGGCTATGGAACCCTGACCTGTTCACTGGACGTGCTACCTTGTCCCAGACCTGCTGTTTTCAACTCTCTCTACCGCACCTGCTATTTCAACCTCTAAATGCCCGGCTATGAAAAGCCAAGTGACATTTACTCCTGATGTACTGACCTGTTGCAACCTCTACAACCACTGTGATTATTATAATCTCCACCGGGCACAGCCAGAAGGGGACTTGCCACCCCTCAGAGCCTGGTTCCTCTCTAGGTTCTTCCTAGGTTTCTGCCTTTTTAGGGAGTTCTTCCTAGCCACCGTGCTTCTACATCTGCATTGCTTGCTGTTTGGGGTTTTAGGCTGGGTTTCTGTATAGCACCTTGTGACATCTGCTGATGTAAAAAGGGCTTTATAAATACATTTGATTGATTGATTGATTTTATTATTCTGACATGGTCCATCAGCAAGGAATTTCCTTTTCACTGTAATGATCGTTATATAATTCTAGAGGATAATGTGGTCATATAGGGACCTTAACAGACAGCAAGGTTTATACAAATCTCCGCTGTTGATAACTAAATGTTAGTCTAAAAGAAAATGTGAGATAAGGTCTAGATGCTTTTTATAGTGAAGATCACGTTTATAAATTGCCTGGCTGGGCTGATGAGACAGTGTATTGCTCAGTCAGATGGAACAGAGTAAATATATTATTATATTATTATTATTATATTAAATAGGCATTTTAACGTGATTAGATTTAGCCAGTGGTAACTTGTGGAATAGACACCGGCTGGAATGCGGTTTTAACCAATCAGCATTCAGGATTAGACCCACCCATTGTATAACATAGCACAATCATTTTAATTTAGGTAGCTATCATTCTAACATTTCAGCTATTTAAAAAATAAAATAATGGTAGATGAGAGAATTTGAAGTTTCCTTCCAAAACGCTATATATCCATTTTTGTTGGTAAGTTTGGCAAATTAACTTTTTTTGTTAAAATAAATTATTAAATCTAATCATGGCATGGGGTTGTTCAATGACAGACATGATGGTTTCATTTCAGAGTGACAAATAATCATTTATTTTTGCACAATTCTATATATCCACCTCACTGAGCGAGATAAGTAGTACTTCTAGGTTTTATATAGTCATAACAAAAAACTGCTTTTTTTAATCAAGTAAATTATACAAAAAATATCAACAAAAAAAACACAAACAAAAACAGTAATATGAGATCTGTATGTAAAACATTTACATTTGACATTGTAGTCATTTAGCAGATGCTCTTATCCAGAGTGCATTCATCTTAAGATAGCTAGGTGAGACAACCTAATATCACAATCAAATATACAGGATATGAACTTTCCATTCCAGCCAATGGATATATAGCATTTTGCAGAAAAACACATTGTTTTTTTTTTACAATCTATGAATACAAAATTGATTACAAACACATGAAGGCACCCATAAGGAATCATTTATGATGAAAAAACACAAAGGTGAAAAATGCATGGATATAACATTTTGGAAATAAACTCTTGATTTCCCTCCACTTTTGATTTAATGTTTTCTACAGTCTGAAATAAAGGAAGGTTTGCTATGATTCAGTTCAATGAGCTGCAGCTACATTTGTTTATAATCATAGTTTGTCTTAAGCATGACTAACTCTCCTTGATTTCATTGAACACATTGTCACACTAGCAATCAGACAAGCCACCATAGTTACTGTGGTGACTGATATGACTATAGCAGTAATGTTCACGCCACCGCCTGATGTACCTGGCCCACCAGGAGCATCAGTTGGAACAGGAGCTTTGGGAACAATCTTGGTCACTTGAATAATGTTGGATGTTTCAGATTTCAGGAAAGCTTTGTCTTCTGCTTTTGCTGCAAAGAACAGAGTGGTGGCGTTTTTTATGATTGAGAAGAGAGTGAAAGAGAGCTTTTCTATGGAGCCTGCCTTCTTTGGTGGGAGGTTGTATGTGACAAGATGTGCGGTACTGAAGTTGGATCTGAGTAGGTCCGAATCTTCACTAAAACGGATCTCATAGGCCGTTGCTGAAAAATAGAGATGCCAAGTAGGTGTAAGTATATCATACACCAAGACAGCACACAGATTATCTGATTGTTAGCATTTTGCACCCATGTCGTATGAAATATAAGTATTGGTGAAATACTGTACATGTCAGTGTTGCAGTGTTTTTTATTATTATTATTATTTTGTGAATATTAGGCCTGCAATACAGATTTTAATCCAAGCAAAAAATCTGGAATGAGATGCTCATTATTTATTATTATTTACCTGTGCCTTGATCCATGTCTTCCCCAGGTGCAGTCCAGGTGAGTACTACTTTGTCCTCCTCTATCTCTGCATTCAGGTCTGTGATTTTGTTAGGGGGAAAATTTGGAGGGGGGACACCAGGTGGGAGACTGACTGAGAAGCTCTCTCCTATAGCTGTCCTGGTGAAGCTGCCCACATCAGCCTGCAGGTCGTCCTCACTGACTGGGGGCTTTGGGGGATTCATCACTACTTGTCCTGGGACAAATTCATCAAACAAATGAATTTATACATATCCCAACTAATTTACTGCCTACAGAAAATCATACACTTGATTGTTATAAGGCTAGTCATAGGTATGGATACTGATCAATCACATTAAACGATATTTGGATATTAAGAGATATCATGATCAGTGGCATTTATACACCAGTGATCATGATCTACAATTCATGAATGAAAAACATATGTAGTGTCAGATGTAATATACTGTACCATCAACCACATATCCAGGTATGTAAAGTGCTCCACTGTGTCTCCTGAGGGAGAATCTGGCTGTGCCGTCATCGTTCTGTACTTTCACTTTCAAGCTGTATTTTCCTGTTGCTAGATTAGTGAAGTAACTGGAATAGATGCCGTCATGTCTGAAAGCATCAGCACCTGAAAAAATAGGATTTGTTATGGCAAGATAATCTTAATGAAGTAACTTGAATAGATGCCATCATGTCTGAAAGTATTTTTTTCAAACTTAAATGAATAAAAGCATTTGAGGTTTTGACTCCTGTAACACCTACTCCATTGTGGTTCTACCTCACCTGCTCCATTATCTTGCAGTTTCAGCTCATATGGGACTCCACTGTCAGGCGTTATTGTGGCCTTCACATCTGCCAGAATCACTGGAACTTTATCCTGGCTGACCTCTGCATACACCACCATGGGTTTGCTGCCATCACTGGACAGTTGGCTCATGTGGGCTTTGGCAGTGACTGGTAATATATCTTTACTGACAGCACGACTTGTCACAGTCATTGACATAGCCTGGGGTGTTGGTTGTTTATTTCTAAGGCTGTATGTCCACTTTCCAGTCTAGTAAATAAGATAATGATTAATACAATTTGACATTCAACTATTGAAATAATGTTTTACTACTTGCAGATATGAAACAAACAGACAATCATAATATCAGTTACAAATATCAAATTCCTAGTTTATGCTTCAAAACCAACTTTATAAGAGGTTTTAAAAATAGATTATATTTTACTATAGGCCTGTACAGCATCCTATGTATATAAGTGGACATTTGAAAAGGACATATTTTTCAAACAATGGCATAGTTTGGGCTAGCGTATCTATTTATGTAGCTAGCTATTTATTTAGCAAGCTAAAAACACGGAGCCTAACGTAAGCTAGCTAGCTAGCTGCTGGGAGGATGTCATGTCATTGGAGGAGTGGGTGGGTGACCAACTTTTTCCCCTCATATCGTTTTTCGGTGGCTACAGGCTACAGCTAGAGATGCAGGTGTCATTTGGTTAGCTAGCAATAAATATATGAATCGCTTTGCTAGCTAGGCTGAACTTAAATGACTGTTATCCACAGTTAGCATATCTCTTAGTTGTCATTTCAATATATTTGGTATCGATCAAATGGGCAGACAGGCAAGTTACCATTCAGTTGTCAAAACGTGGGTTGGGACAAGCATGCATTAACAGGCAAGATGCAGAAGGATGAGCAGCCTATTCCCGATTGTTTATCAGTGCAATTTTGACAGACAACTAGCTGTAGAAGTTTGAGAGGGTTTATGTTCCCTCGTTAGATTTTAGCTCATCTCGCTCTGGCTAACATTAGTTCTTAATCTTGTTGTTGTTGATGTGCATAGGCAACTGAGGGAGAGAGAGCCTACCTTTTCATGGTTGTTTGATCAATAGGACTGTAAAGTTCCCAAATGTAAGAGGACTCCCGTGATATTTATATATTTACATATTATGCTCTAAAGTTGCAATGCCTTTAAACACACAGTCCAGTTCAAAGTGAATGACGGCAGGCCCATGTGGCAAATAGCTTATTTGCATATAGGCCTTCAGTAGCTGTGATTGGCTATGGCGCACCGGTCTGTGTAGACTCAGGTCCTGGACAAGACAGATGGTTTTATTTACTGCAGTGTCTATTATTTGTCCAAAAGCACGGCCGCTTTCCAACATTATGTTGCTATAGAATTTTCACAAATGCCTTACTATATGTTATTCCCAAAATTTGATGAATTTATGAAAACGTGAAAATGACCATATCTAAGTGCTTGCTTGTTAGAAAATGTTTTTTAAAAGTGTCACTTTAATTATTATTGGCATAAAGCAAATTCAAAAACCAACGCAAAGACTATGAAAACATGTTCATTAATACCAAATCTGTTTTTCAACATGTAAAATGCACACAAAAAGACTCACTTCTGCAGTTCCTGGAATATCCATTGTGCAACTCTTTGCTGAAGGGTCAGCTTTGAATTTTGATTCATCATATATTTGTCCAGAGGGGCTTGTTAAAAGGATGGCAGGTTGAGTTTTTTCATAAAGGACTAAAACACTTGTGTTGTTTCCAACTGTTCTGTCAATAGACACAGACCCATTAAACCAATCACTAGTTGTCAATCCAGAGCTTTCAAGCTGTTGAGGAGAAATGAAAAAAATGTTAACATCTGAGAATATTATCAGTATTTTACATAATTGCCTGCAGTTCAATCTCACCTGAATTGTTTGCTGAGTCAGATTTCCATCAGATGTTGTGAGTGAAGCGAAGACATCCACAAGTTCATTGGAATTCAAACCTTCCTCTGCTCTGAAAAATTTACCACCTAGAACATAAACAGCATGAGGGAGAGCAGGGATGATCAGATGATAGGGCTGTAATAGCTTTATTCTCTGTTGACAATTAAAACTGCAGTGTCTGTTATCCCTGCCGATGTCAAAAGTGATGCTTTAAAGGCCCACACTGAATATATAGTGCATTCGGAATGTACCCCTTGACTTTTTCCACATTTCGTTACGTTACAGCCTTATTCTAAAATAATCATCAATCTACACACAATACCCCATAATGACAAAGCAAATACAGGTTTTTAGAAATTGTTGCAAAAGTATTAAAAATAAAAAACTGAAATATCACATTTACATAAGTATTCAGACCCTTTACTTAGTACTTTGTTGAAGCACCTTAGGCAGCGATGACATCCTCGAGTCTTCTTGGGTATGACGCTACAAGCTTGGCACACTTGTATTTTGAGAGTTTCTCCCATTCTTCTCTGCAGATCCTCTCAAGCTCTGTCAGGTTGGATGGGGAGCGTCGCTGCACAGCTATTTTCAGGTCTCTCCAGAGCTGTTCGATCGGGTTCAAGTCTGGCTCTGTCTGGGCCACTCAAGGACATTCAGAGACTTGTCCCGAAGCCACTTCTGTGTTGTCTTGGCTGTGTGCTTAGGGTCATTGTCCTGTTGGAAGGTGAACCTTTGCCCCAGTCTGAGGTCCTGAGCGCTCTGGATCAGGTTGTCATCAAGGATCTCTCTGTACTTTGCTCCGTTCGTCTTTGCCTCGATCCTGACTAGTCTCCCAGTCCCTGCCGCTGAAAAACATCCCCACAGCATGATGTTGCCACCAACATGCTTCACCTTAGGGATGGTGCCAGGTTTCCTCCATACGTGACACTTGGCATTCAGGCCAAATAGTTAAATCATGGTTTCATCAGACCAGAGAATCTTGTTTCTCATGGTCTGAGTCCTGTAGGTGCCTTTTGGCAAACTCCAAGCGGGCTGTCATATGCCTTTTACTGAGGAGTGGCTTCCGTCTAGCCACTCTACCATAAAGGCCTGATTGGTGGAGTGCTGCAGAGATGGTTTGTCCTTCTGGAAGGTTCTCCCATCTCCACAGAGGAACTCTGGAGTTCTGTCAGAGTTACCATCGGGTTCTTGGTCACCTCCCTGACCAAGGCCCTTCTCCCCCGATTGCTCAGTTTGGTCGGGCTGCCAGCTCTAGGAAGAGTCTTGGTGGTTCCAAACGTCTTCCATTTAAGAATGATGGAGGCCACTGTGTTCTTGGGAACCTTCAATGCTGCATACTTTTTTTCCCCCCAGATCTGTGCCTCGACACAATCCTGTCTTGGAGCTCTACGGACAATTCCTTCAACCTCATGGCTTGGTTTTTGCTCTGACATGCACTGTCAACTGTGGGACCTTATATAGACAGGTGTGTGCCTTTCCAAATCATGTCCAATCAATTAAATTTACCACAGATGGACTGTAATCAAGTTGTAGAAACATCTCAAGGATGATCAATGGAAACAGGATGCACCTGAGCTCAATTTCGAGTCTCATAGCAAAGGGTCTGAATACTTACGTAAATAAGGTATTTCTGTTTTTTATTTTTGCAAAAATTTCTAAAAACCTGTTTTCTCTTTGTCATTATGGGGTATTGTGTGTAGATTGATGAGGAAAAACAATTATTTAATCCATTTTAGAATAAGGCTGTAACGTAACAAAATTAGGAAAAAGTCAAGGGGTCTGAATACTTTCCGAATGCACTGTAAGAATATCACCTTAAAATGCCTCATGACCTTAGCTCAATTGTCTAACAACATGATCACACAATGAATGCTGACATTGGTCGAAAATCCCAGCCACAGATAGTCGTCTTTTTACTTAAACTGAAATTGCCCCTAGAAGGCACTGCACAACTGTACAACAACATGGGGTCAAATACCGTAACTGAAAAACAGCATTGTTACAAATCTGGTGAGTGACCAGGCTGGCCTAACCAATCAAAACCCAACATAATGTATATGTTTGTTTTACTCCACTGTAAACAAATAATGTATAGCTTCATAATATGGTTAAAATGATAATATTTATCTCATGGACTTGTCAGTCCTTGTATCCAAAGCTCCATCTATGAATTTGAGAGTAATTACATTTCTCCAGCCCCATCCGTCAGCTTTATAGCAAATCCTAGTGGCTGGGCTTCTGTTTTATTGTTTCCTAAATGCCTGAAGTACATGCAATTTAATATTTTGCAAATGGTTAATAATGTCCATAATTTGTCAGCTCTAGAACTTGCCTTCTCGCTATTGCCTACCTGATATATTTGACATTTCTGGCAATTGTTTGTCTCCATTTGGTCCCAAAGAAATTGTATGTACAATTGCACCGCTTTTATTGACTAACGTCAAACAATCCATTGGTGTATTTGATTCCCCATCAGTCAAGAAAACTATTTCATCTCCTGTAGCGTTTCCATCATCTCCTTGAAGAACCTTAAATAGGAATGTATATACAGTCGTTTTTGAAAAATTGAACTGAGGTTCTTACTGATGTTTCTGATTTCTAAGAGTCTGATCAATCTAATCGACAGGATAAGGAATTATTGTAATATTAACGTCTGATCTGTGTTTCCAGGTTTCAATTCTTTACAGAGTAAAGGTTGAAGTTAGTTTTAAAAAATTACCTTTAAACCTTCTTTAAGGCCTTCACAAATCTGAGTGCCTCCACCACTATCTGTTTTTGGCAAAGAATCAACCAGCTCTTCCCTCTTGCTGTTACTGTTAATCAGAGTCAAAGATTTTAGGGGTCTGCCAGTGCTGTCAAATATTGCAATCCCAACTAAAGATTGGTCTTCAATGATCTGCCTCAAGAACAATGAGGCTGCCTGCCGTAGTGTCTGGATTCTCTGACCCTTGTGGAGAAAACAAAACAGAAAACAACTTGTTTGTATCAATATTAATTTCAGTTGCCACTGTACCATTCACAATTTTAAGACTGATACACTGGTGCCATTTTTTTTGGCTACTATTTTGATGATGTTTGCTTTCTGGACAGCCCTTTTCCAATTAGTAATGAATAAAGTGTTCACTAAATGTTATTACTGAACCAGATTTATCCACAAATTCCCTGTTGCATTGCCCGGACTGTGCTGTGAGTGTAAAACGTTGCCCTTACATACATACCCTCATGCTTCCTGAAACATCAAGGACAAGACAGACAACTCTTTGCCGTCGCTGAACCACAGTGAATGTGGGTAGTATACTTGGTGGTGTTGGCACGACTGCCACACCGGCATCTACAGACAGTGAGGTGATAACTTCCTCTACACCTCTGTTACCACACAGTCTGTTCTGCATGTTTGGAGCCTCAGTGTTGTGAGTTTTTTTTGTACAGAACTCTTTTACCTGTAGGGCGAACACAACACAAGTGTTACTGTCATTACTGTAAATTGACCTTAACAGGTAGGATGGGATAAGTTGTGCATTACACATGCATTACGTTAGGGATAATCAATGAGGGGCTATGTGTTCTATGGGATGACGTGGAAGGTGTGTTTCCTGACGCGCTAGCAGAGTGGCACTAATCTTCCACGGAGTTGCATTATTTTCCATAGAACACATTGCCCCGAGTTGATCATCCTGCTTTTGAGCTGCTTTTGAAAGCAAAAGTTGAATTGAAAACAGTATTGCTATTGTTGAATTCGATTTTCATAATAGCAAGCTAGGAAGTATGTTTGGTTACCACGGCAACTATTGTAGCTATCTAGTAAACTTGCTAGCTACTTCAGTGGATGTTGAACATATTTCTACCGGCAAATGAACACATTTCTAGTGGCAAATGTATTAAATTATAGCCATGGTATCAAAGGGATAATCAACCCAGGGCTCTATGCGTTCTCTGGAAAATAATGTAACTCCGTGGAAGGTCAGTTCCACTCCGCTAGCACGTCGGGGAACACACATTCCACGTCGTTCATTTTTTCCATAGAACACATAGCCCCGAGTTGATTATTTCTTACTTATACAACGGTTGTGTCTAATCCTGAATGCTGATTGGTTAAAACCGCAATCCAGCCGGTGTCTATTCCACAAGTTACCACCGGCTAAATCGAATCACGTTAAAATGCCTATTTACTCTGTTCCATCTGACTGCGCAATCCACTGTCTCATCAGCCCAGCCAAGCAATTTATAAACTTGATCTCCACTATAAAAAGACATTATCTCACATTTCTTTTAGACTAACATTTAGTTTTCAACAGGGGAGATTTGTATAAATCTTGCTGTCTGTCTCTCCGACATTTACAACATTGTTTCAATATTCAAATTAGATCTCCAGTTGTCCAATAGTAATGAATGTGTCTGGAGTCTGGAGGAGACAGACACCCAAGCAGCATTTCTCAGCCAGTCGAAATCATGAATCAGCTGGCATAATTTTTATGGATATATAAAAATAAATGTCAATTGAAAAAAGGTAAAAGTCTTTCCAGCTTCAGTTTGAAGTGATTGTGTGAGCTGTGTTGTTGGCTAGCTCCTCTGAACAACAGTGTCCTGACGAGAGAGCACATGTTCTACGCCAGGCGAAATCGCACATCATTAGCTCATTGTTATGGATGTATCCAAATAAATGTCACTAGAAAACAGCTTAAGCAAACGCAAATGTAGCTACCTTGACATTATTCTGGCTGCACTCTTTGACGTGACTGTAAATTAGCCGTAGTTGGCTAGCTAGTAAGCAATGGATAAGAACGTTGCCAGCCAGTATGGCAATGGAACATTTAGAACGAATGTCTGGGCCACGTCCATAGATACAGAACAAAAAGACTGAACAACTGGATCGCGTCTCTGGCAACCGAACCGATAGAACGAATGACCAGCCAGCTTGGGTAGCAACCCTAGAATTGTGTCGGGACTATATCTTGTGGAAGCATGAAATAGTATGAATAAATTCATCAAAATAATGTTTTTATGAAAATATGTCGATCTTTAATTTAATATGTTGGTAACCCGTTGTATAAAAGTGATAATGCCCTCGAAGCCGGTGTTTGGAGGATACAGTATATTGGCACGATTATTCAACATGCCGTGGTATAAATGTGTATAACCTTCTTCAGTGGGCAGCGGTGGGCAGCGGCTTTGAAAGCTTCTACTCACAGCATCAAGGCCTTGATTATACATGATAGATGCAGAGGTTGTCTGGTGCATGTCAGGATAGAATACACAGTCTTTGGTGTATAACCCAGTCACAGGATCAGTGGTGCAGCTGTTTTGGTCATTTTTGTTGATGGACTTTCCTGTAATGTTTATGGTACATCTGAAAAATGTGAAATGAACATTGTTCAATTAACAATAAAATGATTGTGCAGATAGGGTTGGTTGGCTCAAAGTCTCAATAATTTAAGAAACATCATAATTTAGATGTTGGGAGATGCATGTCATAGTGGAAACTGAATTAAATCCATAAATAGACAATGGGCTATAAAAGTGAAGAGAGTCACACATTATGTCTAAGCTCCCAGTCATGTATTGGGTAAAACACCAACGTTTGGCATCACAGTGCCTTCTTCAGGCCTACAGTTTACTTGCCCTTAGTCAGCACCTCTACTAACTTGTGTTGGTGTGCGCCAGCTCATGCTTTTCACTAGACACAGACAATAATAACGGGCAGGTACAGTTTAACTGGGACCTTTGCCATGTTCTGCAAACAATACGGAATCTATTGAAAATGTGTTTGATATTAAAAATAAAATAAAATGCAACTTTTTTAACTCCTTCAACTTTAAGGACAAATGAAGCCACTTAAAGGGGAATTCCACCCCTTTTCAACCCATATTCATTATCTCCAGCACCATACCAGTTTCTACATATGTATAATAGCACATTTATACATTTGTAGTTAAAAACATAAGAAGGTCCTAATTAAGTGCAATTTTATGATGTCATGAAAAATAAAAACAGTGATCTTCCTGCTCCCCTCATCACAGTGAATTTCATATTCTTTGAAAATATATATTTTTTAACTACAGAACGCATAAATGTTGTGTGTTGGAATTCCCCTTTAATGGATACAATATGAATATGGAATTGTATAAATTATAAAGATTACCTTGTTGCCTCGATTGAAGAACCTGACGTGTAGAATGGTTTTTCTTCATTATATTCATCAAAAACTCCCCATCTTAGATGTGCCCATTCATGGACAAAAACCTTACCTGGAAGTGATTTTTAGAAGGGAAATTCAACAAATAGGATTTCTGTGTTGGGTCTTTTACAGTAACAGCAGATAGAGTTTACGGCAGGTGCCTCTAACCTCTGGGTCCATAGTTTTTAGCGACATCATCATCTAGCATGAAGTCAGGAGTCAAATGAATGTACCGGCCCTCAGATCCACATTCACCATACTGCAGAGTGTAAGGCTGATCGCCATGTGATTTATTTGGCTCATCAATTATTATATTGGCCTATAACAGAGACAATGCAAATGATTAACAAAATAACTAGATTTGCCATAATACTTCAAAGTGTTTATAATTACTAGAGAACACTTATACTTTAGAAAAGAGGATACCATGCCTATTTACATACTGACTACCTGGTCTTATGAGTTATATATTGATGTTTTTGAACAAACGTCCAATTTTGTAAAATGTTCCCCTTAACTATAAAATTGTAATTTATGTCTTCCTTGTTGTATTTTAACAATTAAGGTTACGGTTACTATTACAGTTAGAGTTATGTAACAGATAATATAATTGCAAATCTACACTACATGGCCAAAGGTATGTGGACACCTGCTCCTCGAACATCTCATTCCAAAATCATGGGCATTAATATGGAGCTGGTCCCCCCTTTGCTGCTATAACAGCCTCCACTCTTCTGGGAAGACTTTCCACTAGATGTTGGAACATTGCTGCGGGGACTTGCTTCCATTAAAAAAACAAGAGCATTAGTGAGGTCGGGCACTGATGTTGGGCGATTAGACCTGGCTCATTCATCCCAAATGTGTTCGAAGGGGTTGAGGTCAGTGCTCTGTGCAGGCCAGTCATGTTCTACCACATCGACCTCAACAAACCATTTCTCTATGGACCTCACTTTGTGCACGGGGGTGAAACAGGAAAGAGCCTTCCCCAAACAGTTGCCACAAAGTTGGAATCACAGAATTGTCTAGAATGTCATTGTATGCTGTAGCATTAAGATTTCCCTTCACTGGAACTAAGGGGCCTAGCCTGAACCATGAAAAACAGCTCCAGACCATTATTCTTCCTCCACCAAACTTTACAGTTGGCACTATGCATTGAACTGCCAGATGGTGAAGCTTGGTTCAACGCGTTTCCACTGCTCCAGAGTCCAATGGCGGAAAGCTTTACACCACTCCAACCGACACTTGGCATTGCGCATGGTGATCTTAGGCTTGTGTGCGGCTGCTCGGCCATGGAAACGAATTTCATGAAGCTCCCGGCGAACACTTCTTGTGCTAACGTTGCTTCCAGAGGTGGTTTGGAACTCGGTAGTGAGTGTTGCAACTGAGGACAGACAATTTTTATGCACTACACGCTTCAGCTCTCAGCGGTCCCATTCTGTGAGCTTGTGTAGCCTCCCACTTCGCGGCAGAGCTGTTGTTGCTCCTAGACATTTCCACTTCACAATTGCAGCACTTATAGTTGACCAGCAGGGCAGAAATTTGACGAACTGACTTGTTGGCAAGGTGGCATCCTATGACGTTGAAAGTCACTGAGCTCTTCAGTACTGGCCATTCTACTGACAATGTTTGGCTATGGAGATTGCATGGCAGTGTGCTCGATTGTATACACCTGTCAGCAACAGGTGTGGCTGAAAGAGCCGAATACACTAATTTGAAGGGGCGTCCACATACTTTTGTAGTGTGTAGTGTATCTTCCCTATGAATGAATGTCTATGAATGAACGCCTCTCCCCTATTTCACCTAGATAGTTTGTGTGTATGTATTGATATGGTAGGCTATGTGTGGCTACGATGTAGTTCTGTTCTTGAGCTGTTGTCTATTAATGTTCAGTATTATGTCATGTTTCATGTTTTGTGTGGACCCCAGGAAGAGTAGCTGCTGCTTTTGCAAGAGCTAATGGGGATCCTAATAAAATACCAATACTAACTGAAATAAATGTAATGATGAGGAACCAAAAGCTAATAGAATGTCAGTCAGGTTCCTTCTCTGTCAATGGTGGTAATGATAACTTCAACTGAGCACAAAGGACTCCAACATCAGTGTAAATCAGACTTTTGCATGTTTTAGATTGTCTCAATACCTTATCGTAGACCTCCGTCTTTGCTCTGGAGTAATTTCTTTTGTTCCAATTTGGTGGCACTAATATTGTGACTTCCTTGAAATAGAAATTTTTCTCTGTTGCGCTAAGTAGATGTCTGGAGGCTTCTTTAATAATTTCCTGAAGTAACAAATGAAATAGAATAAAACAAAAACTGTCTAATTTAATCTTTTGGTTTACTTTCATTATTAATAAAACAATTACAGCATGTCTGTTCTATGGTTAGATACAGCATTTGAATTTCAACATCAAAAACAGCAATATCCTACATTCATTAACATTCACAATATCCTAAAATATGTATTACCTGTTGAGTGGAGAAATAATGTTTTTCTTAATTAATTTATTACCTCGATTTGTGTGATGAGCACTGGGTCCTCAGGCACCTCAGGGTTAATTGCAACCAGAATGTCAGTGTATCCATTTCCTTCCAGCTTGATCCCAAAAGTAAATCCTGACAGGTAAACCAGCAGCAACACAGCCACTGCTTTAGAGGCCATGGTGGTGGACTCAGTGATGTGTAGGAATGATCTGTGATCTGTCAGTTATATTAGCTGAGATAGCAGGGGGTGGAAATAAACATAGAATTGCCCCATAATTATGTAAATAAGATGTCATTGGATTAGATGCCCTTATCACATGCCCAGTGTTTTCGAGAAGCCACAAGTGCTGATTCACCTAGAACTGTATTTCAGGGAGGGGTTGAGGGGAACTGAAGGGCAAAAAAAAAAAAGGAAAAAAATGTTATGTACAATATACTGTGTCCGTAAAATATATGGCAAATAGAAATCAAAAATGGATGGCCTTCAGAGATGGATGGGAGAGGTTGAGGGTAGCTGAAGGATGGGACTAAAATTAAACAAAAGATAACAAATGTAAAATATAATGTCAAATGTATAACAAAATGTGGAAATATATAAATATATGCCTTTCTTATTATTTTCCTATATATATATATATATATATATATATATATATATATATATATATATATATATATATAGTGTACAGTTGAAGTCGGAAGTTTACATACAATTTAGCCAACTACATTTAAACTCAGTTTTTCACAATTCCTGACATTTAATCCTAGTAAATATTCCCTGTCTTAGGTCAGTTAGGATCACCACTTTATTTTAAGAATGTGACATTTCAGAATAATAGTAGAGAAAATTATTTTCAGCCTTTATTTATTTTTTCACATTCCCAGTGGGTCAGAAGTTTACATACACTCAATTAGTATTTGGTAGCATTGCCTTTAAATTGTTTAACTTGGGTCAAACGTTTCGGGTAGCCTTCCACATGCTTCCCACAATAAATTGGGTGAATTTTGGCCCATTCCTAATGACAGAGCTGTTGTAACTGAGTCAGGTTTGTAGGCCTCCTTGCTCGCAGACGCTTTTTTCAGTTCTGCCCACAACTGTTCTATAGGATTGAGGTCAGGGCTTTGTGATGGCCACTCCAATACCTTGACTTTGTTGTCCTTAAGCCATTTTGCCACAACTTTGGAAGTATGCTTGGGGTCATTGTTCATTTGGAAGACCCATTTGCGACCAAGCTTTAACTTCCTGACTGATGTCTTGAGATGCTGCTTCAATATATCCACATCATTTTCCTTCCTCATTATGCCATCTATTTTGTGAAGTGCACCAGTCCCTCCTGCAGCAAAGCACCCCCACAGCATGATGCTGCCACCGCCGTGCTTCACAATTGGGATGGTGTTCTTCAGCTTGCAAGCGTTCCCCTTTTTCCTCCAAACATAACGATGGTCATTATGGCCAAACAGTTCTATTTTTGTTTCATCGGACCAGAGGACATTTCTCCAAAAAGTACGATATTTGTCCCCATGTGCAGTTGTAAACCGTAGTCTGGCTTTTTTATGGCGGTTTTGGAGCAGTGGCTTCTTCCTTGCTGAGCGGCCTTTCAGGTTATGTTGACATAGGACTCGTTTTACTGTGGATATAGGTACTTTTGTACCGATTTCCTCCAGCATTTTCACAAGGTCCTTTGCTGTTGTTCTGGGATTGATTTGTACCAAAGTACGTTCATCTCTAGGAGACAGAATGCGTCTCCTTCCTGAGCGGTATGACGGCTGCGCGGTCCCATGGTGTTTATACTTGCGTACTATTGTTTGTACAGATGAACGTGGTACCTTCAGGCATTTGGAAATTGATCCCAAGGATGAACCAGACTTGTGGAGGTCTAAAATTGTATTTCTGAGGTCTTGGCTGATTTCTTTTGATTTTCCCATGATGTCAAGCAAAGAGGCACTGAGTTTGATGTAAGGCCTTGAAATACATCCACAGGTACACCTCCAATTGACTCAAATTATGTCAATTAGCCTATCAGAAGCATCTAAAGCCATGAAATCATTTTCTGGAATTTTCCAAGCTGTTTAAAGGCACAGTCAACTTAGTGTATGTAAACGTCTGACCCACTGGAATTGTAATACAGTGAATTATAAGTGAAATAATCTGTCTGTAAACAATTGTTTGAAAAATGACTTGTGTCATGCGCAAAGTAGATGTCCTAACCGACTTGTCAAAACTATAGTTTGTTAACAAGAAATTTGTGGAGTGGTTGAAAAACGAGTTTTAATGACTCCAACCTAAGTGTATGTACATTTCCGACTTCAACTGTATATACACTACCAGTCTTCCACTACCAGTCCTCTGTAGCTCAATTGGTAGAGCATGGCGCTTGTAACGCCAGGGTAGTGGGTTCGATCCCCGAGACCACCCATATGTAAAAATGTATGCACACATGACTGTAAGTTGCTTTGGATAAAAGCGTCTGCTAAATGGCATATTGTTTTTATTACCAGTCAAAAGTTTGGACACACCTGCTCATTCAAGGGTTTTTCTTAATTTTTTACTATTTTCTACATTTTATAATAATAGTGAAGACATCAAAACTATGAAATAACACATATGGAATCATGTAGTAACCAAAAAAGTGTTAAACAAATATTTGAGATTTGAGAATCTTCAAAGTAGCCACCCTTTGCCTTGATGACAGCTTTACACACTCTTGGCATTCTCTCAACAAGCTTCATGAGGTAGTCATCTGGAATGAATTTCAATTAACAGGTGTGCCTTGTTAAAAGTTAACTTAATGCATTTGAGCCAATCAGTTGTGATGTGACAAGGTAGGGGTGGTATACAGAAGATAGCTCTATTTGGTAAAAGACCAAGTCCATATTATGGCAAGAACAGCTCAAATAAGCAAAGAGAAACGACAGTCCATCATTACTTTAAGACATGAAGGTCAGTCAATCTGGAAAATGTCAAGAACTTTTAAAGTTTCTTCAAGTGCAATCGCAATAACCATCAAGCGCTATAATGAAACTGTCTCTCATGAGGACCTCCACAGGAAAGGAAGACCCACAGTTACCACTGTTGCAGAGGATAAGTTCATTAGAGTTGCCAGCCTCAGAAATTGCAGCCCCAAATTTTCCTTCACAGAGTTCAAGTAACAGACACATCTCAACATCAACTGTTCAGAGGAGACTGCGTGAATCAGGCCTTCATGGTCGAATTGCTGCAAAGAAACTGCTACTAAAGGACACCAATAAGAAGAAGAGATTTGCTTGGGCCAAGAAACACAAGCAATGGACATTAGACCGGTGGAAATCTGTCCTTTGGTCTGATTTGTCCAAATTTGAGATTTAGGGTTCCAACCGCTGTGTCTTTGTGAGATGCAGAGTAGGTGAACGAATGATCTCCGCATGCGTGGTTCCCACCGTGAAGCATGGAGGAGGAGGTGTGATGGTGTGGGTGTGCTTTGCTGGTGACACTGTCTGATGTATTTAGAATTCAAGGCACACTTAACCAGCATGGCTACCACAGCATTCTGCAGCGATACGCCATCCAATCTGGTTTGCGCTTAGTGGGATTATCATTTGTTTTTCAACAGGACAATGACCCAACACACCTCCAGGCTGTGTAAGGGCTAGTGATGGAGTGCTGTGTCATGGTACCCTCAACTTTCAGATTGAACTCTACCAGGAAGTCCACTAGACAAATGTTGTTACATGTTTATTGTTCCAGTAAAGGTACTTATCTTTACCATGCCGTCCCTAGGAGGGGTGCGTCACTTGAGTGGGTTGAGTCACTGACGTGATCTTCCTGTCCGGTTTGACGCCCCCTCAGGCTCAATCTTTTATTATTCTGACATGGTCCATCAGCAAGGAATTTCCTTTTCACTGTAATGATCCTTATGTCATTCTAGAGGATAATGTGGTCGTAAAGGGACCTTAACAGACAGCAAGGTTTATACAAATCTCCGCTGTTGAAAACGAAATGTTAGTCTAAAAGAAAATGTGAGATAAAGTCTAGATCATTTTTATAGTGGAGATCAAGTTTATAAATTGCCTGGCTGGGCTGATGAGACAGTGGATTGCACAGTCAGATGGAACAGAGTAAATAGGTTTAGCCAGTGGTAACTTGTGGAATAGACACCGGCTGGAATGCGATTTTAACCAATCAGCATTCAGGATTAGACCCCCCTTTGTATAATATAGCACAATCATTTTAATTGAGTTAGCTATCATTCTAACATTTCAGCTATTTAAAAAACGAAATAGTGTTAAATGAGAGAATTTGAAGTTTCCTTCCAAAACGCTATACTTCCATTTTTGTTGGTAAATTCGGTAAATTACATTTTTTGTTTAAAGAAATTATTAAATCTAATCATGGCATGGGGTTGTTCAATGACAGACTTGATGGTTTCATTTCAGAGTGACAAATAATTATGTATTTCTGTACAATTATATATATCCACCTCACTGAGAGAGATAAGTAGTACTGCTAGGGTTTATACAGTCATAACAAATAAATGCTTGTTTTAATAAAGAAATGTAAAAATTACAAAAAGAATATCAAAGTAAAATATCAATACAGTAATATGAGATCTGTATGTAAAACATTTACATTTGACATTGTAGTCATTTAGCAGATTATCCAGAGTGCATTCATCTTAAGATAGCTAGGTGAGACAACCAAATATCACAATCAAATATACAGGATATGAACTTTCCATTCCAGCCAATGGATATATAGCATTTTACAGAAACAATATTTTTTTTACAATCTATGAATAAAAAATAGATTACACACACATGAAGGCACCCATAACTCTTGATTTCCCTCTTGATTTTATTTAATGTTTTCTACAGTCTGAAACAAAGGAAGGTTTGCTATGATTACTACATTTGTTTATAATCATAGTTTGTCTTAAGCATGAATAACTCTCCTTGATTTCATTAAACACATTGTCACACTAGCAATCAGACAAGCCACCATGGTTACTGTGGTGACTGATATGACTATAGCAGTAATGTTCACACCACCGCCTGATGTACCTGGCCCACCAGGAGCATCAGTTGGAGAAGGCACAGGAGCTTTGGGAACAATCTTGGTCACTTGAATAATGTTGGATGTTTCAGATTTCAGGAAAGCTTTGTCTTCTGCTTTTGCTGCAAAGAACAGAGTGGTGCCGTTTTTGATGATTGAGAAGAGAGTGAAAGATAGCTTTTCTATGGAGCCTGCCTTCTTTGGTGGGAGGTTGTATGTGACAAGATGTGTGGTGATGAAATTGGATCTGAGTAGGACCAAATCTTCACTAAAACGGATCTCATAGGCCGTTGCTGAAAAATAGAAATGACAAGTGAATGCAAATAATATACACCAAGACAGCACAATGATTATCTGATTGTTAACATTTTGCACCCTGTTCAATGAAATGTAAGGATTGGTGAAATACTGTACATGTCAGTGTTGCAGTGTGTGTTTTATTTATTTAGTGAATATTAGGCCTGCATTACACATTTTAATCTAAGCAAAATATGTGGAATTATATCGATAACTTGTTGTTGAGATGTTCATTATTTATTTTATTATGTACCTGTGCCTTGATCCATGTCCTCCCCAGGTGCAGTCCAGGTGAGTACCACTTTGTCCTCCTCTATCTCTGCATTCAGGTCTGTGATTTTGTTAGGGGGGACATTTGGAGGGGGGAAACCAGGTGGAAGACTGAGAAGCTCTCTCCTATGGCTGTCCTGGTGAAGCTGCCCACATCAGCCTGCAGGTCGTCCTCACTGACTGGTGGCTTTGAGGGATTCATCACTACTTGTCCTGGGACAGATTAATCAAACAAATTAATTTATACATATCCCAAATCATACACTTGATTGCTATAAGGCTAGTTGTTGATCTTAAGTACGGATACTGATCAATTACATTAAAATATGTTTTTTGTATGTACATATCATAATTCACAAGCCATGAATAAAAACATATGTAGTGTCAGATGTATTGTACTGTACCATCAACCACATATCCAGGAATGTAAAGTGCTCCACTGTGTCTCCTGGGGGAGAATCTGGCTGTGCCGTCATCGTTCTGTACTTTCACTTTCAAGCTGTATTTTCCTGTTGTTAGATTAGTGAAGTAACTGGAATAGATGCTGTCATGTCTGAAAGCGTCAGAACCTGAAAAGTAATCATGGGGATGAGAATGGGTCGTCTATGTGTGTCAGTTTCACATATTTATAGCAGGATAATCAGACTGAATGTGTCTCAGATAATGATCATAGTGTTTGGGAGGTTTTTACTCTGAGCTCCATTGTGGCTCTACCTCACCTGCTCCGTTATCCAGCAGTTGAACCTTATATTGGATTTTAGAGTCAGAGTTTTCCAACGTAGCCATCACATCTGCCAGAATTACAGGAACTCCTCTCTGCCTAACCTCTGCAAACACCAGCATGGGTTTGCTGCCATCGCTGGACAGCTGGCTCATGTGGGCTTTGACCGTGACCGGAGGTATATCTTCACTGGCAGCACAACTTGTCACAGTCACTGACATAGACTGGTCGGTTGATTGTTTACTATTAAGGCTGTACTTCCACATTCCACTCTACAATTATAGATTATATAATATTGTGAACATGCAATCATATTAGAAAATGCTATGGGCCACATAACTATTTCAATGGCTAAATTGTCATTGTGTTGTAGTAAATGGAAAAAGGTGCACACAATTTGTAACAGAATGTGTATTTGGTTGAATATCTAAAATCTAGAAAACCAGACCCACCTCAGCAGTTCCTGGAATATCCAGCGTGAAAGTGTCAATAGAAGCATTATGTTGGAAATGTGTTGCATCAAAGACTCCTGAAGAGGGGCTATAAACAATGATGTCAGGTGGAGTAGAAGCATATATGACTGGTGGTTGACTCAGTTGTGTGAGTTGGAATGAATATGATCTGCCAGCTATATGTCCTTAGCTGGCAATAAACAGATAATCTACTATGTAAATCAGATGCCCTTATCACATGTCCAGTGTTGTTTTCGAGAAGCCACAAGTGCTGATTCACCTAGAACTGTATAAATAAGATGTCAGAGAATATGATACGCCATTTATAGTTACACTTTTGATCAGATATTTATTTGTCTATTTCATCTTCAGAAGATGGTTGTCTTCTAGCCTACCCATGATGTGTCTGACACACCAATATGCTGGGTTTACTGTTTTTTAACAAATCAGTTCTGGGAAATGGCAATGCTAACATTAGGTTTAAATTATGTAAAGACAAAGAATGGCAAGAATCAGCAGGTATAGGCCTACACACCTCCAGGGTCTGGTTGGACAACCAGATACTGTCTGTCCAAAGATCCTTACAGTTACACAGAGACTTTTCAATATGGGCGTTCTAATGTACGAAGTCCAGGTAAAATGTATATCTACAATGCTTTGACTGGTACCTACGAAAATAGTCGTAACCCTGGTGCTTGGTACTCGCACTGTCCCCTTTACTCCAGGCCGGGAGGGCCTTCCTCTCCTGCTCCATGGCTGAGTGACTCATTGCGAGCTTACAGAACAGGGCTGCGGGCAGCTAAGCAAAAATGGAGGAAAACTAAACTTCCAGAGGACCTATCACCCTTTCACTCCTTCCTCTCTACCTTCTCTTCCTCTGTATCCACTGCTAAAGCCACGTTCTATCACTCTACAGTTCTACAGTTCTACACACAGTTCAAGCTTCTGCCTCTAACCCTAGGAAACTCTTTTCCACCTTCTCCTCCCTCCCTCCTTAATTCTCCATCTCCTCCCTCCTCCCTCTCTGCGGACGATTTTGTCAACCACTTTGAAAAGAAGGTTGATGACATCCGTTCCTCATTCATTAAGCCTATTGAGTCCACTGGTCCCACTCACACATAACTACCCTACGCCTTGACCTCTTTCTCCCCTCACTCTCCAGATTAAATCCCTGTGACTAATGTGGTCCGGCCGACTGACAACCTGCCCCCTCGACCCCATGCCCTCTTCCCTTCTCCAAACCATCTCTGCAGACCTTCTCCCATTCCTCACTTCCTTCATCAATCTCTGACTTCGAAATGGCCAGAGTCGCTCCCCTCCTCAAGAAACCATACCACTCTGATGTCAAAAACTACAGACCGATATCCCTTCTTTCTTTTCTTTCCAAAACACTTAAGCGTGCTGTCTCTGACCAACTATCTCGCTATCCTTCTCAGAACAATCTTCTTTATCCTAACCAGTCAGGCTTCAAGATGGGTCACTCAACCAAGACTGCTCTCTGTGTCACGGAGACTCCCTGCACTGTCAAAGCTGACTCTCTCCCCACTGTTCTCATCCTCACAGATCTATCCGCTGCCTTCAACACCGTGACCCATCAGATCCTCCTCTCCACCCTCTCAGGGCTGGGCGTCTCGGGCTCTGAACACTCTTGACAAGTGTTGCTATTCTTCCCTGGGAAGATTTTTAGCGCTGGAGAGGTTCCAACAAACTTGATGCACCATAGTGAACGTCTGTCAGGAGCTCTAACGGGGCAGCCCCGTAAGTTCCCTTATATACTGACAAGTTATATTTGCATGATTTAGCTTATTCATCATTCATAATTAATGTTTGCTTCATGCATGTGACAGACCAATACCTCACAAGGCTTCTTCTCTCTGAGACCTTGAAATTGAGATATCCCTTTCTCTAAACAAGGTTCTGGACGTTATTAGAAAAGCCCAAACAGAACACAGAAATAGGTTATAAGGAAAGCACAAACAGAACACAGAAATTGGTTATTAGAAAAGCACAAACAGACCACAGAAATTGGTTATTAGAAAAGCACAAACAGAACACAGAAATTGGTTTATAGAAAATCACAAACAGAACACAGAAATTGGTTATTAGAAAAGCACAAACAGAACACAGAAATTGGTTTATAGAAAAGCACAAACAGAACACAGAAATTGGTTATTAGAAAATCACAAACAGAACACAGAAATTGGTTATTAGAAAATCACAAACATAAAAATGTCCATCACACTGCGTATCAGGTACATCACAATTTGGTGAGGTTGTATTAAGGGGGCAATCTGGGATTCTAAAACAACAAGCGCCAAAACGCCACATGTTTTGGTAAACAGCTGAGGGATGGGGCTAGATAAATGTAACCAATCTCAAATTCATAGACATACCTATGAATGCAAGGACTGACAATCCATGAGATCAAAATTATAGTTTTAACCATGCTTTGAAGTTATAGGCCTACAGTGTTTGTTTACCGTTACATTATTAACAGACAATGGAATAAAACAAGTTCATATTTTGGGTTATAATGAGTTATAGGGCCCTATAAACTCCATGATGCGGAGAACACGAACGGAATCATTGTCTCCAGACCTTAAAATGGAATTCAACAATGTTAATAAAAAATGTATTGAAGTTACTAGGAAATCAACTAAATGTATTGAACTTATTACAAAATAATTAATTTGCCCAAGTTTTCATAAGACAAACAGAATGCACTAGTGATTTGTATTTCCTGCAACTTTCTGAAGCAGCAGTGGCACGGGAATGCCCCTGTCTGTGTGTGTGCACTGTGCACATCTACCTCTTTGTGTAGCCATTAGCAATGATGCTAATGATAACCGTCTTCTGGTAGATGGAAAGGCTTTCTCAAAAACCTAATCAATTAAATGTTAACTACAAAGTACAGTGCATTCGGAAAGTATTCACAGCACTTTTCTCATCAATCTACACACAATACCCCATAATGACAAAGCGAAAACAGGTATTAAAAATAAAAAACTGAAATACCTTATTTACATAAGTATTCAGACCCTTTGCTATGAGACTCGAAATTGAGCTCAGGTGCATCCTGTTTCCAATGATCATCCTTGAAATGTTTCTACAACTTGATTGGAGTCCACCTGTGGTAAATTCAATTGATTGGACATGATTTGGAAAGGCACACACCTGTTTATATAAGGTCCCACAGTTGACAGTGCATGTCAGAGCAAAAACCAAGCCATGAGGTCGAAGGAATTGTCCGTAGAGCGCCGAGACAGGATTGTGTCGAGGCACAGATCTGGGGAAGGGTACTGTTTTTTTTTTTCTGCAGCATTGAAGGTCCCCAAGAACACAGTGGCCTCCATCATTCTTAAATGGAAGAAGTTGGAACCACCAAGACACTTCCTAGAGCTGGCCACCTGGCCAAACTCAGCAATTGGGGGAGAAGAGCCTTGGTCAGGGAGGTGACCAAGAACCCGATGATCACTCTGACAGAGCTCCAGAGTTCCTCTGTGGAGATGGCAGAACCTTCCAGAAGGACAACCATCTCTGCAGCACTTCACCAATCAGGCCTTTGTGGTAGAGTGGCCAGACGGAAGCCACTCCTCAGTAAAAGGCACATGACAGCCCGATTGGAGTTTGCCAAAAGGCACCTAAAGGAATCTCAGACCATGAGAAACAAAATTCTCTGGTCTGATGAAACCAAGATTGAACTCTTTGGCCTGAATGCCAAGCGTCACATCTGGAGGAAACCTGGCACCATCCCTACTGTGAAGAATGGTGGTGACAGCATCATGCTGTTGGGATGTTTTTCAGTTGCAGGGACTGGGAGACTGGTCAGGATCGAGGGAAAGATGAACGAAGCAAAGTACAGAGAGATCCTTGATGAAAACCTGCTCCAGAGCGCTCAGGACCTCAGACTGGGGCGAAGGTTAACCTTCCAACAGGCCAACGACCCTAAGCACACAGCCAAGACAACGCAGGAGTAGCTTCGGGACAAGTCTCTGAATGTCCTTCAGTGGCCCAGCCAGAGCCCGGACTTGAATCCGATTGAACATCTCTGGAGAGACCTGAAAATAGCTTTGCAGCAATGCTCCCCATCCAACCTGACAGAGCTTGAGAGGATCTGCAGAGAAGAACGGGAGAAACTCCCCAAATACAGGTGTGCCAAGCTTGTAGCGTCATACCTAAGAAGACTCGATGCTGTAATTGCTGCCAAAGGTGCTTCAACAAAGTACTGAGTAAAGGGTCTGAATACTTATGTAAATGTGATATTTACGTTTTTTATTTTTAAGACATTAGCAACATTTCCTAAAAAATTGTTTTTGCTTTGTCATTATGGGGTATTGTGTGTAGATTGATGAGAGAAAACAACAATTTAATACATTTTAGAATAAGGCTGTAACGTAACAAAATGTGGAAAAAGTCAAGGGGTATGAATACTTTTCGAATGCACTGTAGCCTCTATGCCTACCTGGCAGAATGATATCCTGATTATTTGCATCAATCCAGTGTGCTTTTTTTTGTTGCAAACTCTGTATCATCAAAACAACAGTCTCTTGCTATGTGCATGCACACTTGAATTAAAGGTTAACTACACTCCAAAATAAAAATGACTTAGATTTTTCCCAGACCTCAAAAGTGGTCTCCTGATGTGGTTTAAACAATTGTTTTGGAATTAGAAAATCCAATGTTATTGTTTTTCTATACAATCTGAAACCTGGAAAAACAACACCTAGAACAGAATTTTGGAAGAAAAAAACTAAATGGAAATATAGCAGTGAGCAGCAATGAACGGGGTTCACATGATGACAGAAAGGACACAAGATCAGTTGGACAAACCAAGCACTCTATCATGTAGGAACAATCGTCCATTATGCGCAATCATGAGTCTAAATACATCTTGAGTGAATCTGACATATAGTTCAATAGTTGATTTTGAGCATTAGCGTTACATATGCAAAGAATGAGTTGTTAATAGTTTCCTTGTTTTTTGAGATATCTATACCACATTCAGTGTGGTTCATCTGAGGGACGTCCGTGATGACAAGTTTCAAGTTGATTGGCCACTGTGGAGTGGATTTGCAGGGGTTTAAATGGACAGATAAAATCAGATTTTTGATTTGTCAATAACTAATTTTTGACCAATCCCTTAGCTTTTCTTAAACTAAGTTACAGTGGGGAAAAAAAGTATTTAGTCAGCCACCAATTGTGCAAGTTCTCCCACTTAAAAAGATGAGAGAGGCCTGTCATTTTCATCATAGGTACACGTCAACTATGACAGACAAATTGAGGGGAAAAAAATCCAGAAAATCACATTGTAGGATTTTTAATGAATTTATTTGCAAATTATGGTGGAAAATAAGTATTTGGTCACCTACAAACAAGCAAGATTTCTGGCTCTCACAGACCTGTAACTTCTTCTTTAAGAGGCTCCTCTGTCCTCCACTCGTTACCTGTATTAATGGCACCTGTTTGAACTTGTTATCAGTATAAAAGACACCTGTCCACAACCTCAAACAGTCACACTCCAAACTTCACTATGGCCAAGACCAAAGAGCTGTCAAAGGACACCAGAAACAAAATTGTAGACCTGCACCAGGCTGGGAAGACTGAATCTGCAATAGGTAAGCAACTTGGTTTGAAGAAATCAACTGTGGGAGCAATTATTAGGAAATGGAAGACATACAAGACCACTGATAATCTCCCTTGATCTGGGGCTCCACGCAAGATCTCACCCCGTGGGGTCAAAATGATCACAAGAACAGTGAGCAAAAATCCCAGAACCACACGGGGGGACCTAGTGAATGACCTGCAGAGAGCTGGGACCAAAGTAACAAAGCCTCCCATCAGTAACACACTACGCCGCCAGGGACTCAAATCCTGCAGTGCCAGACGTGTCCCCCTGCTTAAGCCAGTACATGTCCAAGCCCGTCTGAAGTTTGCTAGAGTGCATTTGGATGATCCAGAAGAGGATTGGGAGAATGTCACATGGTCAGATGAAACCAAAATAGAACTTTTTGGTAAAAACTAAACTCGTCGTGTTTGGAGGACAAAGAATGCTGAGTTGCATCCAAAGAACACCATACCTACTGTGAAGCATGGGGGTGGAAACATCGTGCTCTGGGGCTGTTTTTCTGCAAAGGGACCAGGACGACTGATCCGTGTAAAGGAAAGAATGAATGGGGCCATGTATCGTGAGATTTTGAGTGAAAACCTCCTTCCATCAGCTAGGGCATTGAAGATGAAACGTGGCTGGGTCTTTCAGCATGACAATGATCCCAAACACACCGCCCGGGCAACGAAGGAGTGGCTTCGTAAGAAGCATTTCAAGGTCCTGGAGTGGCCTAGCCAGTCTCCAGATCTCAACCCCATAGAACATTTTTGGAGGGAGTTGAAAGTCCGTGTTGCCCAGCGACAGCCCCAAAACATCACTGCTCTAGAGGAGATCTGCATGGAGGAATGGGCCAAAATACCAGCAACAGTGTGTGAAAACCTTGTGAAGACTTACAGAAAACGTTTGACCTGTGTCATTGCCAACAAAGGGTATATAACAAAGTATTGAGAAACTTTTGTTATTGACCAAATACTTATTTTCCACCATAATTTGCAAATAAATTCATAAAAAATCCTACAATGTGATTTTCTGGAAAAACATTTCCTCATTTTGTCTGTCATAGTTGACGTGTACCTATGATGAAAATTACAGGCCTCTCTCATCTTTTTAAGTGGGAGAACTTGCACAATTGGTGGCTGACTAAATTCTTTTTTCCCCCACTGTACATGTACCATGGGCCTAAATTCCATATTTGTTGTCATTTGGTCCTTAGCGGTGCACATCTTTGGAGTTGACTCTGACTACTGTAGTTGTAGTCAAAAGGAGACGACTCTTGCTCGACTCTGACTCCTGTCAGACCCCAACTCCTGTTGTAGGAGTCGACTCTTGCTTGACTCCGACTCCTGTCGTAGGAGTTGACTATTGCTTGACTCTGACTCCTTTCGTAGGCGTCGACTCTTGCTCGACTCCGACTCCTGTCGTAGGAGTCGACTCTTGCTCAACTCCCAAAACACGCTGAAATGGATGCACACATGTACACACCACCTCATTATTGCATAGTCCTACTAGGAAGACTACGTTTTCACATTCTAGAGGACTGACATGAGCATGATGCTGCCCATTTGCTAATCAATTTAGCCTATAAAAGGCCTAGATGATGTGTAGGAACTAGAATATTTCAGTGATATTTCTGCTGTGTGCAGCCTTGACGGATCCTATGATATGATGCGGAACACTCTACGCTGATAAGCCTATTCTTTGCCATGTTATAGCCGTGTGCTTCGCCATTTACCAGATCTTTTTTCAGCAGTTTTCTTGAAGATCACTCCGCGACCCACATGTTACAGCGCTGTCGTTCAGCAGCATATGATAAGCTGTCAGCCACTGATTTGTCATTCCCACTCGCCATCACTCACCGCTGTCATCGAATGGACTAATGCTAGCCACAAGTTCTGACTGAGCTCAATCGTCATGAAATACAGCGATGAGTTATTCTCTCTTGGTTTTGTACAAACTTAAATAATGAGGATCAACAGCAATGTGTTTTGTGCGGGGAAGTGCTTAGTAATGAGTCTCTCAATACGAACAAATTCAAACGACACGTCCTGACCAAACATCCACAACATGAAGGTAAACCCAGGGACTTCTTTCAGAACAGGGCAAAATGCTTCAGGAAACAGTGCTTCGACAGTGGAAGAGTAAGTCAGCTAACAAGGCATTGTTGTCATTTTATAACAGGTGATGATAAGCAGAAATAAGGGAGAACTATCTTTCATTGAAGTAGATGTGAGTTTATATTTCACACAATCCCCTCATACACAGCTAATAGCTAGCTAGCTAACGTTAGCCAAAGCAAGCTAGCTAGATACTGATAGTGCAATCCTAAGTAACAGATGATATAAGAAATCCCGCTATGCCCTCAGACGAACCATCAAACGGGCAAAGCATCAATACAGGACTAAGATTGAATCCTACTACACTGGCTCTGACGCTCATCGGATGTGGCAGGGCTTGCAAACTATTACGGACTACAAAGGGAAACCCAACCGCGAGCTGCCCAGTGACGCGAGCCTAAATGCCTTTAATACTCGCTTCGAGGCAAGCAACACTGAAGCATGCATGAGAGCACCAGCTGTTCCGGACAACTGTGTGATCACGCTCTCCGTAGCCGATATGAGCAAGACCTTTAAACAGGTCAACATTCACAAAGCCACGGGGCTAGACAGATTACCAGGACGTGTAATCAAAGCATGCTGGCAAGTGTCTTCACTGACATTTTTAACCTCTCCCTGACCGAGTCTGTAATACCTACATGTTTCAAACAGACCACCATAGTATAGTCCCTGTGCCCAAGAAAGCAAAGGTAACCTGCCTAAATTATTACCGCCCTGTAGCACTCACATCGGTAGCCATGAAGTGCTTTGAAAGGCTGGTCATGGCTCATATCAACACCATCATGCCGGAAACCCTAGACCCACTCCAATTCACATACCGCCCCATTAGATCCACAGATGACACAATCTCAATCACACTTCACACTGCCCATTCCCACCTGGACAAAAGGAACATCAATGTGAGAATGCTGTTCATTGACTACAGCTCAGCATTCAATACCATAGTGCCCTCAAAGCTCATCACCAAGCTAAGGACCCTGGGACTAAACACCCCCCTCTGCAACTGGATCCTGGACTTCCTGACTGGCCGCCCCCAGGTGGTAAGGGTAGGCAACAACACATCTGCCACTCTGATCCTCAACACTGGGGCTCCTCAGGAGTGCGTGCTTAGTCCCCTTCTGTACTCCCTGTTCACCCACGACTGTGTGGCCAAACACGACTCCAACACCATCATTAAGTTTGCTGACGACAAAACAGTGGTAGGCCTGATCACCGACAACGATGAGACAGCCTATAGGGAGGTCAGAGACCTGGCAGTGTGGTGCAAGGACAACAACCTCTCCCTCAACATGAGCAAGACAAAGGAGCTGATCGTGGACTACAGGAAAAGGAGGGCCAAACAGGCCCCCATTAACATTGACGGGGCTGTAGTGAAGCAGGTTGAGAGTTTCAAGTTCATTGGTGTCCATATCACTAATGAACTATCATGGTCCAAACACACCAAGATAGTCATGAAGAGGGCATGACAACACCTTTTCCCCCTCAGGAGATTGAAAAGATTTGGCATGGATCCCCAGATCATCAAAAGGTTCCACAGCTGCACCATCGAGAGCATCCTGACCGGTTGCATCACTGCCTGGTATGGCAACTGCTCGGCATCTGACCGTAAGGCACTACAGAGGGTAGTACCGGAGCGCCAAGTCTAGGTCCAAACGGCTTCTTAACAGCTTCTACCCCCAAGCCATAAGACTGCTGAACAATTAATAAAATGGCTACCCGGACTATTTACATTGACCATCAGTGTTTTTACACTGCTGCTACTCGCTGTTTATTATCTATGCATAGTCACTTTACCCCTACCTACATGTACAAATTACCTCGGCTAACCTGTACCCCCGCACATTGACTCAGTACCGGTACCCCCTGTATATAGCCTCATTATTGCTATGTAATTTTCTTGTGTTACTTTTTAGTTTATTTTTTAGTTTAGTTTATTTAGTAAATATTTTCTTAACTTTATTTCTTGAACTGCATTGTTGGTTTAGGGCTTGTAAGTAAAAATGTCACTGTAAGGTCTACACCTGTTGTATTCGGCGCATGTGACAAATACGATTTGATTTAATTTGATTTGAGATGAAGATGAAAAATAAGATAAATCAAGAGTAGGTCATATTTAGATTATTATTAATTTTTTTTACATGATAGTTCATTGTACGTGGCTTTTGACAAAAGGCTTTCTCTGCCCCTCTAACAGGCATTCAAAGGGAACAGAGCTATCCTCAAAGCTTCATACCAGGTGAGCCTAAATATGGCCAAGGCAAAGAAGCCCCATAGTATAGGAGATGAGCTCATCAAACCCTGCCTGAGGGTTGTCTGTCTATCTCTTTTGGGTGAGGAGGCAGCAAAAAAAGTGGACTCAGTCCCACTTTCCAATGACACAGTGGGCAAAGGAATAAGAGACATGTCAGGTGACATAGAAGCATCTGTGATAGAAAAGATGGAACAGCACAATAAATTCTCTCTTCAATTAGATGAGTGCCACGACTTCGGCCGAGGCTGCCTTCTCTCCTTACATAACATTGTGTTGCCAGGGTAGATTTTCCCCCTGTGCCTGTTTCGTTGATCGCTATTGGAGCGCATTTGTGTGTCAACGAAGGAATAAACTCTGTATTTGGTGATTACGCTCCTGCGCCTGACTCCTTTCACCACACTCACCACAATGAGTCAGTAGATGTGGCTGGAATTCCGCAGTTGATGGTATATGTAAGATACGCATTTGATGATGATATCCAGGAGGAATTTCTTTTTTGTGACCATTTACAAACAACAACAAGTGGAGAGGACATTTTCACGGTGATAGACACTCAATTGAAAGACTTACAAATTGACTGAGCAATTTACAACCTAACCTAGGGGCTGTTTTCGACTCTGATCAAATAGAGACCTCTTCAAACAAGGCTGTTCAGAGAGCTTTGCAAGGAGATGGGAGCAGACCATGAGCACCTGCTCTTTCATTGTGAGGTTAGGTGGTTGTCCAGGGGGAGGGTCCTGGAGAGGCTGTGGGAACTGAGAGAGGGGGTTCTGGCCTGTCTGGAGAAAGAGGACAGTGACCTTGCAGACCTCTTCCGTTACAAACTGTGGCTGGCTAGGCTGACTTACCTGGTTGACATTTTCAGAAAAAATAATGAGCTAAGCACAAGCCTCCAGGGCACAGAATCAACCATTTTGAAGCTTGAAGATGGCATCAGAGGATTCACTGCAAGCCTGGGATTGTGGCAGTCACAGCTGAATGCTGGAGCATATGGCATGTTCCCTGTTCTGTCAGCTCACATGCAGCAGATAGATTCCCCCCTGTGTGAAGCTGTGAAGAAGGACATGGCTGAACACATGGCCAGCCTGCACCAGAACTTTGACCGGTATTTCCCTAACCCACAGAGATCTCAAAAACTTAAATGGGTGAGGTATCCCTTTCAAGCTGTTTCCTCATCAGACGTAGGACTAAGTCTGCCAGAGATGGAGGCCTTAGTGACACTACAAGCAAGCTGCTTTTTGAGGCAAACACACTCACACAGTTCTGGGTTGCTCATCTACAGAAGGAAGCGGTCTCCTGCCTGGCTGAGAAAGCAGTAGATGTTCTGATCCAGTTTGGCACCACAAACCTACAATACCGTTCAAAAGTTTGGGGTCACTTAGAAATGTCCTTGTTTTCGAAAGAAAAGCAACTTTTTTGTCCATTAAAATAACATAAAATTGATCAGAAATACAGTGTAGACATTGTTAATGTTGTAAATGGCTATTGTAGCTGGACACGACTGATTTTTAATGGAATATCTACATAGGCGTACAGAGGCCCATTATCAGCATCCATCAGTCCTGTGTTCCAATGGCACGTTGTGTTTGCTAATCCAAGTTTATAATTTTAAAAGGCTAATTGATCATTAGAAAACCCTTTTGCAAATATGTTAGCACAGCTGAAAACTGTTGTGCTGATTAAAGAAGCAATAAAACTGGCCTTCTTGAGACTAGTTTAGTATCTGGAGCATCAGCAATTGTGGGTTCGATTACGGGATCAAAATGGCCACAAACAAATAACTTTCTTCTGAAACTCGTCAATCTATTCTTGTTCCGAGAAATGAAGGCTATTCCATGCGAGAAATTGCCAAGAAACTGAAGATCTCGTACAACGCTGTGTACTACTCCCTTCACAGAACAGCGCAAACTGGCTCTAACCATAATAGAAAGAGGAGTGGGAGGCCCCGGTGCACAACTGAGCAAGAGGACAAATACATTAGAGTGTCTAGTTTGAGAAACAGACGCCTCACAGGTCCTCAACTGGCAGCTTCATTAAATAGTACCCACAAAACACCAGTCTCAATGTCAACAGTGAAGAGACGACTCCGGGATGCTGACCTAGGCAGAGTTGCAAAGAAAAAGTCCAGTGTCTGTGTTCTTTTGCCCATCTTAATCTTTTCTTTTTATTGGCCAATCTGAGATATGGCTTTTTCTTTGCAACTCTGCCTAGAAGGTCAGCATCCTTGAAGTGAAGGGTTCTCAACTCTAGCATACTTAAAAAACAAGTACAGAAACAGACTCAATGCTGAGCATGACCTCAGGGTTGCACTGTCAAAAACTGAGCCCAGAATACACCTGCTTGTTGAAAACTTCAACCAGCCACACACCTCTCATTAGGAATGTGTGTGTGTGTGTGTGTGTGTGTGTGTGTGTGTGTGTGTGTGTGTGTGTGTGTGTGTGTGTGTGTGTGTGTTCTGGTCTATATCTGTTGTATAGATATATAGATGTGATCAATCAGATTATTCCAGTTCAGAATAACAATTATTTATTGTATTTTAACAGCAACAGTTCCAACCTAGACTTTTTTTCAACAATAATTTCTACAGTAGGCCTAATAATTTTTCATCTGTACTGTTACTTAGGGTAGCACTCTCTAAAACTGAGCCTGTGTGTGTTCTGTTCACAGGAGGTTGGTGGCACCTTAATTGGGGAGGACGGGCTCATGTTAATGGCTGGAGCGAATAGGTGGAATGGTATCAAATACATCAAACACATGGTTTCCACAGAATTTCTCATTTGGGTCCCAGGCTGAAAAAGTTTAAGAACCCCTGGGCTACACTGATAACTCGTGCTTGGCTGCCAAGTGTCTCCATAATATTTAAATTGATGAAGTGTGATCATAATAATTATTTTAGCGATCCATGGTAGACATCCTGCTGATTTGAGCTACTGAACTGTATTTGCACTTGACTTTGTTTATGGATGAGAAAGTGAACTTGCCATTTCCAAAACGTTTAGCGGGGATGCTGCTTACGATCTACTGCCTAGGCCTCTCCAACCCTGTTCAATAATTAGCTGGTTGATAAACTGAATCAGGTTAGTTACAACTGGGGTTGGAGAGCCCTGACCTAGGACATCAACAGCCAGCCAGGGTTTCATTAAAAAAATTATAGGCACAATACTTTTTATATTGCACATTTAGGGATAATTAAACTGATGCATTTGGCGATGTTCAACTTCAATTTACTGGCACCATGAATAATAGCTTAGCCATACTCATTGATAGCCTAACATAAAGTGGGGAGAACAAGTATTTGATACACTGCCGATTTTGCAGGTTTTCCTACTTACAAAGCATGTAGAGGTCTGTCATTTTTATCATAGGTACACTTCAACTGTGAGAGACAGAATCTAAAACAAGAATCCAGAAAATCACATTGTATGATTTGTAAGTAATTAATTTGCATTTTATTGCATGACATAATTATTTGATACATCAGAAAAGCAGAACTTAATATTTGGTACAGAAACCTTTGTTTGCAATTACAGAGATCATACGTTTCCTGTAGGTCTTGACCAGGTTTGCACACACTGCAACAGGGATTTTGGCCCACTCCTCCATACAGACCTTCTCCAGATCCTTCAGGTTTCGGGGCTGCTGGGCAATACGGACTTTCAGCTCCCTCCAAAGATTTTCTATTGGGTTCCGGTCTGGAGACTGGCTAGGCCACTCCAGGACCTTGAGATGCTTCTTACGGAGCCACTCCTTAGTTGCCCTGGCTGTGTGATTCGGGTCGTTGTCATGCTGGAAGACCCAGCCACGACCCATCTTCAATGCTCTTACTGAGGGAAGGAGGTTGTTGGCCAAGATCTCGCGATACATGGCCCCATCCATCCTCCCCTCAATACGGTGCAGTCGTCCTGTCCCCTTTGCAGAAAAGCATCCCCAAAGAATGATGTTTCCACCTCCATGCTTCACGGTTGGGATGGTGTTCTTGGGGTTGTACTCATCCTTCTTCTTCCTCCAAACACGGTGAGCGGATTTAGACCAAAAATCTCTATTTTTGTCTCATCAGACCACATGACCTTCTCCCATTCCTCCTCTGGATCATCCAGATGGTCATTGGCAAACTTCAGACGGGCCTGGACATGCGCTGGCTTGAGAAGGGGGACCTTGCGTGCGCTGCGGGATTTTAATTCATGACGGCGTAGTGTGTTACTAATGGTTTTCTTTGAGACTGTGGTCCCAGCTCTCTTCAGGTCATTGACCAGGTCCTGCCATGTAGTTCTGGGCTGATCCCTCACCTTCATCATGATCATTGATGCCCCACGAGGTGAGATCTTGCATGGAGCCCCAGACCGAGGGTGATTGACCGTCATCTTGAACTTCTTCCATTTTCTAATAATTGCGCCAACAGTTGTTGCCTTCTCACCAAGCTGCTTGCCTATTGTCCTGTGGCCCATCCCAGCCTTGTGCAGGTCTACAATTTTATCCCTGATGTCCTTACACAGCTCTCTGGTCTTGGCCATTGTGGAGAGGTTGGAGTCTGTTTGATTGAGTGTGTGGACAGGTGTCTTTTATACAGGTAACGAGTTCAAACAGGTGCAGTTAATACAGGTAATGAGTGGAGAACAGGAGGGCTTCTTAAAGAAAAACTAACAGGTCTGTGAGAGCCGGAATTCTTACTGGTTGGTAGGTGATCAAATACTTATGTCATGCAATAAAATGCAAATTAATTACTTAAAAATCATACAATGTGATTTTCTGGATTTTTGTTTTAGATTCCGTCTCTCACAGTTGAAATGTACCTATGATAAAAATTACAGACCTCTACAAGCTTTGTAAGTAGGAAAACCTGCAAAATCGGCAGTGTATCAAATACTTGTTCTCCCCACTGTATACTTCAATATACAGTTGAAGTCTGAAGTTTACACAAAAAAATAAAAAATAAAAAAAATACATTAAAACTCGTTTTTCAACCACTCAACCATCTATTTTGTGCATGACACAAGTAATTTTTCCAACAATTGTTCAGAGGCAGATTATTTCACATATAATTCACTGTATCACAATTCCAGTGGGTCAGATGTTTTCATACACAAAGTTGACTGTGCCTTTAAACAGCTTGGAAAATTCCAGAAAATGATGTCATAGCTTTAGAAGCTTCTGATAGGCTAATTGACATCATTTGAGTCAATTGGAGGTGTACCTGTTGATGAATTTCAAGGCCTAACTTCAAACTCAGTGCCTATTTGCTTGACATCATGGGAAAATCAAAAGAAATCAGCCAAGACCTCAGAAATAAAATTGTAGGCCTCCACAAGTCTGGTTCATCATTGAAGGTACCACCTTCATCTGTACAAACAATAGTACGCAAGTATAAACACCATGGGACCACGCAGCCGTCATACCGCTCAGGAAGGAGACACGTTCTGTCTCCTAGAGATGAATGTACGTTGGTGCGAAAAGTGCAAATCAATCTCAGAACAACAGCAAAGGACCTTGTGAAGATGCTGGAGGAAACAGGTACAAAAGTATCTATATCCACAGTAAAACGAGTCCTATATCGACATAACCTGAAAGGCCGCTCAGCAAGGAAGAAGCCACTGCTCCAAAACCGCCATAAAAAAGCCAGACTACGGTTTGCAACTGCACATGGGGACAAAGATCGTACTTTTTTGAGAAATGTCCTCTGGTCTGATGAAACAAAAATATAACTGTTTGGCCATAATGACCAATATTATGTTTGGAGGAAAAACAGGGTTGCTTGCAAGCCGAAAAACACCATCCCAACCGTGAAGCACAGGGGTGGCAGCATCATGCTGTGGGGGTACTTTGCTGCAGGAGGGACTGGTGCACTTCACAAAATAGATGGCATAATGAGGAAGGCAAATAATGTGGATATATTGAAGCAACATCTCAAGGCATTAGTCAGGAAGTTAAAGCTTGGTTACAAATGGGTCTTCCAAATGGACAATGACCCCAAGCATACTTCCAAAGTTGTGGCAAAATGGCTTAAGGACAACAAAGTCAAGGTATTGGAGTGGCCATCACAAAGCCCTGACCTCAATCCTATAGAAAAAGCGTGTGCGAGCTAAACTTCTGACCCACTGGGAATGTGATGAAATAAATAAAATCTGAAATAAATCATTCTCTCTACTATAATTCTGACATTTCACATTCTTAAAATAAAGTGGTGATCCTAACTGACCTAAGACAGGGAATTTTAACTAGGATTACATTTCAGGAATTGTGGAAAAATTGAGTTTAAATGTATTTGGCTAAGGTGTATGTAAACTTCAGACTTCAACTGTATATATATATATATATAAATGTATTGTATGAATCCTATGAATTGAAATAATGAAAACTTCATGTAAAATAGAATCAATTGCTATACGTCATTCATTTAAAAGTCCAAAAATGTATGAAACAATCCTGGACTGCCCCTTTAAAACCTGCTGTTTTCTGTGTAATGGTACCCACAACTTTCACCTTGAACTCTGACAGGAAGTCCACTAGAAAATGTTGTGTCATATTTATTGTTCCTGTAAAGGCATTTATCTTTTATTATGCTGACAGGGTCTATCAGCAAGGAATATACCTTTTACCTTGCTGATCCTTATAATGTCATTCTAGGTAGTCATGTGGTCATAAAGGATAAAGTTATTAACTCAACCACACCTCTCATGTTTATTACAGGCTTATTTGTTGTTGTTTTTGTTTTGTTTATCCTACCTTGTTTTTGTTTTGTGTAGCTTACCTTTGACATTTAGAAAGACTGTCCTTTTGGAGAAGTTGACTATGTTGCCTGGCAGGCTAGAGAGAAAAACAAGTTGTATATGTAATCAAGTTAGAGACCATAAACAGATTAAACTCAGGAGTAACATTCAATCAAGATTAAAATTGTATGTTCCAAAGTACGTTTTTGCTGTTCTCTAAATCACTTGTAAAAGGTATGTTAGTTATCTGTTGTATTAAACAACCTTGATTATGGGTTTTAAAAGTAAAACAGCTGGTATTCGAAACTGCCCAGTACCTTACACTGCGTAAAATTGACTGTTTCCGAGTGTGTACATGTAAGTCAGAATATCTTTAACCAAAATTCACCCAACTTATTGTGGGAAGCTTGTGGAAGGCTACCCGTAACGTTTGACCCAAGTTAAACAATTTAAAGGCAATGCTACCAAATACTAATTGAGTGTATGTAAACGTTTGACCCACTGGGGATGTGATGCAAGAAATAAAAGCTTAAATAAATAATTATCTCTACTATTATTCTGACATTTCACATTCTTAAAATAAAGTGGTGATCCTAACTGACCTAAGACAGGGAATTTTTACTAGGATTAAATGTTAGGAATTGTGAAAAACTGAGTTTAAATGTATTTGCCTAAGGTGTATGTAAACTTCCAACTTCAACTGTAGGTGCACAGATCCACAATACTTATTTTCAATGTAATTCTATTAGAAACTTTTATTTGAAAAGTTTTTTGTTAGTGTGATGTTTTCTTTCTTTCATGTAGCCAACTTGGGATTTCACCACCATCTTTTTATCTGTTCAACAACACAGACTCAGGTCAAGCTCCCACTGGTTGCAACAAATGCCTACAGACATTTCCATGGAAATGGGGTGAAAAGCAGATTATTCCATCATGCACTGGACGGACAACCATGTACTGCAACGTCAGAATGAAGTTCACAAAATGGAAGAGAGTGTGGACACAGACGAAGACCAAGGCAGAGAGGGAAACAACAATAAAGACTCAAACTGATTCTCTGAGCTGCAGTATTTAAATGGCCATATACAGTACATGGCTGTAGTGTGCAGCAGGTAGCCTAGCGGTTAAGAGCATTGGGCCAGTAACTGAAAGGTCGTTGGTTTGAATCCTCGAGTTGACTAGGTGATAAATCTGCCGATGTGCCCTTGAGCAAGGCACTTAACGCTAGTTGTCTGGATAACAACGTCTGCTAAAATGAAATGTAGTGGACCCTATGCGTAGTCTTTTACTGGTGACAGCAAAACAAGTTTTTACCATCTGAAAGAATATTGGTGTGCTGGATGATAGAATATTCAAGAATATTCAGCTTAAAGTTGATGCACTGAAAGCACTTGCAGACATGGGCCAACTTCCCACTAAACTCTCATCAGGGTCTTCTCATTTCAATGCACAAGAATGGACAAATTTGACATGCGTTTACTCCTTATTAAGGGACTTATGGAGGATGCCCATTATGATTGCTGGACCCATTTTGTCATGTACAGTACAAGATGTTTCACAATGGAGCGAGTTGGAGAGGGTCATCGCCACTTGCAGCAGTTCTGTGAGAGCTTTGCAAGGTTGTATGGAAAACTGTATTGCACACCAAATTTGCACCTCCGTAGCTCTTGAATAAATGCTCTTTAGACTATGGTACAGTATATGGTTTCTGATGCTTTCCGTTTGAGCGAGATCATAGGTAAACAGAAGACCAACAATCACAGCATTTCAGTTCAGTTAAACCTGCAATATGTAACTTTTGGGCGACCCAACCAAATTCACATAGAAATGTAAGTTATAGATCTGTCATTCTCATTGAAAGCAAGTCTCAGAAGCAGTAGATATGTTCTATGTGCAATGTTTTCAATGCTTTCCCTTCTTAAGGTTAATTGTTGTGTCTTTTACTTTCAGTTTTGTACACCAAGCTGAAAATACATTATCTTGGGTTATGGAAAATATATTTCACAATGGTTTAGATGGTACAATGATTCTCTACACAATGACTGCTTGTTTTGTAAAATAAACTGAAAATAGGCTAACTATTAGAATTTCAGCAACCAGGAAATGGCAGAGCGATTTCTGCATATTGCATCTTTAATGAGAAAGGTTTTAACTGCCCAAGAGGTTAAGAGCATGGTCTGGCCAAATGACTTTGATGACAGAGATGAGGTAGTCATTGAAAAATTATGTTAAACATGTACATTTTTAGCAGACACTCTTATCCAGAGCAACTAGGGTTAAGTGCCTTGCTCAAGGGCACATCAACAGATTTTTCACCTAGTCGGCTCAGGGACTAGAACCAGCAACCTTTCAGTTACTGGCACAACACTCTTTACCACTAAGCTACCTGCCGCCCCAGGTAAACACTATTATTATTGCACATAAAGTGAGTCCATGCAACTTATTGTGAGACTTGTTAAGCAAATTTTTACTCCTGAATTTATTTAGGCTTGCCATAACAAAGGGGTTGAATACTTATAGACTCAATACAGTGAGGGGAAAAAAGTATTTGATCCCCTGCTGATTTTGTACGTTTGCCCACTGACAAAGACATGATCAGTCTATAATTTTAATGGTAGGTTTATTTGAACAGTGACAGACAGATCTTTGCAGATCTTCTCCAAGTCATTAAGGTTTCGAGGCTGACGTTTGGCAACTCGAACCTTCAGCTCCCTCCACAGATTTTCTATGGGATTAAGGTCTGGAGACTGGCTAGGCCACTCCGGGACCTTAATGTGCTTCTTCTTGAGCCACTCCTTTGTTGCCTTGGCCGTGTGTTTTGGGTCATTTTCATGCTGGAATACACATCCACGACCCATTTTCAATGCCCTGGCTGAGGGAAGGAGGTTCTCACCCAAGATTTGTTGGTACATGGCCCCGTCCATCGTCCCTTTGATGCGGTGAAGTTGTCCTGTCCCCTTAGCAGAAACCACCCCTGAAGCATAATGTTTCCACCTCCATGTTTGACAGTGGGGATGGTGTTCTTGGGGTCAAAGGCAACATTCCTCCTCCTCCAAACACGGCGAGTTGAGTTGATGCCAAAGACCTCGATTTTGGTCTCATCTGACCACAACACTTTCACCCAGTTCTCCTCTGAATCATTCAGATGTTCATTGGCAAACTTCAGACGGCCCTGTATATGTGCTTTCTTGAGCAGGGGGACCTTGCGGGCGCTACAGGATTTCAGTCCTTCACGGTGTAGTGTGTTACCAATTGTTTTCTTGGTGACTATGGTCCCAGCTGCCTTGAGATCATTGACAAGATCCTCCCGTGTAGTTCTGGGCTGATTCCTCACCGTTCTCATGATCATTGCAACTCCACGAGGTGAGATCTTGCATGGAGCCCCAGGCCGAGGGAGATTGACAGTTCTTTTGTGTTTCTTCCATTTGCGAAATATCACACCAACTGTTGTCACCTTCTCACCAAGCTGCTTGGCGATGGTCTTGTAGCCCATTCCAGCCTTGTGTAGGTCTACAATCTTGTCCCTGACATCCTTGGAGAGCTCTTTGGTCTTGGCCATGGTGGAGAGTTTGGAATCTGATTGATTGATTGCTTCTGTGGACAGGTGTCTTTTATACAGGTAACAAACTGAGATTAGGAGCACTCCCTTTAAGAGTGTGCTCCTAATCTCAGCTCGTTACCTGTATAAAAGACACCTGGGAGCCAGAAATCTTTCTGATTGAGAATGGGTCAAATACTTATTTCCCTCATTAAAATGCAAATCAATTTATAACATTTTTGACATGCGTTTTTCTGGATTTTTGTTGTTGTTATTCTGTCTCTCACTGTTCAAATAAACCTACCATTAAAATTATAGACTGATCATGTCTTTGTCAGTGGGCAAACGTAAAAAATCAGCAGGGGATCAAATACTTTTTTCCCTCATTGTACATTTCAGCTTTAGGAGTTTAATTTATTTGTAAACATTTCTAAAAACATAATTCCACTTTGACATTAAGGTATTGTGTGTAGGCCAGTGACCAAAAATCTCAATTTAATCCATTTCAAATTCAGTCTGTAACACAACAAAATGTGGAAAATGTCAAGGGGTGTGAATACTTTCTGAAGGCACTGTAGATGCAGGTCCTGATGGTACCAAGTACTTACATGCCATTGATCAGAGTGAGAATAAGAATGTGACCAGTGTTGAATTTACAGTGAGCTCAGACATTATTTGCCTGCCCCCTAAACAGCTGTTAGTCGTATCAAGTGAAGATGGGAATGATCTGTAAAGTGCAGTTTGTTGCCAGGACTACAGAGACAGTAACTGTGGCAGTACCAGTTTCAGACATTAAAACTATGAGAAATCAAGGGGCCTAGCATTGGGAATTTGAGAGCAAAGCTACTGTTTATTTCTTAAATCAATTGTAGCCGTATCATACTTTTTACACGTTTTATTATCCGTGTTTTATATGGAACTTTGCACTGTACTATGAAACTGCTTGAGGTGTTAAAATCTAATTTGTCATACAGCCTTTAATCAATGACGCTTGTCTTTTATGTTCTTTGATAACATTTGATCTCTTTTATTGTTTTAAGTGTGTGACTATTTGAAATGTCCTACAAATAAAGTTTGAATTGAAGTTTGATTTGATATTTGATCCTTAATTGATGATTGTATGAATACAGACTCCATTAACTTTATAGTCTATCATTCTTATTAAGACGTTTTTAAAATGTATGAACTAGGTTATAGGCCTAATACCTACATGTTTGGAGTAGATTGCCTGCTGAGCTGAACTGGGGCGTGACATGAGTACATTAGACAAGGTATTAGGGTCTACTACCATGTGTAAAGATCCATGACCTTCCAGAGCTGACTAATCAAGACAGGTCAAGCTCTGTTTTTATTCTGACTTCTCAATACTGAGCTTTTACTTCTTATCATTAAAGATATTCTGACTTACATGTAGTCCATTTTACGCAGTGTAAGGTACTGGCCAGTTTCCCCGTCATTTATTTGGCTCATAATTCAAGCCAACATTTATTCGCCCAGGTGAGCGTTTCAGAGAACAGATGAAATAATGACTCACCTCTGCTTACATCATCTGACCACTAGAGAGCAGCATGATTTTAGGAATCAAGTAAAATAGATCACTGGGGATTCTTGGACATCCACTGTATCTATTCAAAATTATCTCAACATTACTCAATGTAAAGTTATATTTCACAAATCATGCAGTGACTGGAACAAGGCATTTGAGTCACTTGCCAAATTGTTTTGTATTACTTTTGACTAAACCACAACTGAAGTGTGGACATAGAATTATAATTAATTTGGCTTGATTATAAGACCTCATTTACGTAACAAGACTGCACGAGTTCAGGCCATACCTCCAATCGCGCCCCACCAATCAATGGGAAAGTGAGTCTGAAGAAAAGCCATAAAGTTCCTGTCTGGTGAACTACCACTGCCTCCACACAGAAGTTAAACAGCAGGTAGAGGCAGGCAGACAAGGATCTATGCCTGATCTACCGTTCAACTACGTGTAACCTGCCCACTACTCTCTCTCTCCTCACAGCCGAACACCGGCTGCCACACGCTAATGACGACACAGACTCAACACTTCAAAGCATAGCACCATCACAGCCAGCCACAAGATTTACTGTGAAATGGGGACTTTGTCTGACTGTAGGCTGTAGAGTGGCCCAGTGAAGGTGTTGTTATAAGGAATCACAACACAGTCTGAGAGTGGAAGTTCAACTGCAGGGGAGGACTTAGGCCGGATTGAGAGTGAGGGTTGTGGTGTTACAGGAGACAGCCAGCGGAGGACTGGACCCAGCCCAATCCAACTGCCCAAAAAGAGAAGACCTGAGATGGGACAAACCAGCCAGCAGAGGACTGGACCCAGCCCAATCCAACTGCCCAAAAAGAGAAGACCTGAGATGGGACAAACCAGCCAGCAGAGGACTGGACCCAGCCCAATCCAACTGCCCAAAAAGAGAAGTCATGAGAGGGGACAAACCATGCTGGATATAATACTAAACTTAGGTTTAGGGACCTAACATAGGGACAAACACTAACTCTGATGGAGACAGCCAGGGAAGGAGTGGACCCAGCCCAGATCAACCCAATCCAACAAGCGTAGAACACAGAGAGACCATGTGACTGTACGCTGGTAATGGCACTGTCAGCCTGTAACATCTGAAAGGGCTGCATCCCAGGAGATTATACTATATGTGATATAATGCTATCTAGAACCTAAAGAAATGCTATCTAGAACCTAAAAGGGTTATTTGGCTGTCCCCATAGGATAACCCTTTGAATAACCATTTTTAGTTCCAGGCAGAATCCTTTTGGGTTCCATGTAGAACAGAGGGTTCTACATGGAACCCAAAAGCAGCAGGCAGGAAAGCGTCATGGACGAGGAGGCCTTTCGCCCTAATTTTCCCTGGAGCCTGTCCATGAAGTGAGACATTCCTTATAGAGGTGTAAAACCACACCTCGCTAAGTCTCTGTTTAATTTAGCAGTGCATAATCTCTTAAACATGTTTATTTTATCCATGGCTAAGGCCCAGAGCTTGGCATGAAAACGTTCAGTCATCTGCCACCAAGATGAATACTGTAGGAGAACGTTAAGCTCCAGTGTTATTTCTCGCCTGTCAGTACTTTCAATGGAGGCAGACAGTGTCTGAGGCTCAGTTATCTCAGGCTGATGCCATTGAGATGACCTATGACCTTATGCCATGCATGATGCAGCCAGATGACATTATGGAGATTTGCTACAACATGTATGCCATATGAAGTTACTGTACATGTTGGGGTGATTTTATTTGGCCCCCCCAAGTTTTCGGAGCAATAATCTTTGTTGTTGGACATGAAAGACTATAAAATTACCAGGAAATCAGCCCAAAGTTATTTTAATTTAGGAAACCTCTTCCCAAGTATTCCCACGCACAAATGTAGAGGCATATGTGATCGTTTCCTAATGTAAGGTTTTAAATGATTCTGTTTTTGTAAAGATACTATATCTGTTTGGGATTTTTACAGTCAGTTTGCAGTGTACAAATTATTTACAGTACAACTATGTTCCGGCCCACCGACCATCCACTCAAGGAAAAATTGCCCCCAATGCTCAATGTAATTGGGGACACCTGCTGTATATGTATAGTCAATATACTTGTATCAGATAGGGAAGCTATCTTCAGATTTATACCTTTTTGTTTTTGTCCCAAGATGCCTTCCAACAAACAACTTTATTATTTCTCAGATATCGAACATTCATGCACTCCCTAATACACATAAACAACTGCAAAACCCAGGGAAGGCCTATTCGGTATGTAGCCTGTTTGGTTGACAAAGGGAAGAAAAACAGACCTTCAAATACTTGTTTTGCTGCCGTATGTTTTATACATTTAGTATTATTTCCTTAGGGAGGAGAGAGTCCATAGCTGGAGGCACAGTGTTTTGGGGAGAGGACGAGGAGAGGTATGGACGAGGAGAGGTATGGGCTCTGAATACATAACATAGCTGACTGACCAAGTCAACAAATACATCTAGTGAGCAAATACAACCCCATAGTCAGTGATCATCAACACTTCATCTAATTCATGAATAAGTGTGTCTCTGGGTGTTTGTGCATGGGGGAAGTTTGTAGACTCTGTTTCTTTACATCATGGAGAGCATTAAAACAGTGGTAGTTAAATAATAGGGCCTCTGGACACCCACAGAACCAACGCTCATGTATATTTCATTGTTGAAGCGATTTCCTCCTCTTCTGTTTAGTCCACACATTCCTTCATCTGCATCGGTTGAGAGTCGTTTGATCTAGCGTTCTCTCTCTCTCTTCCTACCTCTCATTCCTTCTCTCTCTTTTGCACTCTCTCTCTCCTTCACTGTCTCTATCTCTCTCCCTCTATCTTTCCTTCTCCCCCCTCTCTTCCCCCTCTCTCTTTCCCTTAGTCTCCCTTCTTCCCTTCCTCTCTCTCTCTTACCCACTCATCCTATCTCTTTCTCTCTTCCCTCCCTCCCTCCTTCATTCTCTATCCCCCTTCTCTCTCTCTCTCTCTCTCTCTCTCTCTCTCTCTCTCTCTCTCTCTCTCTCTCTCTC
>NC_139993.1:55932492-55937492 GCF_964263955.1 Coregonus lavaretus | reverse complement strand
ATTAGTGCATTCATTGTCAGACCACAGACACCATTGTCAGATCACAGTCAGATCAACGTGTTTCTGAGAAATTAACCTGCATTATTCATTCAAAAAAACAGCCCAATAAACTCTACAACATCAACCAATCGTACAGATGGGCTCAAAACAGTGCAGAGAGATTCATTGAAACATTGAACTCAAATGAATTGATGAACTCTATACAGTTTTTCAATTACTCACAATACCAAAACAATAAAGAGGTGTCAATTCGGCTACTCAAAACATCAATTGCATTTTCCAAAAAGCAGCATCGAAAGCAAATTTGAGAAAACCAAAGAAATGCAACATCAGAAACAAAAAACAAAATGTTTCTGAAAAATGGTTTGATAACGAATGTAAAACAATTAGAAAACACCTAAGACAAATGTCAAATGAAAAACATAAGCAGCAAAACAACCCAGATCTACGCTATGAATACTTTGAAACTCTGAAACAGTATAAACATACACTGAAACGCAAGAAATTGAATTATACCAACAAGACACTTGATGAAATTGAAAGTGCAATTGACCAAAATCAGTTTTGGGACATGTGGAACAATTTAAGCATGACAAAGCCACAAGAATTAGCCATACAAGATGAAGGAATTTGGAAAACTTATTTTGATAATCTATACAAAAACATCCCACAAAAAGACTTACAACAGAACCAATTAGAAATTCAAGAAAAATTTAACATCCTTGAATCGGTCATTAAAAACAACCAAAATCCATTAGATTACCAAATAACCCAACAAGAACTAAATGAAAAGCTCAAATCTATAAAATCGAAGAAGGCTTGTGGTCTAGATAACATCAGAAATGAAATGCTGAAAAACAGCACACCTGAGTTGCAAAATGCTGTGCTTAAGTTGTTCAACATAGTTTTAACTCTGGCTGCTTCCCTGATGTCTGGAACCAGGGGCTCATCTCCCCTATCCACAAAAGTGGAGACAAATCAGACCCCAATAATTACAGGGGAATTTGCGTAAACAGCAACTTGGAAAGGTTTTCTGTAGCATTTTGAATTCAAGAATTCAAACCTTTCTTCAAGAAAAAAATGTAATAAGTAAATGTCAAATTGGCTTTCTCCCTAACCATCGCACTACTGACCATATATACACCTTACACACACCAATTAATAAACACGTCCACCAAAAAAACAGGGCAAAATCTTTGCTTGCTTTATTGACTTTAAAAAATAATTTGATTCTATTTGGCATGAAGGGCTATTCTACAAAATTCTCCAAAGTGGGCTTGGTGGTAAGGTGTATGACTTATAAAATGTATGTACACAGAAAACAAGTGTGCAATAAAAATCAAAAACCAAAGAACAGAATTGTTTTCACATCATTGAGGTGTGAGACAAGGCTGCAGTTTGAGTCCAAATCTTTTCAACATTTATATCAATGAATTAGCAGACATGTTGGACCATTCTCCAGCCCCAGGACTCACACTATTTGACACAGAGGTAAAATACCTGCTATATGCTGATGACTTGGTACTTCTATCACCAACCAAAGGAAGGTCTTCAACAGAACCTTAACATTCTAGAGCAATATTGCCATAATTGGGCCCTGGCAGTAAATTTCAAAAAAACTAAAATCATGATTTTCCCAAAAAAAAAACAGAAACACAAATATAAATTCACCCTGAACAACACCATAATTGAACACACTAAAAATGACACATACCTTGGTCTGACCATATCTGCATCGGGAAACTTTTATATGGCAGTGAATGCACTCAAAGAAAAAGCCTGCAGAGCATTGTATGCAATAAAAATGAAATTATTCAAAATCAACATCCCAATTAGAATTTGGACCAAAATATTTGACAGTGTAATCCTACCAATAGCTCTTTACGGAAGTGAGGTTTGGGGGCCACTCAATAAACTGGACTTTAAAATGTGGGACAAACATCCAATTGAAGCCCTACATGCAGAATTCTGTCGGAAAATGCTACAAGTCCAGATAAATACACCAACTAATGCATGTAGGGCAGAATTGGGCCGCTTTCCAGTAGTAATGAAAATACAGAAAAGATCATTAACATTTTGGCTACATCTAAATTCAAGTCTAAATTCAAGTCTGCAATTTAAAGCACTTCAAACCCAAGAGCTGAGCCCAGAAAAAAGCCCTCTCAGTCAGCTGGTGTTGGACCTAACCAACCAAGCTGACACCAGCACTGCTTCAAAAGAAAGAATTCCAATGAACAAAATCATGAACCAATCAAAGGACTCATATTTACAACATTGGAAAAACGAAACAAAATCCCAAAGCCGACTAAATTGCTATCTGACCTTAAACAGAGAATATGAATTGGCTGATTATCTCTACTCTGTCAGAGATACGAAGCAGAGACATATCCTTACCAAGTACAGGCTGAGTGACCATCAATTGGCAATAGAAACCGGCAGACATAACTAAAAATACTAAAACTAAAAACTAAAAATACTCATGGGCGAAGGAGCAATGGCTCCTCTTGCAGCCAAATATGTATTTGCCTGCCATAGCCTGAGGGACACTGAATATTAACATCTGCATAGTAAATAGTAACGTACTTATTATTATTGTTATTGCTATTATTGTTATTACCATTATTATTGTTGTTTATCATTCCAAATAGTAGTGGTATGGGTGGTAATGGTAATGATGGCAGTTTAATGATGGTGGTGGTAGTAGTGGTAGTAATGATGATGGTAGTTGTAGTACTGATAAAATGGTTAAGATGACCGTTATTTAGTTCTAAGTTAGTTATAGTTTCATTTTCCATATTTAGATTTGTATATTTATTAAATTTCTACTATTGACTGTTACCATTTTATTGTTGTTATTTAATTATGTATTATTATTTACTACAATTTTTTATTATTATTTGTTATTCTTTATTATTTTATTACAATGTTGCCCTAGAGCACACAAAAAACTATACATACCTCGGCCTAAACATCAGTGCCACAGGTAACTTCCACAAAGCTGTGAACGATCTGAGAGACAAGGCAAGAAGGGCCTTCTATGCCATCAAAAGGAACATAAAATTTGACATACCAATTAGGATCTGGCTAAAAATACTTGAATCAGTTATAGAACCCATTGCCCTTTATGGTTCTGAGGTCTGGGGTCCGCTCACCAACCAAGAATTCACAAAATGGGACAAACACCAAATTGAGACTCTGCATGCAGATTCTGCAAAAACATCCTCCGTGTACAACGTAAAACACCAAATAATGCATGCAGAGCAGAATTAGGCCAATACCCGCTAATTATCAAAATCCAGAAAAGAGCCGTTAAATTCTATAACCACTTAAAAGGAAGCGATTCCCAAACCTTCCATAACAAAGCCATCACCTACAGAGAGATGAACTTGGAGAAGAGTCCCCTAAGTAAGCTTGTCCTGGGGCTCTGTTCACAAACACAAACAGACCCCACACAGCCCCAGGACAACAACAACAACAACAACACAACTAGACCCAACCAAATCATGAGAAAACAAAAAGATAATTACTTGACACATTGGAAAGAACAAACAAAAAAACAGAGCAAACTAGAATGCTATTTGGCCCTAAACAGAGAGTACACAGTGGCAGAATACCTGACCACTGTGACTGACTCAAACTTAAGGAAAGCTTTGACTATGTACAGACTCAGTGAGCATAGCCTTGCTATTGAGAAAGGCCGCCGTAGGCAGACCTGGCTCTCAAGAGAAGACAGGCTATGTGCACACTGCCCACAAAATGAGGTGGAAACTGAGCTGCACTTCCTAACCTCCTGCCAAATGTATGACCATATTAGAGACACATATTTCCCTCAGATTACAGCGATCCACAAAGAATTCGAAAACAAACCCAATTTTGATAAACTCCCTTATCTACTGGGTGAAAAACCACAGTGTGCCATCACAGCTGCAAGATTTGTGACCTGTTGCCACAAGAAAAAGGGCAACCAGTGAAGAACAAACACCATTGTAAATACAACCCATATTTATGTTTATTTATTTTCCCATTTGTACTTTAACTATTTGCACATTGTTACAACACTGTATATATACATTATATGACATTTGAAATGTCTTTATTCTTTTGAAACTTCTGAGTGTAATGTTTACTGTTAATATTTATTGTTATTTCACTTTTGTTTACTATCTACTTCACTTGCTTTGGCAATGTTAACACACGTTTCCCATGCCAATAAAGCACTTAAATTGAAATTGAATTGAATTATATTGAAATTGAATTGAAATTGAGAGACAGAGAGACAGAGAGACAGAGAGACAGAGAGACAGAGAGACAGAGAGAACAGAGAGAAAAGAGAGAGAGAGAGAGAGATGAGAGAGATGAGAGAGAGAGAGAGAGAGAGAGACAGAGAGAGAGAGAGAACGAGAGAGAGAGACAGAGAGAGACAGAGAGACAGAGACAGAGAGAACAGAGAGAGAGCGAGAGAGAGAGAAACAGAGAGAGACAGAGAGAGAGAGAGAGAGAGAGAGAGAGAGAGAGAGAGAGAGAGAGAGAGAGAGAGAGAGAGAGAGAGAGATAGAGAGAGAGAGAGAGAGAGAGAGGGGGAGAGAGAGAGAGAGAGAGAGAGAGAGAGAGAGAGAGAGAGAGAGAGAGAGAGAGAGACTTTCACCTAATTTCACCTAATCAATGAAATAGCTCAGCAGGAGAAGCTCTCCCTTGAGAAAGATACCCCCACCCCGAGCGGGTCAGACCAGACCTCTTCATTAAATAACCCCACAGAGCAACCCCAAGCAGAAAGTCAACTTTTTACTACCATTTGTTATTATTATTTGTCATTCTTTATTATTTTATTACAATGTATATTGTATACATTGTTGCTTTGGCAATATTGACGCATGTTTTTCATGCCAATAAAGCAGCTTGAATTGAATTGGATTGAATTGCGAGAGAGAGAGAGAGAGAGAGACAGAGAGACAGAGAGAACAGAGAGAACAGAGAGAGAGAGTGAGAGAGAGAGAGAGAGA
>NC_139993.1:55900108-55932292 GCF_964263955.1 Coregonus lavaretus | reverse complement strand
ACATTGACTCACCTGACACGCAGGACTCAATGAGTTCAGAGATCCTATCAATTTGATGGGCTTAAGATAAATCTGCTCAGGTATTCAACAGTCTGCAGGATGTCACAATCGTTTATCTGTATGCACTGTACCATCAGAGATATGGTGATTTATCTATATGTACAGATGTAGGATCTTAATTTTAGCTATTTTTCCTACTGCAGGAAAATAATCCTGCAGCAACAGGAAATGTGAATTATTATGTGGATTATACAGTGCCTTCGGAAAGTATTCAGACCCCTTCACTTTTTCCACATTTTGTTACGTTACAGCCTTATTCTAAAATGGATTTAAAAAATAATAATCCTCAGCAATCTACACACAATAGATTTTTAGCAAATGTATTAAAAATAAAAACAGAAATACCTTATTTACATAAGTATTCAGACCCTTTGCTATGAGACTCGAAATTGAGCTCAGGTGCATCCTGTTTCCATTGATCATCCTTGAGATGTTTCTACAACTTGATTTGAGTCCACCTGTGGTAACAGTGCATGTTGACAGTGCATGTCAGAGCAAAAACCAAGCCATGAGGTCAAAGGAATTGTCCGTAGAGCTCTGAGACAGGATTGTGTCGAGGCACAGATCTGGGGAAGGGTACCAAAAAATGTCTGCAGCATTGAAGGTCCCCAAGAACACAGTGGCCTCCATCATTCTTACCTGGAAGAAGTTTGGAACCACCAAGACTCTTCCTAGAGCTGGCCGGCCAGCCAAACTGAGCAATCGGGGGAGAAGGTTCTTGGTCAGGGAGGTGACCAAGAACCCGATGGTCACTCTGACAGAGCTCTAGAGTTCCTCTGTGGAGATGGGAGAACCTTCCAGAAGGACAACCATCTCTGCAGCACTCCACCAATCAGGCCTTTATGGTAGAGTGGCCAGACGGAAGTCTGGAGGAAACCTTGCACCATCCCTACGGTGAAGTATGGTGGTGGCAGCATCATGCTGTGGGGATGTTTTTCAGCTGCAGAGACTGGGAGACTAGTCAGGATCGAGGCAAAGATTAACGGAGCAAAGTACAGATAGATCCTAAATGAAAACCTGCTCCAGAGAGCTCAGGACCTCAGACTGGGGCGAAGGTTCACCTTCCAACAGGACAACGACCCATAGCACACAGCCAAGACAACGCAGGTGTGGCTTCGGGACAAGTCTCTGAATGTCCTTGAGTGGCCCAGCCAGAGGCCGGGCTTGAACCCAATCGAACATCTCTGGAGAGACCTGAAAATAGCTGTGCAGCAACGCTCCCCATCCAACCTGACAGAGCTTGAGAGGATCTGCAGAGAAGAATGGGAGAAACTCCCCAGATACAGGTGTGCCAAGCTTGGAGTGTCATACCCAAGAAGACAATTTAATTAATTTTAGAATAAGGCTGTAACGTAACAAAATGTGGAAAAAGTCAAGGGGTCTGAATACTTGCCGAAGGCACTGTAATTAATATCAATTTTTATAGGGGTTGATACATTTTTGATAAGGGAAAATCAAGTCTGAAATTTCATAGTGGAAATTACAAACTTCAGAAGCTTTTTTAAACCTTGCAGGAAAGTTCTCCGGCAACAGGGTGATCAAATTAAGTTCCTACATCTGTAAGTACTTACTGTACCATCAAAAATATGCTGATTTATCTCTGTGTTTGCTGTACTGTAGGTTCAACAGCATTCCTGTTCAACTTCCATTGTCTGTGGGTGACTGATGAATGTTCAGTTCAGTACAGCTGTGCTACAGTTCAGTAACGCCCCCCCCCCGTCCTAATTCATCAATAGACAAAGTAAAGACATGTTTCAGGTTTCAGGTTTTACTAGTCGTATGTACGGGATACACATGGTATACACCGTCCAACGAAATGTTTACTTGCAGGTTCCTTCTCCACAATGCAACAACAATAAGAAATAATAAAAGAGAAGAATATGAACATGAAGTAAATGTCTCAGTAGAATAGAATAAACAATTTAGCATCAGTATAATACAGGAAGGCACAATTTATAGTCCAATATTTACACGTGTTTTGGGGAAGGGAGGATTGGGGGGCAAGACTTTACATTTGTACAATCTGTCCAAATGATGTCTTTCTTAGATGTTAGATATGATTATAAGACTTTATTAAGGGGTCTTACATGCTCATGACTTTGCAGTATACCTCCAGGTAAAGTGTTACAGATGTTCAAACTGGTTCACCTGTAACTAATGTGTGTTTGTGTTTCAGGGTTTCATTGGTCCTCCTGGTATAGCTGGTCCACCAGGGCTAGAAGGGGAGAGAGTAAGTATCGCCTTGATTCGGGGACCGTGTGGCGCAGAAGTCTAAGGCACTGATTCGCAGTGCTAGAGGTGTCACTACCGACCAGGGTTCGATCCCGGGCTGTATCACAACCGGCCATGATCGGGAGTCCCATAGGGCGGCGCACAATTGGCCCAGTGTTGTCCGGGTTAGGGGAGGGTTTGTCCGGGGTAGGCTGTCATTGTAAATAAGAATTTGTTCTTAACTGACTTGCTAGTTAAATAAAGGTTAAATAAAATATGTGCACCTAATTAAGTGTCTGTTTGAAAACTGATCTAACCAAAGGCAATTCATGTTGCATTTAATCTGTTTTGGAGCTATGAAGCAACAGGAAAATATGTGGTTGGCCTTGTTAATTGTAACTTATTTATAGATCCAAATGTTTGCTGATACTTACAAAGCAGTTGATCCAAGCACATTGCTCTCTCCTCAGGGAGTTCTTCCATAAGGACAACTAAATGTCTAATAACTACATGTTCGACATTGTTGTATGAGTGGAAAATATGCTCTTTCATCATGAAATAAATCATAAGTCCTTGGAGCATAGTACAGTGTTTATGATCCCCTAATAACTCTCCTAGCCTGGCAGTAATGTCCAATCAAGAACCTACATAAATTTATTCTGTGGGGGAGGCCTTTAGGATATTTTTTCATATGAATTACTCAGCAAATGGCAGTCACTTTTCCACACCTGAGAGTTAAGTTACATTTTCCCTTTTCCTTTTTTTCAGGGTATTCCCGGTCCGGTTGGGAAGACCGGTCCCAAAGGAAGACAGGTAACGGATCCCACTACACCCACACCACACAGCTTTGAAACCAGAGATATTACTGGAGAGGTAAAAGGGGAACGGAACACATTCATCTCTGTCAATAACTGGGGTCCAAATTGTGGAAAAAGTAATTTGCTATCAAGATGTTGGAAGGATGGGGGGTAACTGGAGGGGGGTAAATCAGTACAGCTCCTAACAGAGAAGGGGAGGGAAAGGGAGAGGAGAAAAGAGGAGGGAGAGGAGAGAGGAGAAGAGAGGAAGAGAGAGGAGAAAAAAGGAGAAAAGAGGGGAGGAGAGGAGGAGGCGTGAGGAGAGGGGGAAATACCGGTGGGAAAGAAGGGTTACACAACCCCTAAACATGTACATCAGGTAAAGAAGTAATACTTTACCCTCAACACAGGAAGCCCTAAGAAACTTCAAAGCCAGACATAATTTGTATGCTGTGAGTGTTAGCTGCTAATGTGCAAATGCACTCGACACAGACAGTGCCAAAACTAAAAAATCACACACAGACAAAAATAAAAGATTACTCATGAAATAAAAACAACCGCTGGACAGGATGCCAATAACAGGAGTATATGCGTACCGTGGCATTTTGTTCGGCATTTGAGGGATTCTCTCTCTGTGCCAGTCAGGGTGGCATAGGAAAACAGTGTCTCAGAGACAAAGGCCTGACATAGGGTGGCAGGTAGCCTAGCAACAGGAGTTTAGGACTCATCAGAACATCACACAATATGCAAATAAGATCGGTGTGTAGGCAGGCAAGGAGGGCCAGCATCTTTTACACTGTTTCATCTGACAGGCCCACAATGAAGAGAGATTATTACCTAGGAGTGCCTGAAAATCTAAAGGCGCACCATAACTCCTAACTGAACTGCCAAAATTGTGCAATGAAAAACTTTTGTTTTTGTTTTGTGTCCAGGGAGTTGTTGGGGACGTTGGTGAAAGGGGTCCTCCTGGACCTGATGGCGACGAGGTAAGATCTACGTCTCTCCTCCTCCTCTTATCCTGTTGCCTAGTTTGTGGACTCAGACACTCCAGGAAGTATTTAGTGTAGCCCTGCTCTAGAGGCCCAATGCCTTTTGATAGATTAGCTTTACTGAGCAGGGCTGAGCAATGTACTGTATATCCTGCTGTTCTCTTTTGGCCTCAGAAATGCTAGGGTTGACTCTATACAGCCTCTGTATGGTTTAGATTAGAACACTCTCTGCACTGTCTATCTTTCTGGATCTATCATTGAGTACGCTGACACGGACACAATAATATGATTAGTCAGATTAATATTTGCAAGACAAATTATTTCCTTAATAATCCTGTTTACATGGACACATCTGAAATCTGGCTACTGATGGGACTTTGATAAATGCAGAATATCGCCAATCAAAATAAACCTTCTACCACAGTGACCATGTTATTTTTGGGAACCCTATTTGATTCTGAGTTCGGACATATAAAGTTTGTATTTGAAAATTATTTCTAAGATGCATACTTTCAGTTTTTCCGAACTCACTTCACTCGCGCAAAAGAAGGAAGCTTGCTTGGCTGGTGCTAGCACATACACAGATCAAATACACTGCTGGAACTCTGATTAAGGCGTTTACATGTCCTAACGATTCGAAAGATTGCTCAGAAAACCAGGTATTTTAATCGCTGTATACTTACTTCGATTATGACCTTACGCCGATTAAGATAAGTAGAGTAAGGTGTTTACATGACTAATGCCATACTCAGCCAACTGCCATAATCAGTTTAATATTGAATTATTAGTGTGCATGTAAACATACTCTATAACTCTGGATGGATGAGCTCAGCCCAGGCCCTGTGGTCTGTAATGTTTTAGAGCTCAATGTGCTGAGATGATATGTAATCCATTAAGATTAGCGGGGATGTGTTGGGCAGAGTTCAATCAAAACAGCAGTTAGAGGGGTTATCTTTATTGAGCCGGAAAAGTATGCTGCAGATTATAAACTTTGATGTTTCTTCTCTTCTGTTTGTTCTGGGCCTGTTTTTTATTGATTTAAAAAGCACGGTAAAAGCACTGTAAAAGCACTGTAAAAGTACTGTAAAAGTACCGTGAAAGCACTGTTTAATGTAGACTTACAAGCAGTGAAGAAGAGAGGTTTGTACTATGATTAGCTGTATCTGGGTGTGCCAGCCTGCATGATATTGTAATTTGGAGAAAAGCTTTATTATCCTGTGTGTGTGTGTGTGTGTGTGTGTCTGTGTGTGTGCGTGTGTGTGTGTGTGTGTCTGTGTGTGTGTCTTTGCATTGCTACCCTGTACTCATGATATTCCTGTGCTCTCCTACAGGGGCCTGCTGGAGGGGCTGGCATGGGGGGCTTTCCTGGTCTAAGGGTGAGTATCACACAACACAACATTACATTACACACCATGTCTTCATTCATCTGTTGTGTTTCGATCAAGGTCCAACGTTTTTAGCTTTATGACATTGTGCGTTTAGTGTTGTAGAGGTTGACTACAGTAGTATCTTACCAGTGACTTTGAATGTAGTGTTCATTCCATTCATTCATTCTGGTATGTTTGATTTTGATCCGTTCAGGGAAGATGAGATAGAGTAGGGTCTGATGCTGTTGATTCCTCTCTACAGTACTTCTCTCATACAGTGTATTAAAAAAAATTCCCTGGCGCCGACGAGGATGGCTGCCTCGCGACTAGCTCTTAGGAAACGTTGCGTTATTTTGTTTTTTTATGTATTATTTTTTACATTATTATCTCAGAAAGTTTTTTGTATCATTACATACAGCTGGGAAAAACTATTGGATATCAGAACGACGGTAACTCACCAGCATTACAACCAAGAATACGACTTTCCCGAAGCAGATCCTTTGTTTGCTCTCCCCAGGGCAATTGAACTGATTCCAGCGGCTGATCCAAAACATAGCCGGCGGAGGAGAGGCACTCGGAGCGGCCTGCTGGTTCGACTTAGGAGGCGCGCACACCACCCACAGCTTCCAAGTATACTACTCGCTAATGTTCAGTCTCTGGTTAACAAGCTCGACGAGCTCCGGGCAAGGATTTCTTTCCAGAGAGACATCAAGGCCTGTAACATACTTTGTTTCACGGATACATGGCTCTCTGGGGATATTCTGTCGAAATCGGTCCAGCCAGATGGGTTCTCAGTTCATCGCGCAGACAGGAATAAATATATATCCGGGAAGCAGAAGGGCAGAGGTGTGTGTTTCATGATTAACGACTCTTGGTGTAATTGTAGTAACATACAGGAACTCAAGTCCTTCTGTTCACCCGACCAAGAATACCTCACAATCAAATGCCGACCGTATTATCTCCCAAGATAATTTTCTTCGGTTATAGTCACGGCCGTGTATATCCCCCTCAAGCCAATACCCCGACGGCCCTCAAAGAACTTCACTGGACTTTATGCAAACTGGAAACCACATATACTGAGGCTGCATTTATTGTAGCCGGGAATTTTAACAAAGCAAATTTGAGGACTAGGCTGCCGAAGTTCTATCAACATATCGACTGTTGTACTCGCGCTGCTAAAATCCTCGACCATTGCTATTCGAACTTCCGGGATGGTTTTAAGGCCCTCCCCCGCCCTCCTTTCGGCAAATCTGACCACGACTCCATTTTGCTCCTCCCTTTCTATAGGCAGAAACTCAAACAGGAAGTACCCGTGCTAAGGACTATTCAACGCTGGTCTGACCAATCAGAATCCATGCTTCAAGATTGTTTTGATCACGCGGACTGGGATATGTTTCAGGTAGCCTCCGAGAATAACATTGACAAATACACGGATACGGTGACTGAGTTTATCAGGAAGTGTATAGGTGATGTTGTGCCAACTGTGACTATTAAAACCTACCCTAAGCAGAAACCGTGGATAGATGGCAGCATTCGCGCAAAAATGAAAGCACAAACCACCGCATTTAACCATGGCAAGGCGACTGGGAATATGGCAGAATACAAACAGTGTAGCTACTCACTCCGCAAGGCAATTAAACTGGCAAAACATTTTTGTAGACGCTCTTATCCAGAGCAATTAGGGTTAAGTGCCTTGCTCAAGGGCACATCGACAGATTTTTCACCTAGTCGGCAGGGGATTAGAACCAGCAACCTTTCAGTTACTGGCACAACACTCTTAACCACTAAGCTACCTGCCGCCCCAGTAAAACTTCAGTATAGAGACAAAGTAGAGTCACAATTCAACGGCTCAGACACGAGACGTATGTGGCAGGGTCTACAGACAATCACGGACTACAAGAGGAAAACCACCCATGTCGCCGACACCGACGTCTCGCTTCCAGACAAGCTAAACACCTTCTTCGCCCGCTTTGAGGATAACACAGTGCCACCGACGAGGCCCACTACCAAGGACTGTGGCCTCTCCTTCTCCTTGGCCGACGTGAGTAAGACATTTAAGCATGTCAACCCCCGCAAGGCTGCCGGCCCAGACGGCATCCCTAGCCGTGTCCTCAGAGCATGCGCAGACCAGCTGGCTGGTGTGTTTACGGACATATTCAATCTCTCCCTTTCTCAGTCTGCTGTTCCCACATGCTTCACGATGGCCACCATTGTTCCTGTACCCAAGTAAGCAACGGTAACTGAACTAAATTACTATCGCCCCGTAGCACTCACCTCTGTCATCATGAAGTGCTTTGAGAGACTAGTCAAGGATCATATCACCTCTACCTTACCTGTCACCCTAGACCACTTCAATTTGCTTACCGCCCAAATAGATCCACAGACGATGCAATCGCCATCACACTGCACACTGCCCTATCCCACCTGGACAAGAGGAATACCTATGTAAGAATGCTGTTCATTGACTACAGCTCAGCATTCAACACCATAGTACCCTCCAAGCTCATCATTAAGCTTGAGGCCCTGGGTCTGAACCCCGCCCTGTGCAACTGGGTCCTGGACTTCCTGACGGGCCGCCCCCCAGGTGGTGAAGGTAGGAAACAACATCTCCACTTCGCTGATCCTCAACACTGGGGCCCCACAAGGGTGAGTGCTCAGCCCCCTCCTGTACTCCCTGTTCACCCATGACTGCGTGGCCAAGCACACCTCCAACTCAATCATCAAGTTTGCAGACGACACAACAGTAGTAGGCTTGATTACCAAAAATGACAAGACTGCCTACAGGGAGGAGGTGAGGGCTCTGGGAGTGTGGTGCCAGGAAAATAACTTCTCACTCAACGTCAATAAAACAAAGGAGATGATCGTGGACTTCAGGAAACAGCAGCGGGTGCACCCCCCTATCCACATCGACGGGGCCGCAGTGGAGAAGTTGGAAAGCTTCAAGTTCCTTGGCGTACACATCACTGACGAACTGAAATGGTCCACCCACGCAGACAGTGTGGTGAAGAAGACGCAACAGAGCCTCTTCAACCTCAGGAGGCTGAAGAAATTTGGCTTGGCACCTAAAACCCTCACAAACTTTTACAGATGCACAATTGAGAGCATCCTGTCGGGCTGTATCACCACCTGGTACGGCAACTGCACCGCCCGCAACCGTAGGGCTCTCCAGAGGGGGGTGCGGTCTTCCGAACGTACTACCAGGGGCAAACTACCCGCCCTCCAAGACACCTACAGCACCCGATGTCACAGGAAGGTCAAAAATATCATCAAGGACATCAACCACCCGAGCCACTGCCTGTTCACCCCGCTATCATCCAGAAGGCGAGGTCAGTACAGGTGCATCAAAGCTGGGACAGAGAATGAAAAACAGCTTCTATCTCAAGGCCATCAGACTGTTAAATAGCCATCACTAGCACATTAGAGGCTGCTGCTGCCTATTGAAATCACTGGCCACTTTAAGAAATGGAACACTAGTCACTTTAATAATGTTTACTTATTGAATAATATCTTGCACTACTCATCTCATATGTATATACTGTATTCTATTCTATAATATTCTACTGTATCTTAGTCCATGCCGGTCTGTCATTGCTTGTCCATATATGTATATATTCTTAAATTCCATTCCTTAGTAGATTTGTGTGTATTGGGTATATGTTGTGAAATTGTTAGATATTACATTTTAGATATTACTGCACTGTCGGAGCTAGAAGCACAAGCATTTCGCTACACCCGCAATAACATCTGCTAAACACTTGTATGTGACAAATAACATTTGATTTGATTTGATTTGAAACACATTCAGCTACACTCCATATTTGTCTGTATATTAGATGTTTTGGATGATGTTTTGGATACTGGGAGAGTTAAATGTTTGATGAATGGGGAATCTGCTCTGACTTGCTTTGATAAATGGAAATCTAGCTAGTGCCAGTGGTTTCTTAGACAGGCACCATGGATTTGTTTTGATTGGCAACAATATATTCCTCATCCTGCCTGCGAGTGCTACTGTGGAATGCTTAGTGCTGCACTGTGCGGAGCAGACCATGACCTGCCAAAGGTGGATTATCAATATTTGATTCACTTTAAAGGCTTGGCGGCCTGTCAAGCCCTGAGCTGAGAGAGAGAGAGAGAGAAAGAGGGGCAGAGAGAGATCGCAGAGACAAAAGGAGAGAGAGAGAGAGAGAGAGAGAGAGAGAGAGAGAGAGAGAGAGAGAGAGAGAGAGAGAGAGAGAGAGAGAGAGAGAGAGAGAGAGAGAGAGAATATTTTGTCATCATTTTGATTGACTTCAGATGCAGTATAGCATTGGCTAGCTAAGCTTGAGGGGATACCACTGGATTTTAGATACCTAACATTACCATTATTAGCTATTTTTGACTAACTGTGCTAGCTAATAACAGCATTGCCATCTGTCTAAAGTCAATTTGACGACATGATAATGATGGCAAAGTTGTTTCCTGCAATTTTTTTGCCTACTTTAGCACTGTCATTGTATTTCCAGGCCACTATAGTGTAATTTAGACGAAACAGTTCAGAATGACTTGGCTTATCATGACTTTTGGGCACAACTATGGCGGAGGGCGGCTTGAGAATGTTCATAACAATGGCATGACACGGCCGAATTATGGGGGAGAGAGAGAGAGGAGAGAGGAGAGAGAAAGAGAGAGAGAGAGAGAGAGAGAGAGAGAGAGAGAGAGAGAGAGAGAGAGAGAGAGAGAGAGAGAGAGAGAGAGAGAGAGAGAGAGAGAGAGAGAGGGGACAGGGTGAGTACTGGGCGGCTGGCTGCATATGAGAACTGCCCTCTACCTCCACCAACTCTTCTTCTTCTTCTTTGAAGTCCAGTGCCAAAGGAGAGAGACTCCAGCTTTGGTTTCTTCTAATTAGTTGAGACGCCTGACCCTCCTGCATACTGCAGGTAAAGAGGGAGGGAGAGAGAGAAAGAGAGAGAAAGAGGGAAGGGGAAAGAGTGGGATGAGTGAAAGATGTGCATAGCAACATCTTGAACACTCCCATGCCGTTTTAAGGTATCAAAACATCTCCTAAAAGTGTCCATCCAAGCCACCGTAATGATAGATACTGTATTACCTCCACCCATGACCCTCTTAGCCCCATGACCTCCATAACCCATCTTTATCCACAGGGCTGCTGAGGTGAGGGTTAGGCCCCGTCCCTGGTTGGCTGTGTTGGTCGGAGCGTGGGAGGTTGGGAGGCTGGGAACCCTCTCTCCATCAGTCAGATTTACGGGGGAACCCCGTGGGGCGCTTAAAGGGGAGCTGGATTCTCTCTGGATGGGGTTTCCACAGCCATAGCCACAGCAGCCGGACATAACTCAAACTCTATACCGTAACTTAACTGTAAATTGACTGAACTACTGTTACAAGATGGCCGCCAGGCAGCATGACCCCCGACCCCCCAGGTTTCTGATCTGACTCAGATGGATGTCTCTGACCCATCCCTACAAATCAACATGTTCTCTCTGGACAGGACATGACTGGACATGGTCAGGTCAGGCTGCTGGAGGTTAGGCCTATTGGGGAAAAGCAGCCAACTCTAATCCAGCTGTGACAAAAATTGGAGGCTACATTTGTAGGATATAGATACAGCAGTTCATGTATAGTACCTACATGTACAATAAAGTTGTATTGAAACGTAATGTATAACCCAGGACAGGACACATGATGACAGGTCTGTTCTACAGAATGGCTGGATGGTAAAGTTGCCAATTGGATTAATTCCATTCATGTAGTTACAGTACATACTTACATACACTACATGGCCAAAGGTATGTGGACACCCCTTCAAATTAGTGGACTTGGCTATTTCAGCCACACCCGTTGCTGACAGGTGTATAAAATCGAGCACACAGCCATGCAGTCTCCATAGACAAAGATTGACAGTAGAATGGCCTTACTGAGGAGCTCAGTGACTTTCAACGTGGCACCGTCATAGGATGCCACCTTTCCAACAAGTCAGTTTGTCAAATTTCTGCCCTGCTAAAGCTGCCCCGGTCAACTGTAAGAAGTACTGTTATTGTGAAGTGGAAACGTCTAGGAGCAACAACGGCTCAGCCGCAAAGTGGTAGGCCACACAAGCTCACAGAATGGGACCGCTGACTGCTGAAGTGTGTAGCGTGTAAAAATCGTCTGTCCTTGGTTGCAACACTCACTACCGAGTTCCAAACTGCCTCTGGAAGCGAAGTCAGCATAAGAACTGTTCGTCGGGAGCTTCATGAAATGGGTTTCCATGGCCAAACAGCCACACACAAGCCTAAGATCAGCATGCGCAATGGCAAGCGTCGACGAGAGTGGTTAAAGCTCGCCGCCATTAGACTCTGGAGCAGTGGAAACGCATTCTCTGGAGTGATGAATCACACTTCACCATCTGGCAGTCTGACAGACGAATCTGGGTTTTGCGGATGCCAGGTGAACGCTACCTGCCCGAATGCATAGTGCCAACTGTAACGTTTGGTGGAGGAGGAACAATGGTCTGGGGCTATAGCATACAATGACATTCTAGACGATTCTGTGCTTCCAACTTTGTGCCAGGCCTAATTGCCCAACATCAGTGCCCGACCTTACTAATGCTCTTGTGGCTGAATGGAAGCAAGTCCCCTCAGCAATGTTCCAACATCTAGTAGAAAGCCTTCCCAGAGGAGTGGAGGCTGTTATAGCAGCAAATGGGGGACCAACTCCATATTAATGCCCATGATTTTGGAATGAGATGTTCACATCAGAGACTTCGCCCCAGAGAAAGTAGGTCCCACAGCAAAGCCAAATCTGAATTCAACTCTATGAACGTGGGACACTTCCGTCACGCCGGAATTGGAATCACATGTCCTCCAGCTGTCATTGATGTGAGAGGAACCCAGCTAGCGTGGCCGTGGCGACCGATTCCTCATGTCACTCTGTCTGCGCCCCGTGCCCCACCCCGTGAGGAAGTCTTTCAAATTCACATATCAAACAAATTGGTGGCATCTCCTCCGGTGATTAATATCCATCTCTCTAACCTCACCCCCACCTTATGCAGGAGGCAGAGAGAGAGAGAGAGACAGACAGGAGACAGACATGCAGGCCAGTCCCTCTCTAGCCTCTGTTAAATAATAATAATAATATGCCATTTAGCTGACGCTTTTATCCAAAGCGACTTACAGTCATGCGTGCATACATTTTTTTTGTGTATGGGTGGTCCCGGGGATCGAACCCACTACCATGGCGTTACAAGCGCCGTGCTCTACCAGCTGAGCTACAGAGGACCACATTCTGTTCTTTCCTCCACTCCTCCTGTTCTGTGCTCTGTTCCAAAACTCTTCTTGTTGCTGCATATTATTCCTTGACTTTTCCTTGAAGCATTGTGACCTAATTCTGGAGAACTTCTTTAATAACAAAGTTGTGGCAGTGAGCCTGGACGCTGCTAGATCCTACAGCATGTTCCTACAGGACAGCCATGATGGATCAGATCTGCTTGGTGTTTGACTTTTGACAGACAGACTTGGTTGTCTTGTGTGGTTTGGTCTCCTATCCATGGTGTATAATTCTTTACTGATTGTCATGGTTTCATTATCATTTTGATGGGAAAATGCTCAGCTGGTGCAAGAAATGGGGAACTATTTCTCATGTGGCCTCCGACCATAAGATGAGCTGTAAGGAAAAATAGCTATTTCAAACAAACTACTGACAGTCTGGTGAAATAACTGGAGAACATGTAGTACAAAGACGTCTTTAATGGAGGAGCACAACTGCTTTCAATTAAGAATCCTCAGCTGCGCTTATCTGTTATTCTATAGTCTCCATAAATACAACTGATGATTTACCAAACAACTCCATGTTTTACAACTGCTTTCAATAATTGATCCTCAGCTGCTCATATAGTAACTGTTCTCTGTAGTCTTCATACAAGTCATGATTTACCAAGGTACTCCTCATGTTTTATAATGTGAACAAGCCTTAATGGTTTCCGTGACAGCGGCTGGCGGAATTTGTTATATAGGTTAAGCAGCAGGAGGCAGAGGTCTCTGTTCAGGTGTACAGGCTGGCTCTGATGAGGGTGCTGGTGTATATATCAGTCGGGTGCTGGTGACAATCCCCTCAAAGCACAGTAATGGGAAACAGACCCACACCGGTAGGCCAGTAGGCCTGGAACACATGGAACCACTTACAGAGCGGCCCTCGGTCCCACGCTACACTGCTGCATCAGTCTGCGGAGCGGGAGAGAGAGAGTGGGCACAGAACATCATCATGATCTTCCTCATCATAATTATCAAAGTCAATGTAATTACAATGATTAGAACCATAATTATAATAATAATGAATCATGAACCGTGCGGTGCTAAAGAACATGCAGTACAGTAGGTGTCTCTTTCACTGCCTGCCTGTAATAGAAGACTCCTTGTCCAGCAGCACAGTGTCCGGTCACTCCTACCATGTCCATGTCGCAGCTGATTAGATGTCCTGCATCCGCTCGCGTGGAAGACCTAACCCCAAACGGACGCTTTAGTGTCAGCACAGGCACAGCTTGGAAGTCATCATAGCTAGGTGTTGACTCACAGGAGTGCATATGTCAAAAATAATCCTGTGAAACATGTCCTTCAATGTCTGGCCCCATAAAACAGAGCCTGTATAATATATACTGCATACTCTGTGTGTATGTGTGTGTGTGTGTGTGTGTGTATTGTATCTTACCCCACTGCTCCTTCTCTCTACAGGGAGACCCAGGACCTGAGGGACAGCGAGGACTGACTGGCATAGTGGGAACTATGGTAACTACAGAACCTCCTCTCTCCCCTCCTCTCATCCTCTCCAACCTCTTTCCTCACCTTTCCTCTCCTCCTCTCTCCTCTCTCCTCTCCTCTCCTCTCCCATCCTCTCCTATCCTCTCCTCCTCTCTCCTCTCCTCTCCTCTCTCCTCTTCTCTCCCATCCTATCCTATCCTCTCCTCCTCTCTCCTCTCCTATCCTTTCCTCTCCTCCTCTCTCCTCTCCTCTCCCATCCTCTCCTATCCTCTCCTCCTCTCTCCTCTCCTATCCTATCCTCTCTCTCCTCTCCTATCCTATCCTCTCCTATCCTCTCCTCCTCTCCTCTCTCCTCTCCTCCCTTCCTATCACCTCTCTTCCTCTCCTCTCCCTTTCTCTCTTCCTCTCTCCTCTCCTCCTCTCTCCTCTCCTATCCTCACCTATCCTCTCCTCCTCTCTCCTCCTATACCTCTCCTTTTCTCGCCTCCTCTCTCCTCTCCTCCTCTCTCCTCTCCTTCTCTCTCTCCTCTCCTTCTCTTTCCTCTCCTCTCCTCCTCTCTCCTCTCCTATCCTCTCCTATCCTCTCATCCTCTCTCCTCCTCTCCCCTCCTCGTCCCTCTCCTATCCTCTCCTCCTCTCTCCTCTCCTCTCCTTCTCTCTCCTCTCCTCTCCTCCTCTCTCCTCTCCTCTTGTCCTCTCTCCTCTCTTACCCTCTCCTCTCCAGTAAGTAATTTATTTTATCGGCCTCTGTATCTTCCTCTGTCTGGCCTCTTTTCAAAATGGCTGCCACTGAGGACTCCCTCCTCTCTTGTTCTCTCTCTGACAGGGCCTGGCGGGAAAAGCGGGGCTGCCTGGATTGAAAGGTGATAAGGTGATCTAAATATTTATATTATTGTAGTGTATCTGTGAATGTCCTAGCGCAGTGTGTGTATGAGTGGGGTGTGTGTCCAGTACATGGGGAGGATGATGGGATAGGATGGGAGTAGCAGATCAGAGGAATGATGATTTGATATGCACATACATGCCAGTAGTTATTATTTTTGTATGTATTTATTTATCTGTATATGTTATATATGTATGTATATATATATACAGTTTGTATGTATGTATGTATGTATGTATATTATTTTACTGCTCTAGGGATATAATTATTGTTTGGATAACCTTATTTACTATTATATGTATTGATTTTTACCTTACATTTCTTCACTCTTTATGCGATGCGCAGTGCAGAGAACACCGGAAGAATGATTGTAATGTTTGTTTATGTGTCAATTAATCCCATAAGGGATGGGTTGCCAATTGGCGATTTGACACGAAAATATATAATTTCATTCATTCATGCACTATTAGAAATAGAGATGTGTTTTATAAATCCTTTCTAAATGTTGGAGAACAGTGTTTCCCCATTCCGGCTCTGTAGTACAACTGGCTGAGCTTGTTTTACTTTCCTAAAAATTACACAGTTCCTCCATCAAACTTTTGGGCTTGAATGCTACTTGACTATTGATTGATATATCTCCTATGGGATGGGTTAGATAGAAACCTGTCACTCATAACCCCTGAACATGGATGGGGAAAGTGTGTGTCCCTCTCAGTGTGATTGTATTGTTGTGTTGTTAACACTGTCCTCTGATGTAAGCAGGATGGTTGTATTATATCTCTGTGTGACGCTGTAACATTCAGGGCGAACTTGGACTAAGGGGTGAACCGGGAGAGATGGGTTACCAAGGTGACAAGGTAGGACCACAACACATTTCCAGTCAGTCTGAATAATTAATTGTTTTTTTAAAAATCATGAGCAGGACATTCTCCAGACGCATCATAGGGGTCTTTACTCAGTCAACATGGCTGTGATGCTAGCCTCAAACACATACTGTACTCTTATCATACCATACATGTATAGCAGATGTATAGGTAACGATAGAAGGCTAGGGTTGGGTTCAGCACATGCAATATGGATATGAAGCTACGTTGATGCTAAATACTCATACAGACAGAGATGATAAAACTCAGCGCTGCTTGTCATAGAGCTGACAGTTAGACTAAACACCCTCAGGTCCCTGTTGCATTGTACAACACACACACACACACACACACACACACACACACACACACACACACACACACACACACACACCACACACACACACACACACACACACACACACACACACACACACACACACACACACACACCCTAAACCCAACTAAATATTGTAATAAATATTGTGGAAATTGAGCAAGTTCAGGTGACTAAACTGCTTGGAGTAACCCTGGATTGTAAATGGTCATGGTCAAAACATATTGATACAACAGTAGCTAAGATGGGGAGAAGTCTGTCCATAATAAAGCACTGCTCTACCTTCTTAACAGCACTATCAACAAGGCAGGTCCTACAGGCCCTAGTTTTGTTGCACCTGGACTACTGTTCAGTTGTGTGGTCAGGTGCCACAAAAACGGACTTAGGAAAATTGCAATTGGCTCAGAACAGGGCAGCACGGCTGGCCCTTGGATGTACACAGAGAGCTAACATTAATAATATGCATGGCTCAAAGTGGAGGAGAGATTGACTTCATCACTACTTGTATTTATGAGAGGTATTGACATGTTGAATGCACCGAGATGTCTGTTTGAACTACTGGCACACAGCTCAGACACTCATGCATACCCCACAAGACATGCCACCAGAGGTCTCTTCACAGTCCCCAAGTCCAGAACAGACTATGGGAGGCACACAGTTCTACATAGAGCCATGGCTACATGGAACTCGATTTCACATCAAGTAACTGATGCAAAATTAGATTAAAAAAAAACAGATAAAAATACACCTTATGGAACAGCGGGGACTGTGAAGCAACACAAACATAGGCACAGACACATACATACACAAACATACACACTATACACACACGTATATATGGATTTTGTATTGTAGATATGTGGTAGTGGTGGAGTAGGGGCCTGAGGGCACACAGTGTGTTGTGAATGCATTGTAATGTTTTAAAAATTGCATAACTGCCTTAATTTTGCTGGACGCCAGGAAGAGTAGCTGCTGCCTTGGCAGGAACTAATGGGGGTCCCTAATAAATACAAATACCCCCCCCCCCCCCCCCCACACACACACACTTAAAGAAAAGAGAGTGAAATAATGAGCTATGGAGAGAGTAGGAGAATAAACAAGTGTTTTCTGTTTGTACCCCCAGGGTGCTGCTGGCTTGCCTGGACCTCCTGGACTCCGTGGGAAACCAGGCCCACCTGTACGTAATATGTGTGTGTGTGTGTGTGTATACAGTGCCTTGCAAAAGTATTCATCCCCCTTGGCATTTTTCCTATTTTGTTGCATTACAACCTGTAATTTAAATGGATTTCTATTTGGATTTCATGTAATGGACATACACAAAATAGTCCAAACTGGTGAGGTGAAATGAAAACAATAACTTGTTTCAAAAATTCAAAAAAATTAATAACGGAAAAGTGGTGCGTGCATATGTATTCACCCCCTTTGCTATGAAGCCCCTAAATAAGATCTGGTGCAACCAATTACCTTCAGAAGTCACATAATTAGTTAAATATAGTCCACCTTTGTCCAATCTAAGTGTCACATGATCTGTCACATGATCTCAGGATATATACACTTGTTCTGAAAGGTCCCAGAGTCTGCAACACCACTAAGCAAGGGGCACCGCCAAGCAAGCTGCACCATGAAGACCAAGGAGCTCTCCAAACAGGTCAGGGACAAAGTTGTGGAGAAGTACAGATCAGGGTTGGGTTATAAAAAAATATCAGAAACTTTGAACATCCCACGGAGCACCATTAAATCCATTATTAAAAAATTGAAAGAATATGGCACCACAACAAACCTGCCAAGAGAGGGCCGCCCACCAAAACTCACGGACCAGGCTAGGAGGGCATTAATCAGAGAGGCAACAAAGAGACCAAAGATAACCCTGAAGGAGCTGCAAAGCTCCACAGTGGAGATTGGAGTATCTGTCCATAGGACCACTTTAAGCCGTACATTCCACAGAGCTGGGCTTTACGGAAGAGTGGCCAGAAAAAAGCCATTGCTTAAAGAAAAAAATAAGCAAACACGTTTGGTGTTCGCCAAAAGGCATGTGGGAGACTCCCCAAACATATGGAAGAAGGTACTCTGGTCAGATGAGACTCAAATTGAGCTTTTTGGCCATCAAGGAAAACGCTATGTCTGGCGCAAACCCAACACCTCTCATCACCCCGAGAACACCATCCCCACAGTGAAGCATGGTGGTGGCAGCATCATGCCGTGGGGATGTTTTTCATCGGCAGGGACTGGAAACTGGTCAGAATTGAAGGAATGATGGATGGCGCTAAATACAGGGAAATTCTTGAGGGAAACCTGTTTCAGTCTTCCAGAGATTTGAGACTGGGACGGAGGTTCACCTTCCAGCAGGACAATGACCCTAAGCATACTGCTAAAGCAACACTCGCGTGGTTTAAGGGGAAACATTTAAATGTCTTGGAATGGACTAGTCAAAGCCCAGACCTCAATCCAATTGAGAATCTGTGGTATGACTTAAAGATAGCTGTACACCAGCGGAACACATCCAACTTGAAGGAGCTAGAGCAGTTTTTCCTTGAAGAATGGGATAAAATCCCAGTGGCTAGATGTGCCAAGCTTATAGAGACATACCCCAAGAGACTTGCAGCTATAATTGCTGCAAAAGGTGGCTCTACAAATTATTGACTTTGGGGGGTGGTGAATAGTTATGCACGCTCAAGTTTTCAGTTTTTTTGTCTTATTTCTTGTTTGTTTCACAATAAAAAATATTTTGCATCTTCAAAGTGGTAGGCATGTTGTGCAAATCAAATGATAAAAACCCCCAAAAAATCTATTTTAATTCCAGGTTGTAAGGCAACAAAATAGGAAAAATGCCAAGGGGGGTGAATACTTTCACAGCCCACTGTATATATGTGTTTCTCATTTTAACCCATTAGACTGGCACTTAATTAATGGAACAACCCCAGTAAACACCCTGTACCTTTTAGACTTTAAATACCTGCACTTTGTTACTAACAGCCCATATAACTGCCTGAAACTAAACCATCCTGCCTGAAAACTATTAGGACAAATTCACACAACATATTTATACCACCTGTTGCGTCCTGCGTGAGTCGGTGACAGGCAACGAGGGAGTATGTTTTGTCGTCCTGCAGAGTATTAAAAAGCATAGGGCTCTGATCAACCTTTAATTCTACAGACGCCAGGCAGTCAGTCACTGTGGCATCACAGAAAGACTATATGAATATTTGTTTTGACAACAAAATACCAACCACACACAGCTTGCCTGCCTCCTTAGAAACGTTGGCAACTATCAAATAGAGTGAAGACTCACTACTGACGCTTTGAGTACCAAGCCTTTATCTGCCTCATGCTGTTTGTGTATATAATATACAGTATGTTATGCATGTGTGGGTGTCTGTTTGTGTATATAATATACAGTATGTTATGCATGTGTGGGTGTCTGTTTGTGTATATAATATACAGTATGTTATGCATGTGTGGGTGTCTGTTTGTGAGAGAGAAGAAAACAGAGAGATGCTTGGCACTGATGTTTCCACTATTTGTGTTCATGTGTTCATGTCTCTCTGCTCTAACTTCAAACAAAATAGAAACCTGCGCACTGCTCTTGCTCATATCACTTAAAGCTTTAATAAAATAAGTAATTCGAGCAAGGGCAGTGTACGGGTTTCTCTTTTCTTTTAAGTTAGCACATTATTCCCACGCACCTGCAACTAGATAACTCAGATATGCAAGCGCTTTTTAAAATGTTTAATGTCTCTCTGCTCTGACAGGGTAAATTGGGTGAGATTGGACCACAGGGACCTCCTGGCCCACCAGGACCTGAGGTAAGACAACAAACACTGATATCATTAAAGCCACACTCTGTTAAATGTGTGATATTGTGTTTCTGTCGCTTTAATGGTCATTGAGCTACTGATACAGCTCAATATGATGTCATAAAATGATGTCATAAACTTCTGTCATATAGTGCTATAAATGGTCAAACAACTAAACCATGCAAACTGAACCAATCATAAAAACATATCTTCCTGATCTAAGAGTGTATTCCTACACAGTGTTGTTATAGTCAAGTTCAAATTCTAGTTCTGTTGGGACCATATTGTATCCCTGTCCTATTATTTGCCAGAGATTAGATCTTTTCAAGTTCAAGTTTCAACTTTATTGTCCCAGAGGGAATTGGTGGCAGAGATGGCATAGAGAAACCGTCCTGAGACTGTCTGAGACGGTCTGCTCCACTACCTGTGTTCTGTCTGGGGTCAGGGTGTAAACAGATAAACACTATCACTACACTAACACCATAAAACACTATCACTACACTAACACCATAAAACACTATCACTACACTAACACCATAAAACACTATCACTACACTAACACCATAAAACACTATCACTACACTAACACCATAAAACACTATCACTACACTAACACCATAAAACACTATCACTACACTAACACCATAAAACACTATCACTACACTAACACCATAAAACACTATCAGCCCCATATCTCTCTTTATCTTTACCCTCTGATTAGACCGTGTGTAAAAGCAACATGGGTACAGGTCCATATTAACTATAGTCATAGCTGTATAGTGCCTTTGTATAGCATCTATCTTTTTAGTTGATCACAGGTTGTCACAACCAGGTGAGACAGTGTGTAGAAGCCACGGGTACAGGTCCAGTGTAATGCCTCATAGTGCTGCCTCTCTCCCAACCCCAGGTCATGCTAAACTCCTGTCCTGATCCATGAGACAGACACGTGTAAACAGTAGATAAGCTAACAGAGAAGACACAGTAGTGAACTAAAATCATCATGGGCACAGGTCCAGAGTAGTGCTTTAGAGCCTCTTTATTGCTGCTCCCTATCTCTACGGCTGCTGCCTCCCTCCCAACCCCAGGTCAGCCACTGTCCTGTGTCCAATGAATGTTAAACACTTGAGATAAGGTCGTGAACTTGGGGGGACAGGATACACACAACAAGCAAACTGAACCATCACAGATATACATTGATAGCACTCCTTAAACCCATGACAGAAATACATTGATAACACTCCTTAAACCCACCACAGAAATACATTGATAGCACTCCTTAAACCCACCACAGAAATACATTGATAGCACTCCTTAAACCCACCACAGAAATACATTGATAGCACTCCTTTGTCACGATCGCCAATGAAGTGTGACCAAAGCGCAGCGTTGGGAGTGAACATGATGATTTTAATTTTGAAACACACGACAAAACAAAACACGATCCGTGAAGTCCTCAGTGACAACTACTGAACAATGAACAAAAACCCACCACCACAAGGTGAACACAGACATTTAAATATGGCTCCCAATCAGAGATAACGAGCCGACAGCTGACACTCGTTACCTCCGATTGGGAGTCACTGACCAAACATAGAACGCGAACACCTAGACACTACCCACAGTACACAACACACGGAAATCTACACACCCTGACTAAACACAAAAAGTCCTAGAACCAGAGTGTGACATCCTTAAACCCACCACAGAAATACATTGATAGCACTCCTTAAACCCACCACAGAAATACATTGATAGCACTCCTTAAACCCACCACAGAAATACATCGATAGCACTCCTTAAACCCACCACAGAAATACATCGATAGCACTCCTTAAACCCACCACAGAAATACAGTACATACAGTAAACTTCCCTTCATTCCTGCGTCACATTGGTTCTGATATATTCCCAATCTAGCAGATCTACCAGATAGCAGGAGACTAGGAGATTACCATTAATAGGAATATATAGGATTTGGAGAGTCAAACTAATCCAAACGTATCCTGTAATGTTCTTGGTGTGTGCATATCATGTGAATCACAGACTAGATGTTTTTTATGTTTTATCAAACTGAATCCAACAATGTCTCACTTTTTTTACCGTCCGTCCTATAAATGGTATAAGTCTACTTCATGGTGGTTGTATTTGACTGTTTGTTGCCTTGTCAAGATAAAGAGCCCAGAAAGGTTCACTCCATTTTAATCTCTTTGGCCCTATTAAAACGCCACATCTGTAAATCTGATAGATCTCCATAGCTTTCTCTCCCCCTCTCCCCTCTCCTTCTCCCTCCCACCAACTCTCCACCCACTCTCCCCCTCTCCTTCTCCCTCTTCCTCTCTCCCCCTCTCCCCTCTCCTTCTCCCCCTCTCCTTCTCCCTCTCCTCCTCTCCCCCACCAACTCTCCACCCACTCTCCCCCTCTCCCCCTCACCCTCTCCCCACACCAACACTCCCCTGTTTTAATTGAGCAGGCCATGCCATGCTGAGGCAGGTGTGTCTGACAGTCTTCAGCCAACATCTCTATCCATCACCCCCTTTACATATGGTTCATATAACATAGCTAAGCCCTGTCACTCTTTAGATACAGATGTATTGATGTTGCCTACCCTGTCTTACAGAGGGGCAGTGCGCTCTCTGTTCTCATCATTGTCAATCCATAAAGTATGTTTAGAAAGAGGGGAAGTGTGGGTCTGACCCTGACCCTGCCACATATAGCAATGTACAAGTATGTAGTCACCCTATGTGGATAATCCTACACTCCCTTTATGTACACACATATCTAAAGGCATGATGATGTAATAGAATGGAATATAAAGTAACTGAATACATGCAGGTGTGTTCAGGAGTTCAGGTGTGTTCAGGTGTGTTCAGGAGTTCAGGTGTGTCATGTTAGATGTGGCATCAAACCTACATGATCACATCAGTCATGTGATTAATGATGTCATCAATGAACCAGGTGGTTAATTTTTAACTCTTTGTTTGAATTTCATCCTGTTTTGTTTCTCAGGGTTTTCCTGGAGACATCGGTGTGCCAGGTCCCAACGGCCCTCCTGGACCTAAGGTAAAGACAAGACAAGCACTGTTTCCACAACTCAACTCTATCCCAAACAAAATGCTTAATCCTCAGCAGGGGTTGTAACCAAAATTATTTGTTTTGTTCTGAACAGAACCATTACTTCCACTGTTCCGACCTGCAAAATAAAGTTCTGAACTGGTTCGAACCCCAAAAAAGTACCGGTTTATAATGTTCCTTTCTGTTCCTTTATAAACCTCTGAAATATATATTGTTTTACATTTAGCTCGACATTAAATGACTTCACCAATCAGTGCGGATAGAACAGCTTAGGAGCGGGCAAGCTATAGCTCAGTGAGTTGTTTACATGCGCAATGGACAGACAAGTGTAGGGTGACTGAAATCTTACGGAGCGGCCTAGCTAGCTAACAAGCTTGTTTGTGCAGAGCGGCGCCAGAATGAAAAACACGTCTTACCTTTTTGTAGTTAATAAATCCAATGTGAAACGTGATAACTATAGTATTCTTAACTAGCATTGAAAAGTTAAACCATTCTTCTGTAATAAAAAATATTTCCCTAATTTCTGAATCATGCTTGTAACGTCAGTAGGTTACAGTAAACTATTCATCAGAGGGGGACGGGCAGCTAGCCTACACACACACTGGTAAAGATGTCCGGCTGGCAGGCCGACGCTGGAATATGTTTCTGAGTGACAGAGTGAGGGCTTTGCATAGGCGCTTTGTTACGTTTTTTTGTGGGACTGAAAAAAATGCCTGGAACATAAAATAACGTAATTAACCGGTTTGCTTTTAAAATAACGGTTCTGTTCCGAAACAGTATACAGTAGATCACTTTTGTTCCCAGTTCTGATTATGTTCCTCGAAAAATGTCTTTATTTTCCAGTGTTCTGTTCCCTGAACCGGTTCCAACCCCTGATCCTAAGTGCATCTTTTTCTCGTGAGGGTTAATGTGTATGTTTTTGCTAATAGCAACTCAACACATCTGTTTTGTATGAATGACATACCAGGTGTCCTGTTATGTTTCAGGGCCTCCTAGGTACCAGAGGGCCACAGGGACCCACGGGGCCAAAAGGAACAGAGGTATGAGACATTTATTCCCCCTTACATTATCATGAACTTAAGCTTGTGGGTAAGAACCACTAAACTACATCATACTCAGAATACTGCAGACACAACTGAACATGCAGGAAGCGAACAATATTTTGTTTGCATTTGATTACAAAACAGATTCTCCGTTTATACCTAGTCAGAGCAGTTGAACCTGCAACCAGAGTTGAGGTGATTGGCAATGCTAGAGTAGGTTCAGGCTATGTGGAACACTATGGGGAGCCGTAGAGTGATTCCAGGTTCCAGGGCATGTTCCACTGTATTGTATAATGTCATGATTCATCACTGGCTGCTAATAAAAACAAGGCAGGCTCCAGGGTTTTTCAGGCAGCAGTGGAAAATAAGAACAGAAGCCTTGGCAGTGTGTACAGTACGTACACCTTTCCATTGTGCTAGTTTTACAGTATTGGCACCCAACTCAACTGTGGTACAGAGTTGGGAGGCCACTCACTCTCTCGCACTCTCTTTCCTGGCATGGAGTCTTATTGCATAGCCTGCAAGAAAATGCTGTAGAGTTCAATCACTATAGCATTGATTGATGTTGATAACTTTCACTTCAGCTGATCAGAGAATATGCCTCAAAGCAGAACATCATACATTCTGATCATTGGACTCATCAAGCTCTCCTTCAGGCAGTGTGAACATAGAGACAAACATCCAGGTTACTCTGCTAGGGAGAACACAGTGATCGATGAGAGTACACACACACACAAACACACGCACACAAACACAAACACACACACAAACACACACACACACACAAGCGCACAGGCTCTTGCATGCCTTCTGTGGCTTTAACATTAGTAGATCTGTGCATAAGGGGTGAGATGGGATGACAAAGTGTGAGAGTTACTCAGCCAGTGTTACTGCCAGTGCCGAGTGATGTTACCACGTCCCCATATCCAGCTGTATGTGATGTATTGCACTGTGTTTACCTGTTTTACTGTGTATTTTCAGGGTGATGAGGGACCCCTTGGCCCACCTGGCAGCCCTGGTACTGCTGTAAGTGTCTCCAGGCCCTCTTCAAATCACACTGCAGATACACAACCTGCATGTTTTTCTGTTGGTCCCCATCTCCACCCATTTCCAGGTGTTTCTTGTGTAAAGGTGTTTCGTCATGAAGGAACACAGATGAGATGTGATAAAACATGAAAAGCGGATGCATCCTGTAATGTGTGTGTGTGTGTGTGTGTGTGTGTGTGTGTGTGTGTGTGTGTGTGTGTGTGTGTGTGTGTGTGTGTGTGTGTGTGTGTGTGTGTGTGTGTTTCTCCACAGGGGAGAGTTGGAAGGAAAGGCTACATAGGGGAACCTGGACCCGAGGGAATGAAGGTAAGAAGTTACTATCAGCTTGCGTACTGTACACATGCTGTATTGGACTGTTTAGAAAAACAACCAGCTTTCCAGCCAACACAGTGTCAGTGCCGAGTGCTGAAGCGCGTATCGCGTAACAATCTTCTCTGCTCGGTTACAACTCTCACTCACTCACGAGTTTCAAACTGCCTCTGGAAGCAACGCAGCACAATAACTGTTCGTCGGGAGCTTCATGAAATGGGTTTCCATGGCCGAGCAGCCGCACACACGCCTAAGATCACCATGCGCAATGCCAAGCGTCGGCTGGAGTGGTGTAAAGCTCGCCGCCATTGGACTGAATCTGGGTTTGGCGGATGCCAAGAGAATGCTACCTGCCCGAATGCATAGTGCCAACTGTAACGTTTGGTGGAGGAGGAATAATGGTCTGGGGCTGTTTTTCATGGTTCGGGCTAGGCCCCTTAGTTCCAGTGATGCGAAATCTTAACGCTACAGCATACAATGACATTCTAGACGATTCTGTGCTTCGCACTTTGTGGCAACAGTTTGGGAAAGGCCCTTTCCTGTTTTAGCATGACAATGCCCCCATGCACAAAGTGAGGTCCATACAGAAATTATTTGTCGAGATCGGTGTGGAAGAACTTGACTGGCCTGCACAGAGCCCTGACCTCAACCCCATGGAACACCTTTGGGATGAATTGGAATGCCGACTGCGAGCCAGGCCTAATCGCCCAACATCAGTGCCCGACTTCACTAACGCTCTTGTGGCTGAATGGAAGCAAGTCCCCGCAGCAATGTTCCAGTGGAAAGTCTTCCCAGAGGAGTGAAGGCTGTTATAGCAGCAAAGGAGGGACCTACTCCATATTAATGGCCATGATTTTGGAATGAAATGTTCGACGAGCAGGTGTCCACATACTTTTGGTCATGGTGTGTACTATCTAATTGAGATAGCATGCATACCACTTTTGAGGTCTTAGTTTAGTTGTCTGGTTGATGTTTTTCTCTTTAAAACAAAGATTCCAGACGTGTTCCTCACGTTACTTCATTAGAGTTAACTGGTGTGAACCCAGCGCGAGGCCTTGTGCCATCATTATTATAGCTGCTCAATGTGGCAGACATTTATTGGTCAGAATTACAGTTTAGTTTTTTCCTCTGAATGCCATGCAAATCAGTGTCCCTGTGTTTGTGAATGAGTTGGGCTCTTGGGTTAGTTCAAGGGGATAAATGTGTTGAGGCTTATTAACAAAGAGAAGGAATTCGCCCTGGACTGTGATTAGAGCATAATGAAACCCGCAGGAGGGAAATAAACAGAAACATAAGAAATCAAGAGCATTTCCATGTGTGCTTTTTAATCAATTGTTTATTTAAAACCCTGTGTGTTCAAGCTGTTGATCATGTGACTGAATGACCAACGGCTGGATCTTAACATCTTAACACACAGGAAGAAAACATACTAATGTTTTGTTTTGATGTTCTGGTTTTCAGGGGGAGACGGGGGACCTTGGCGGCATTGGAAAGAATGGACTGCAAGTGAGTCTGGTGTTTTTTGCTGACTATGCATGGGGTAGGGTGGAGGAAGAGGAGGAGGAGGAGGAGGAAGAGGAGGGGGGGGGGGGTAGAGGAGGAGGAGGGGTAGGGTGGTGGATGAGGAGGAGGAGGTGGGGGGATAGGGAGGAGGAGGGGTAGGGAGGAGGAGGAGGGGTAGGAGGGGTGGTTGCATAGGAGAGCACACATGAGAGGGATAACCACTTACCACAGACTGTAGCTAGCTAGCTAGGACCCCTTTGAAGCCAAGGAGGAGCCTCGGGCTCCATGTAAAAAAAAGACCTCAGCTCAGAAACACATGGAGCCTCTAATGAACGCCATTACATCACTTTCCAAATAAATCAAATCTGGAGGGTCTGAGAGAGACTGCCTATAGGTTGACTAACTACAGGTTAGCCCTGGGTCAGGAGATAGGTTCCTGGGCTGAATGCGTTCAATGTGTTCACAAAGGCTTTATTGTGTCACCTAGAGAGCCCTTAATGCAACATGTTGCCAGTAAAACATTTGAACCAATCATTAATTGGGAGTTTTTATGATTTGATCAGCTGTATTTTAGGGCGACCCTCCAATTAAATCACAGTAATAAAGAAATGACTTATTATGCCTCCCGGCTGCCTGCCTCTGCCTCTACTCACAGACATTACAGTACAACTCCATATCTCAGCTGCCTGCATGCCTGGGGCTATGCTAAGGCTTATACCTTACTGTGGAGATGTGTTTTGCGGTTGGCTACTGTGTTTTCATAAGCTGGCTTTATGTACTGTACGGATGAAACTGTCAGGTATTGCAAACGTATGTTGTTTATTATATAGATTAGAACAGACAGGAATGTAGATGTCTAGTTTGCACCAGCTGTAGATGATTAAGACTTCCAGCCACACACTGGAGTGTTCCACACACAGAAACGCTCATCTGTCACACACAGAAATGTTTAGAGGAACCAGTGCAGCACTGCAGCGTCTTTCACACCTCTGGCCATATTGGCCCAACCCCAGCATCCTCTCTGTTTAGCAACAAATGGCCAACGTTGGCGTCTGATTTTTCCAGGGGAAAAAACCTTCTTCCTCCCTCCTCATCCACTCCTTCCTCTCCTCCCCCTCTTCCTCTCCTCCTCCTCCCCCTCTTCATCTCCTCTTCCTCCCCCCTCTTCCTCCCTCCCCCTCTTCCTCCCGTCCAGTTTCCAATTAATGCAGTCCAGAAGTGTCGTCTGATCCCTCCTCTCTGTCTGTCCCCATTCCCACTCTATACAGCCCTCCTCTCAGACTCAGCTCTACAGTCTACCGCTAACATGCTCCAGATGTGGCCTGTCTCTGTCAAACACACCACTTATTGAGTAACTAAGACATGATGGGGAAATATAGAAAATAGACTGTGAAGAAATGTAGCCACTAAAACACACAAGACATCCAAGTACAGAACATCTCTTCAACAAGAATTAAATACATCTCTTCTACAATAATGAAATACATCTATTCTACAAGAATGAAATACGTCTCTTCTACAGGAATGAAATACATCTCATGTACAATAATGAAATACATCAGGAGCCTCCCGAGTGGCGCAGCGGTCTAAGGCACTGCCTACTCTAATGACACCAGCTGGACGGTGTTTCCTCTGACACATTGGTGCGGCTGGGCCAATGTGTACAAAAATAATGAAATGCATCTCTTGTACAATAATGACTTTTTTTTTTGCCTCCTGTAAGACAACCACAGTGACCACACTGGGTTTAGCAGTTGGCCAAACTTTTTTTCAGCCTCTACCTATCCTTTTCAGGATGCACTGGGATAAGAGATGCAGCTCCTCTCCTCACCATAGACTCTGGCTCTGGGCCAAACCTCAGCCCTTTATCCAGATGACTGATCTGGAAGTGATTATTCTCTTCATGTTTTTTTCTAATATTTACATTAGCCAGTGTTCTCTTCATTAGCAAGAGGTACACAGGTGTATGGCAAAGGTCAGTGGGATGTTAGATCGCTCTTATAGCTGGGCTAGAACTTGGCTGATGTAGGCATGCTATACAGGGCTGGGCGGCAGAACACAGTATAGAATTACATTGTTTGTTAAGAGTCCCAAAAATGTGAACCGAGCATGGAAAAATGTCCTTTCATTACTCAGCCCCCTGGTCTTGGAATTCCCTCCAAGCCAACCTAAAACTTCAAAGGACAAATAGATGAACAGGTTGTTGAGACATGTAGTTGTTTCTAGCCACTAGTTTGTGTTGCGTTATGTAAGGAAACATTTTGTTTTACTTCACACACCACACACATCCACTGTTTGTTTGCTGTTGTATTTGTGCTGCTGTCAGTGTCTTCTGTCTGTTTTGGTTTACATTTGTATTTTATTTTTAATCCCAGTCCCCGTCCACACAGGAGGGCTTTTGTCACGGTTTCGGCCGAGGCTGCCTCTCTCCCTTGTTCGGGCAGGTTTCGGCGTTCGTCGTCTCCGGAATTCTAGCTGCCACCGCTGTTTGTTTCTTGTTCGTTTGCTTTGGTCTGTTTGTTTTCACACCTGTTTCTGTTTTGGCGTAATTAGTGTCCTATAAGTTTCTCGTTGTGTTTGTCTAGTGTTGTGTGTAATTGATTTTCCGTCAGTTGTGTGTATTGCTCGGTTGAGCTTCTCTCCATTATACTGGAGTAATTCCGCACCTGTTTGTGCGTGGTTACTATTTTGTCGCACCTGTTTGTGCGCGGTTACTATTTTGTCGCACCTGTTTGTGCGCAGTTTCTTTTCGCCTTCGTGCGTATTTGTTGCCTCCGGGCAAAGTTTCCATTTGCCTTGGTTTGGCCTATAATACAAGCCTTTGGGAATATCGTTCTGAGTCCTGCGTTTGATTCCACCATTACACCTACCGCACGCCTGACAGCGTTTGCCTCTTGCCAAGCCGTTATTGTAAATAAGAATTTGTTCTTAATTGATAGCCTGGTTAAATAAAGGTACAAATGTTTTAATAAAATGGAATCAGCCCAGGTTAAATGGATGGTTTCTGCAGTATACTGTATTTACTCAGGATTGGTTGGGATAACACACAACAGTCAGGTAAATACAGTACATGGATACAAGAGTGTATGTGAAGCAAACAAAGGTCCCAGACTTTAGAAAACTGCTGCTGGGCAAAAAGTATACTATAGATAAAGAAATGAGAGACCTGAAAACGGAATATGCTCCCCAAATACAATACCATGTGTGGAATTGGAATATGGCTTGTGAAAGGAATGCATGTTTTTATTGTGTTGTTCATACGACACGAAATTAGCGTTTTACATATATTTCATTGCCTCGTTACTTTATTAACAACATGAAACATTGCATGTAATAATTACATTGTTCAGTTTAATGTACTCAACTTTCATTGAGGGAATTTCCCCTTGGTTCCTTCATGTAATTTCCTTTCAAAAGCATGTGATGGCAGTGCTTACCCCATCCTCACATCACTATGACCCCCTGCATTCCTGCTGTCAAAACAGGTTGAAAAGAACCTTCTGATGGGTGGGGATCATGTCTCCCCTCATAGACGTACTTTACCCTGATGTGTGTATACTATTGACCACTCTTTCTTCTTTCTCTCTCTCTCTCTGTCTCTCGCTCTCTCTCTCTCGCTCTCTCTCACTCTCGCTCTCTCACTCTCACTCTCTCTCACTCTCTCTGTCTCTCGCTCTCTCTCTCTCACTCTCTCTCACTCTCTCTGTCTCTCGCTCTCTCTCTCTCTCTCTCTCTCTCTCTCTCTCTGTCTCTCGCTCTCTCTCTCTCACTCTCTCTCCTCTCCCCCTCTCTCTCGCTTCTCTTTCTCTCCTCTCCCCCATCTCTCTCTTCTCTCTCTATCTCTCTCCCATCTGCAGGGTCCAGCAGGCCTGATCGGTACGTCAGGGGGAATAGGAGATCCTGGTGAAAAGGTAGCGTGGTGTTTTTTTTGCCATTAGGCTTTCGAAGTGGATTAGCCAGACGCTGAGGGTCAGGCAGACAGACAGACAGACAGACAGACAGACAGACAGACAGACAGACAGACAGACAGACAGACAGACAAACACGGACCACCCTCACGTCCACATCAATAACAATATCATAAACATCACCCAATATCATAAACATCACTCAGCCATTACTGTGTTCCCACTGTCTCCTTAGAGTTCACTCAACCAACCCTGCATCTCAGTCTCACACATTGAAATGTAACTTGAAATGTAAAGTGGTCTTTTCCACTTTGTGGCAAAGCAAGCAAACACAAACCACACACACTCAGCTGGGTCATGCTCCTCAAATACGTGAGTCATTTTAAGTCTCCATGCTTCATGAGGAAAGAGAGACCCCTCGGGGCTGTTTCCCAACTAGTTCCTGTGCTTATAACAACACTCAACCCCAATAATCACCCTCCAACCCTCAACCCTCAGAACTCAGCTTCCCCTGCTGCTCCCTGACTGTTGACTTAAATTATTTTACTGAGGTCCTAACTGCTGATTATTGACATGCACTCAGTTGGATGCCCCGGTCCCGCTCCCCAGCCAACCCAGAAACCCCATCTCTCTGTCAGGACACTGCTCTGAAATGCTCACTCTCTCAGAAAGACCTACACCTCTCTCTTTCTATCTTTCTCTCACTCTCTCACTCTCTCACTCTCTCTTTCTCTCAATTCAATTCATTTTCAATTTAAGGGCTTTATTGGCATGGGAAACGTATGTTAACATTGCCAAAGCAAGTGAAGGAGATAGTAAACAAAAGTGAAATAAACAATACAAATGTACAGTAAACATTACACTAAGAAGTTCCAAAAGTCGTATTATGTATATATACAGTGTTGTAACAATGTGCAATAAGTTTGCACATTGGCAGGTTATCTTTGTTTCTGTCTTTTCTGTGTTTGATCAACTGTAACTCTGAACCCCAAGGCAGTATCTATGACTGATGTAACTACTGTATAACTGTGGCCCATATCTGAATATAAATTATATTTCCTCTTTGGCTTTCAGGATACCTGTCTGAGAGTTCTGTACACCATCACTGTAGCCTCCAATGTTCTCTTCCCCTTAAGCTCTGTCTGTCTGTCTGTCTGTCAATGCTCTTCTGTAGCCTTGACCTGTGTCTCTCTTTCTTTCTTTCTCTCTCTCTCTCTCTCTCTCTCTCTCTCTCTCTCTCTCTCTCTCTCTCTCTCTCTCTCTCTCTCTCTCT
>NC_139993.1:55892608-55895108 GCF_964263955.1 Coregonus lavaretus | reverse complement strand
CAAGTGCCTGGATTAGGACCTGTGCCACTTCCTGTGTAAGGCAGGGTCGTACTCTCCAAATGTTGTAGGATCGGGTCACCGCCTTGATGTTAGCGGAGAACGACAGGGTGTTGTCCAGGGTCACGCCAAGGCTCTTCGCACTCTGGGAGGAGGACACAACGGAGTTGTCAACCGTGATGGCGAGATCATGGCGGGCAGTCCTTCCCCGGGAGGAAGAGCAGCTCCGTCTTGCCAAGGTTCAGCTTGAGGTGGTGATCCGTCATCCATACTGATATGTCTGCCAGACATGCAGAGATGCGATTCGCCACCTGGTTATCAGAAGGGGGAAAGGAGAAGATTAGTTGTGTGTCGTCTGCGTAGCAATGATAGGAGAGGCCATGACTTGGTGTATAGCGAGAATAGGAGAGGGCCTAGAACTGAGCCCTGGGGGACACCAGTGGTGAGAGCACGTGGTGCGGAGACAGCTTCTCGCCACGCCACTTGGTAGGAGCGACCGGTCAGGTAGGACGCAATCCAAGAGTGAGCCGCGCCGGAGATGCCCAGCTCGGAGAGGGTGGAGAGGAGGATCTGATGGTTCACAGTATCAAAGGCAGCAGACAGGTCTAGAAGGACAAGAGCAGAGGTTAGCTTTAGCAGTGCGGAGAGCCTCCGTGACACAGAGAAGAGCAGTCTCAGTTGAATGACCAGTCTTGAAACCTGACTGGTTTGGATCAAGAAGGTCATTCTGAGAGAGATAGCAAGAGAGTTGGCTAAAGACGGCACGCTCAATAGTTTTGGAGAGAAAAGAAAGAAGGGATACTGGTCTGTAGGTCTGTTGGTTTTTTGAGAAGGGGTGCAACTCTCGCTCTCTTGAAGACGGAAGGGACATAGCCAGCGGTCAAGGATGAGTTGATCAGCGAGGTGAGGTAAGGGAGAAGGTCACCGGAGATGGTCTGGAGAAGAGAGGAGGGGATAGGGTCAAGCGGGCAGGTTGTTGGGCGGCCGGCCGTCACAAGTCGCAAGATTTTATCTGGAGAGAGAGGGGAGAAAGAAGTCAAAGCATAGGGTAGGGCAGTGTGAGCAGGACCAGCAGTGTCATTTGACTTAACAAACGAGGATCGGATGTCGTCAACCTTCTTTGCAAAATGGTTGACGAAGTCATCCACAGAGAGGGAGGAGGGGGGAGGGGGAGGAGGATTCAGTAGGGAGGAGAAGGTGGCAAGGAGCTTCCTAGGGTTAGAGGCAGATGCTTGGAATTTAGAGTGGTAGAAAGTGGCCTTAGCAGCAGAAACAGATGAAGAAAATTTAGAGAGGAGGGAGTGAAAAGATGCCAGGTCCGCAGGGAGTCTAGTATTCCTCCATTTCCGCTCGGCTGCCCGGAGCCCTGTTCTGTGAGCTCGCAATGAGTCATCAAGCCACGGAGCTGGAGGGGAGGACCGAGCCGGCCGGGAGGATAGGGGACATATAGAGTCAAAGGATGCAGAAAGGGAGGAGAGGAGGGTTGAGGAGGCAGAATCAGGAGATTGGAGGGAGAAGGATTGAGCAGAGGGAAGAGATGATAGGATGGAAGAGGAGAGAGTAGCGGGAGAGAGAGAGCGAAGATTGCGACGGTGCATTACCATCTGAGTAGGGGCAGAGTGAGTAGTGTGGAGGAGAGCGAGAGAGAAAAGGATACAAAGTAGTAGTCGGAGACATGGAGGGGAGTTGCAGTGAGATTAGTAGAAGAACAGCCTCTAGTAAAGATGAGGTCAAGCGTATTGCCTGCCTTGTGAGTAGGGGGGGACAGTGAGAGGGTGAGGTCAAAAGAGGAGAGGAGTGGAAAGAAGGAGGCAGAGAGAAATGAGTCAAAGGTAGACATAGGGAGGTTGAAGTCCCCCAGAACTGTGAGGGGTGAGCCATCCTCAGGAAAGGAACATATCAAGGCGTCAAGCTCATTGATGAACTCTCCAAGGGAACCTGGAGGGCGATAAATGACAAGGATATTAAGCTTAAATGGGCTAGTGACTGTGACAGCATGGAATTCAAATGAGGGAGATAGACAGATGGGTCAGGGGAAAAATAATGTCCACTTGGGAGAGATGAGGATTCCTGTGCCACCACCCCGCTGACCAGATGCTCTCGGGGTATGCGAGAACACATGGTCAGACAAGGAGAGAGCAGTAGGAGTAGCAGTGTTTTCAGTGGTAATCCATGTTTCCGTCAGCGCCAAGAAGTCGAGGGCCTGGAGGGTAGCATAGGCTGAGATGAACTCTGCCTTGTTGGCAGCAGAACGGCAGTTCCAGAGGCTGCCTAAGACCTGGAACTCCACGTGGGTGGTGCGTGCAGGGACCACCAGGTTAGAGAGATAGCAGCCACGCGGTGTGAGGCGTTTGTATAGCCTGTGCGGAGAGGAGAGAACAGGGATAGACAGAGGCATAGTTGACAGGCTGCAGAAAATGGCTACAATAATGCAAAGGAGATCGGAATGAAATGAACTAAACATCTGGGAAAGGAGAGAGCGGGGCCTCCCACACCACAACAC
>NC_139993.1:55600370-55892408 GCF_964263955.1 Coregonus lavaretus | reverse complement strand
TACTGAGGAAACATGGGATACATATTTGGCATCACAACTTCAGGCTGTGGAAATTCAGACCGGTACTAGAAAGACTTCAGAAAATAGACAGTGTAGTCTATTGTACTCCTAAACAAAACAAACATTAGCCGCTCAGTTGTAGCATTTAAATGTTAAACTGTCACAGTTAAATTGAGTTTTACTTTCAAAGTATCAACAAGCAACTTCCATATACCATCATTTTCATATGACATATTTAACTGACAGGTGTCAATGAGGTCTTTAAAAGCCCTGTGCTCAGCACTTGGCCGCTGTTTTCTATCCATTAACAAAATATACTGTATGACAGCTGTCGCTTAAAAACAAAATCATTTGCACGTCTACCCATCCATTTGTCAGGTAACCTACATAAGGTGTGAGTTAGAATGTGTTGAAAAGAACTCCATGTTGAAAGGTCATCCAACATAGGTATGCTTTAAGCGATAAAAAGGGATTTAGTAAAATGGGGGGATATGCTGATGAAAGTATAACGACGTCAATAATCGACTGTTCTTGTCTCAATCAAGACAGCATGCTGTGCAATGCTCAAATCAAAATGTAGCTTACAGTAACACTGTTTTAACATTAATTTCAGGTACTGTATATTTGTATCTGTAAAAATGTGAATGACCTTGATGCTGAGTTTACAGAGTAATATAAATCTATACCTGGTGACTGACCCTTTGAGGTTTTTCTATTTGCTTAAGTTTTATTTTGGTATGTCATTTTTAATCACAGTATTTAAATAAATAATTAACTACCTTTAGTTTCATGTCACATATGAGCCATCAAGCAGTGGGGGTTTTGTAATATCAAAACTGACAGTTTTCATTTATCATGATTACCATCTTTACATTCCAGAAAATGAATATGTAAGAAAGGTGACACAGAAGCCAAACTACAAGGTCTCCGTGTGGATATCCATATAACTCATGATAAAATCAGAGGGTGACTGGCTGGCTTATTAGCAAGAGAAAAGCAGTTTTGTCAAGTGGATGGTCTCCCGCCTAGAGAGAAAGGGTGTCTACCTTTGACAGGCCTGTTCAAAGAGACAGCTGTTTCTATTTCCATCTGTAGATAATTATGGCAGCAATATTTTGAAACCAAGCAAGGGGCTGAGGACAAAACACTACTAGCTATAAATGTCAAGTTCCTGTTATAACAAGTGGTTTATATTTACCCTCCAAGCCCTTGTTATGTCGATGGAAATTCAATTTTTTCCCCCTCCAAAATGAGGGGGCGCATCTCAGTTTTTACACCATTGTTTTTGCTATTGGGATTGTTTACGCAAATGGGATGTCAAAGCGAAATGTGTCAGTGATCCTTACACTCCACTTTGATCCTCCCTCCTCAGCTGAACAGCCAGTGGAGACACAGGCTGCGCGTTAGGCGTATTATTTCAGCCATTTTGACGAAGTATTGAGTGTCAGCGACAAGAATATCCAGCTGTGACAGGTTGACGGAGTGGGACCTTGCGCTGCGGAGTCTAACACAACAAAAGGCCGGCCCTGTCGTGCCTCAATTTACCTCACACTGGGAGATGGCAGGACACATTAGAGAGGTGGGAGAGATGGGAACTTTCTGACTCAAAGTCCGTCACAGAGAGGACAAATTTCACAATCAACGGCGTGGTTGAAGTCTACCAGAGACTGGGGACTCCCTCCTATAGGAGCAGCACCCTTGAACAGCTTGCAGCCTGGCTCTGAAAATATTATTTATGTCCCAATATTTATTTACAGACAAATATTTTGTGGTTCAGTGGGGACTCGTATTCAGTAGGGGGTTCATGTGAAAAGGACAGCAGGGCTTGGGTGTTTGCATAAATCAGTACCCTTGCCAAATGAGCCCAAATGTACCCAGAGAGGCCGAGACGCAGAGCTAAAAGGACTCTCATGAACCTACATGGACCCAAGCAGACCCGTGAGGCCCCTCAAAGACCCCTGGGGATTGAAAAGGTCCCTATGCATCCCACTGTGGACCCTGAAGGCACCTCATGGAGTCAAATGGACACACGTGGACACAAACACAAGAACATGAACCAAAATGGACTGTGACAGATCTAGCAGACTCAATTCGAAAGGATGTTAAAAAATACAATAAAATCGACTCAAACCCACAAACAAAGATCTGAGTGAAAGTCAAGCAAACCCAAATAGGGTCAATAGAAGTCTGGAATAAGTCCATGATAGATGGTGCAATTACACACCTCATGGATATTCTCTCTATTTCCTCCAGAGTATCTTTGCAGCGTCAGGTGTCACGTCAAGACAAATGAGTATGCTTAAAACATGAGCATAGTTCAATCATAAAAGGCCTTAATAGAAGTCATCTGATGATTTACTCTCACCGTAAATGCCATTTTGAAGCATTGCATAGAACTCTGAGCTAAATGCGGGGAATTAAAATAAGATCCTACTACGTCCAGACATGGCTATCCCAGCTGTAAAAATGATTGATGCCTTTCTTTAGGCGGGATAATAGAATACCGTGAAAGAAAATCATATTTAGCGACCAGAGACTTTTAAGAGCGTTCCAACACTGAGGTCAATTACCATTAATAACGGTCCTTGGCTCATTGTGCTATAATAAGGTTTCGGTAATAATGACGACCTAAACCTGAGCTCAGTGGCATCTGGCCACATCAAAGATGGTTGGACTAGTAAAAAAAGATGAAAAGGCATTGAAAATGTAAATAAGTATAAATAAACGAGAAGTACAGTAACATTACAAGTCAAAAGTTTGGACACACCTACTCATTCAAGGGTTTTTTCTTTATTTTTACTATTTTCTACATTGTAGAATAATAGTGAAGTCATCAAAACTATGAAATAACACATCATGTTGTAAACAAAAAAGTGTTAAACAAATTTTTCAAAGTAGCCACCCTTTGCCTTGATGACAGCTTTGCACACTCTTGGCATTCTTTCAACCAGCTTCATGAGGAATGCTTTTCCAACACTCTTGAAGGAGTTCCCATATATGCTGAGCACTTGTTGGCTGCTTTTCCTTCACTCTGCAGTCCAACTCATCCCAAACCATCTCAATTGGGTTGAGGTCGGGTGATTGTGGAGGCCAGGTCATCTGATGCAGCACTCCATCACTCTCCTTAGTCAAATAGCCCTTACACAGGCTGGAGTGTTACAGGAGGGGGTCGCAGTTCCGGAGCGACCCACTAGGTGTCATCCTCTGACAACCTTAGGCACCTCCTCACTCACAGTCTGGACTAATCAGTATCCTATTGGTGTCACCTGTGTCTACCTGTTCACCTGTGTATTTATGCCCTCACTTCCCTGTGTTCCCTTGCTCATTTTTCTCTGTTAGTTTCTCTATGTCCAGCAGTACTACTCAGTGTCTGATCGGAGACCTATGTACAGGTACTTGAGAAGTGTTTTCCCTGTTTCGTTATTTGATTCAGTCGTAGGTAGTATTTCGTATTTTGGCTGTCAGCCGGTTTTTGGAGACTTATTTGCTCCGCCTTTATTTTATCGTGATAAGTCCGTTATTTTGTATTCTGGCTTCGGGACCACCAGTAAAGATCCTTGTTTCACAATCTCTGCCTGCTGCCGACTGTATATCCTGCATCGCACCTGGGTTACACCTCACACCAACCCTTACACTCCAGATGGGATGGCATATCGCTGCAGAATGCTGTGGTAGCCATGCTGGTTAAGTGTGCCTTGAATTCTAAATAGATTACAGACAGTGTCACCAGCAAAGCACCCCCACACCATCACACCTCCTCCTCCATGCTTCACGGTGGGAACTACAAATGCGGAGATCATCCGTTCATCTACTCTGCGTCTCACAAAGACACAGCGGTTGGAACCAAAAATCAAACATTTGGACTCATCCGACCAAAGGACAGATTTCCATTGCTAGTTTTTTTTTTGGCACAATCATGTCTCTTCTTCTTATTGGTGTCCTTTAGTAGTGGTTTCTTTGCAGCAATTCAACCATGAAGGCCTGATTCACACAGTCTCCTCTGAACAGTTGCTGTTGAGATGTGTCTGTTACTTGAACTCCGTGAAGCATTTATTAGGGCTGCAATCTGAGGTGCAGTTAATTCTAATGAACTTATCCTCTGCAGCAAAAGTAACTCTGGGTCTTCCTTTCCTGTGGCGGTCCTCATGAGAGCCAGTTTCATCATAGCGCTTGATGTTTTTTGCGACTGCACTTGAAGAAACTTTCAAAGTTCTTAAACTTTTCCAGATTGACTGACCTTCATGTCTTAAAGTAATGATGGACTGTCGTTTCTCTTTGCTTATTTGAGCTGTTCCTGCCATAATACCAAATTGGGCTATCTTCTGTATACCACCCGTACCTTGTCACAACACAACTGATTGCCTCAAGCACATTAAGAAGGCACACCTGTTAATTGAAATGCATTCCAGGTGACTACCTCATGAAGCTGGTTGAGAGAATGCCAAGAGTGTGCAAAGCTGTCATCAAGGCAAAGGGTGGCTACGTTGAAAAATCTCAAATATAAAATATATTTTGTTTTGTTTAACACTTTTTTGGTTACTACATGATTCCATATGTGTTATTTCATAGTTTTGATGTCTTCACTATTATTCTACAATGTAGAAAATAGTCAAAATAAAGAAAATCCCTGGAATGAGTAGGTGTGTCCAAACTTTTGACTGGTACTGTACGTTTCTGGACAAACTTCAGTAACAATGTTTATAGCATTTTAGAATCTGATCTCCCTTTTTAAACTGTTCCCCATAGTAAGTGTCAGTGATGATTTGAATCTGAGCATTAAAGGAAATGCTAGGGCTCAGTTTTCAAAACAGAGCCTAACTCAAGTAGACGCCATCCAATGGCACGAAAAGCTAACCCTCCCCGAACAAAAACACAAATCCGTTTGGTAAACAAACAAATCCTCCCCAAAAAATCCTCCCTTGTAACTGAGCTTCATCGCATCTAGATTTAGACACCATTCGGCAATGGGAGTGTTGCAACAGGCGATCAGTTGAGAACTACCTACCCCTTTACCTCCACTGGACAGGACCTCCCCTAGGAGCCATTATAGGTTGAATTATTCGGCAGGGGTGAATCGGGTGACCCCAGCGCCCGGTTGGCCCTCATCGCCACCGTGGAGGAGGAAGGGACCAACCACGGAGCCAGGACGTCAATGTTCCATTTCATTCTCCTCTCGTTAAAGCAGCCACCAATCCCGGCGGAAGGCTGGATGCCCCAGTGACCCCAGAAACACCCTGAGCTGACAGGGAGATAACATGGCTGACTAGGTGACAAAGTGGAACATGGCAGACTACTTGCCAGGTCAGTTAGTGATTTGTTTTTCAGTTAGTGACTTGTTTTTCAGTTAGCGACATGTTTTAGCAACTTAATAAACCCTAATGACATATTTGGGTCACAACATGGCACGTCACAGGGATTGGTTGATATGAGCCAATCAGTCAAGAGCTTTAATGTTCCTACTGTCAGAGCTATGAAAAGAGGTAGCTGGTGATCCATTTTTTTCATGGAACATTAAAGCTATGAAGTAGAACAGCGTGATTAATACAAAGCACGTGTTAATCATGCCATGCACATATCCACTCACCATGGCTCAGATATCCATTCATGCCTGCTCATTTCCTGTTGTACGGGTGAACAGCCACAGGAAACAGTGTGGGGTCTGGGCCGTCACAGCAGAAAGTAGCGAACATGAACAGGGTGCAAGGTTTCTCGCTACACAACTCCACCAATCCCAGCACACACTTTTACTTGAAATCTCCTGTGACTGAATGTGATCGAGGGCAGACTTGGGATCAAGTGGGTTTGGGATTTTGCTGTTGTGTTGAGACGGAGGGGGGGGGGGGGCAATGAGTTCACTGCATTGACTAAACCTGAGGGTCGTGTTGCTGTCGGGGTCAAGCGGTGAGCCGAAGGGAAATCCCCGCTCCCCCTACTTATCGCAGTGGGGAGACACAAAGGAAGAAAATAGTTGATTACCCAAAACGGTGGCTGTTTGACATTTCACTCAAGTGGTAACCACAGCCTAGCTGTTATGGTGAAGTAGGATAAACCATTACCATAAAGAGAGCACCACACTGAGTAACAAGAGTGACGAGTGCTTCTTGGAAAAGAACGACCACTGTGGCTTCTCCCTCAAGCAGAGTTTAAGGGACTGGGTATCCCTCTGCCTCCCTTTATGGAACCATGTTTATGGTATTGGCATCATGATATGACTGTACAGTCTGGACAAAACTCATTTCCCCTTTGCGAGGCCAAACAGTTTCCAAACACCTTTTTCATTTCATATCCTTTTTATTTTTATATTTTTATCTTGCACCTGTAATAACAAACAAAATAACTGTAATAAAGGAAGTGGTAGCTGACAATCTCAATACATTTCTCACAACAGTTGCCTCAAATTTGGTTGAGAAGCTACCTGGTTGTACTGAAGTGTATGGGAAGGGTCAGGTCCTAGGCTATTACTGCAAGATGGATGTACAAGCTGATGCCTTTTCCTTTACAGCAGTGTCTCAGGCAGAAGTTGTCAAGAGACTGTCTGAACTAAACTGCTCTAAAGCTACAGGCCTCAACAATATCCCTGCCAGGTTTCTAAGAGATGGTGCTGAACTTATTGCCCCTGTGTCACCCATTTAATCAACATATCTGAGCAGGGTAGAGATCCCACGGATACGAAACATGCTAGAATGACCCCTATCCACAAGAAGGGCTGCAAACCAGACAAGGGCAACTATAGACCTCTATCTATTTCAGTGGCTGTCAGTGCCTTTTACGATGAGGGAGGACGATTTCTTTTTTTCATGAGTATGGCCTTATTTGTATTACAGCATGTTGGATGACTGTCAATCATATTCCATTTACCCAGTTCAATGTAACATCGATAGGTTTAGGCTACTACATGATACTCTAATTTTCCCTATACCCATCATGAGGTTGCTACACCTAGCCTATGAAGGAAAGTTTACAACGTAAGTGCACACAGGTCTAGAGAGAAAATTTGAGATGACAGACAGTGACACATGGACAGACATTGACACATTCAATACCGCCTTGCACACCTTTGCCTGCATCTAGCTTATCTAGGGTGTAATCATTAGTCCAACAGTTGCAAACGAGAGTTTCTATTGGACAAATTCAGGTATTTTTTATCCCCGTTTCGTTTGCTTCCGTTTAAGAAACGTTTTTCAACAGAATCGGCAGAATGAATACACCCCTGATCACGCATAAACAGAGTTCATTTTCATAGCAGCCATGTTGTATTCATTCTAGCCTCTATCCACTCTCCTCCTCTTACCTTTTCCCTTCGTTTGTAGACTTCAAATGAACCTCACATCAGCTGTATGTGACCAGGCGAAAAAACCATTCCAAGCCAAACCATGTCAGAACCGCTACACACAGCCAAAATCGTTGTCCCCATATTAACTAAAATAACGTCCTAGTCAACATAGCTAATATAACTAATGCGCTAGTAAACCCGCTACAATCATGCAGCAATGTTACAGTGTATAGTCAGTAAGCAGTTAGACCGGCAGGCCCCGGTGGCAATAAATTAATAAAACCAAAAGCTTACCTTGACTTTGAAGAGTTCCAGTGTTGTGTTGGATAGTAATTGCCAGCTAGCTAACATAGCATCCCTCTGTTTGAGCCGGGTGTTTGAGTAACTAAACTAGCCAGCTGCATTTGCTAGCTAAGTAAGTGAAACTGAAAGTGAAAAAATATATTTGTTGAAAACTGTTGACAACTATTGTCTTTCAATTCAATTCAATTTAAGGGCTTTATTGGCATGGGAAACGTGTGTTAACATTGCCAAAGCAAGTGAAGTAGATAGTAAACAAAAGTGAAATAAACAATAAATATTAACAGTAAACATTACACTCAGAAGTTTCAAAAGAATAAAGACATTTCAAATGTCATATTATGTATATATACAGTGTTGTAACAATGTGCAAATAGTTAAAGTACAAATGGGAAAATAAATAAACATAAATATGGGTTGTATTTACAATGGTGTTTGTTCTTCACTGGTTGCCCTTTTCTTGTGGCAACAGGTCACAAATCTTGCAGCTGTGATGGCACACTGTGGTTTTTCACCCAGTAGATAAGGGAGTTTATCAAAATTGGGTTTGTTTTCGAATTCTTTGTGGATCGCTGTAATCTGAGGGAAATATGTGTCTCTAATATGGTCATACATTTGGCAGGAGGTTAGGAAGTGCAGCTCAGTTTCCACCTCATTTTGTGGGCAGTGTGCACATAGCCTGTCTTCTCTTGAGAGCCAGGTCTGCCTACGGCGGCCTTTCTCAATAGCAAGGCTTTGCTCACTGAGTCTGTACATAGTCAAAGCTTTCCTTAAGTTTGGGTCAGTCACAGTGGTCAGGTATTCTGCCACTGTGTACTCTCTGTTTAGGGCCAAATAGCATTCCTAGTTTGCTCCTGTTTTTTTGGTTAATTCTTTCCAATGTGTCAAGTAATTCTCTTTTTGTTTTCTCATGATTTGGTTGGGTCTAATTGTGTTGCTGTCCTGGGGCTCTGTGGGGTCTGTTTGTGTTTGTGAACAGAGCCCAAGGACCAGCTTGCTTAGGGGACTCTTCTCTAGGTTAATCTCTCTGTAGGTGATGGCTTTGTTATGGAAGGTTTGGGAATCGCTTCCTTTTAGGTGGTTGTAGAATTTAACGCCTCTTTTCTGGATTTTGATCATTAGCAGGTATCGGCCTAATTCTGCTCTGCATGCATTATTGGGTGTTTTACATTGTGCAAAAAGGATGTTTTTGCAGAATTCTGCATGCAGAGTCTCAATTTGGTATTTCTCCCATTTTGTGAATTATTGGTTGGTGAGTGGACCCCAGACCTCAAAACCATGAAGGGCAATGGGTTCTATAACGGATTCAATAATTTTTTGCCAGATCCTAATTGGGATGTCAAATGTTATGTTCCTTTTGATGGCGTAGAAGGCCCTTCTTGCCTTGTCTCTCAGATCGTTCACAGCTTTGTGGAAGTTACCTGTGGTGGTGATGTTTAGGCCGAGGTAGATATCGTTTTTTGTGTGCTCTAGGGCAACAGTGTCTAGATGGAATTTGTATTTGTGGTCCTGGCAACTGGACCTTTTTTGGAACACCATTATTTTTGTCTTGCTGAGATTTACTGTCAGAGCCCATGTCTGACAGAATCTGTGCAGAAGAGCTAGGTGCTGCTGTAGGCCCTCCTTGATTGGGGACAGAAGCACCAGATCCTCAGCAAACAGTAGACATTTGACTTCAGATTCTATTAGGGTGAGGCCGGGTGCTGCAGACTGTTCCCTATATCCATCCTGCCCTGCCTTTCGAAAGTATTTGAAAGCCAAGTTAACAAACAGATCACCGACCATTTCGAATCCCACCGTACCTTCTCCGCTATGCAATCCGGTTTCCGAGCTGGTCATGGGTGCACCTCAGCCACGCTCAAGGTCCTAAACGATATTATAACCGCGATCGATAAAAGACAGTACTACGCAGCCGTCTTCATCGACCTGGCCAAGGCTTTCGACTCTGTCAACCACCGCATTCTTATTGGCAGACTAAATAGCCTTGGTTTCTCTAATGACTGCCTCACCTGGTTCACCAACTACTTCTCAGATAGAGTTCAATGTGTCAAATTGGAGGGCCTGTTGTCTGGACCTCTGGCCGTCTCTATGGGGGTGCCACAGGGTTCAATTCTCGGGCCGACTCTATTCTCTGTGTATATCAATGATGTTGCTCTTGCTGCTGGTGAAGCTCGGATCCACCTCTATGCGGACGACACCATTTTGTATACATCTGGCCCTTCATTGGACACTGTGTTAACAAACCTCCAAATGAGCTTCAACGCCATACAACACTCCTTCCGTAGCCTCCAACTGCTCTTAAACACTAGTAAAACTAAATGCATGCTCTTCAACCGAACGCTGCTTGCACCCGCCCACCCGACTAGAATCACTACTCTCGGCGGGTCTGACCTAGAGTATGTGGACAACTACAAATACCTAGGTGTCTGGTTAGACTGTAAACTCTCCTTCCAGACTCACATTAAGCATATCCAATCAAAAGTTAGATCTAGAATCGGCTTCCTATTTCGCAACAAAGCCTCCTTCACTCATGCTGCCAAACATGCCCTCGTAAAACTGACTATCCTACCGATCCTTGACTTCGGCGATGTCATTTACAAAATAGCCTCCAACACTCTACTCAGCAAATTGGATGTAGTCTATCACAGTGCCATCCGTTTTGTCACCAAAGCCCCATATACTACCCACCATTGTGACCTGTACGCTCTTGTTGGCTGACCCTCACTACGTATTCATCGCCAAACCCACTGGCTCCAGGTCATCTATAAATCACTGCTAGGCAAATCCCTGTCTTACCTTAGCTCACTGGTCACCATAGCAACACCCACCCGTAGTCTGCGCTCCAGCAGGTACAGTATATCTCACTGGTCATCCCCAAAGTCAACACCTCCTTTGGCCGCCATTCCTTCCAGTTCTCTGCTGCCAATGACTGGAATGAACTGCAAAAATCTCTGAAGCTGGAGACTCTTATCTCCCTCACTAACTTTAAGCGTCAGTTGTCAGAGCAGCTTACCGATCACTGCACCTGTACACAGCCATTCTGAAATTAGCCCACCCAACTACCTCATCCCCATATTGTTATTTATTTTGCTAATTTGCACCCCAGTATCTATTTGCACATCATCTTTTGCACATCTATCATTCCAGTGTTAATACGAAATTGTAACTATTTTGCACTATGGCCTATTTATTGCCTTACCTCCATAACTTACTACATTCGCACACACTGTGTATATATTTTATGTTTGTATTTTTGACTTTATGTTTTGTTTACCCCATTTGTAACTCTGTGTTGTTGTTTTTATCGCACTGCTTTGCTTGATCTTGGCCAGGTCGCAGTTGTAAATGAGAACTTGTTCTCAACTGGCTTACCTGGTTAAATAAAGGTGAAATAAAAACATTTTTAAAAGTGCCCTCGCCAATTTGTTGATATATACAGTGGGGAGAACAAGTATTTGATACACTGTCGATTTTGCAGGTTTTCCTACTTACAAAGCATGTAGAGGTCTGTAATTTTTATCATAGGTACACTTCAACTGTGAGAGACGGAATCTAAAACAAAAATCCAGAAAATCACATTGTATGATTTTTAAGTAATTAATTTGCATTTTATTGCATGACATAAGTATTTGATCACCTACCAACCAGTAAGAATTCCGGCTCTCACAGACCTGTTCGTTTTTCTTTAAGAAGCCCTCCTGTTCTCCACTCATTACCTGTAATAACTGCACCTGTTTGAACTCATTACCTGTATAAAAGACACCTGTCCACACACTCAATCAAACAGACTCCAACCTCTCCACAATGGCCAAGATCAGAGAGCTGTGTAAGGACATCAGGGATAAAATTGTAGACCTGCACAAGGCTGGGATGGGCTACAGGACAATAGGCAAGCAGCTTGGTGAGAAGGCAACAACTGTTGGCGCAATTATTAGAAAATGGAAGAAGTTCAAGATGACGGTCAATCACCCTCGGTCTGGGGCTCCATGCAAGATCTCACCTCGTGGGGCATCAATGATCATGAGGAAGGTGAGGGATCAGCCCAGAACTACACGGCAGGACCTGGTCAATGACCTGAAGAGAGCTGGGACCACAGTCTCAAAGAAAACCATTAGTAACACACTACGTCGTAATGGATTAAAATCCTGCAGCGCACGCAAGGTCCCCCTGCTCAAGCCAGCGCATGTCCAGACCCTTCTGAAGTTTGCCAATGACCATCTGATGATCCAGAGGAGGAATGGGAGAGGTCATGTGGTCTGATGAGACAAAAATAGAGCTTTTTGGTCTAAACTCCACTCGCCGTGTTTGGAGGAAGAAGAAGGATGAGTACAACCCCAAGAACACCACCCCAACCGTGAAGCATGGAGGTGGAAACATCATTTTTTGGGGATGCTTTTCTGCAAAGGGGACAGGACGACTGCACCGTATTGAGGGGAGGATGGATGGGGCCATGTATCGCAAGATCTTGCATTGAAGATGGGTCGTGGCTGGGTCTTCCAGCATGACAACGACCCGAAACACACAGCCAGGGCAACTAAGGAGTGGCTCCGTAAGAAGCATCTCAAGGTCCTGGAGTGGCCTAGCCAGTCTCCAGACCTGAACCCAATAGAAAATCTTTGGAGGGAGCTGAAAGTCCGTATTGCCCAGCGACAGCCCCGAAACCTGAAGGATCTGGAGAAGGTCTGTATGGAGGAGTGGGCCAAAATCCCTGCTGCAGTGTGTGCAAACCTGGTCAAGACCTACAGGAAACGTATGATCTCTGTAATTGCAAACAAAGGTTTCTGTACCAAATATTAAGTTCTGCTTTTCTGATGTATCAAATACTTATGTCATGCAATAAAATGCAAATTAATTACTTAAAAATCATACAATGTGATTTTCTGGATTTTTGTTTTAGATTCCGTCTCTCACAGTTGAAGTGTACCTATGATAAAAATTACAGACCTCTACATGCTTTGTAAGTAGGAAAACCTGCAAAATCGGCAGTGTATCAAATACTTGTTCTCCCCACTGTATGTTGAAAGGGGTGGGGATCAAGCTGCATCCCTGTCTCTCTCTCTCTCCTTGGGCCAGAGGAAAGCACTCTCCCTCTCTCTCACTGATTGCATTTGTGGTTGGAAAGGAGTTATCTTTTCCTCGTCATAAATTGGGCTTGTGACACATAAACATTGAATACAGATTAAATACATTGACTCTGTGACACAAATATTCAATACAGATTAAATATATTGACTCTGTGACACAAACATTCAATACAGATTAAATACATTGACTCTGTGACACATAAACATTCAATACAGATTAAATACATTGACTCTGTGACACATAAACATTAAATACAGATTAAATACATTGACTCTGTGACACATAAACATTCAATACAGATTCAATACATTGACTCTGTGACACATAAACATTCAATACAGATTAAATACATTGACTCTGTGACACAAACATTCAATACAGATTAAATACATTGACTCTGTGACACAAACATTAAATACAGATTAAATACATTGACTCTGTGACACAAACATTAAATACAGATTAAATACATTGACTCTGTGACACATAAACATTAAGTACACTCGCTCTCTCTCTCTCCCTCTCTCTCTCTCTCGCTCTCTCGCTCTCGCGCTCTCTCTCTCCCTCTCTCCCTCCATCCCAGGGTCCTCAGGGGCAGAGGGGTACACCAGGGGTCCCGGGGCCAAAGGGCAGAAGGGTAAGATATCTATTTTTACCTCCCTCCTTCACTCTCACGCTCCTCTGTTCTGTTACCTCCCTCCTCCACTCTCTTACCCTCCTCTGTTCTGTTCTACCTGTCTCATCAGTAACGATGTGAGCTATAATGGACAACAGGAGCCTAACCCTGATTCAACCATGCAACCTAACCCTGATTTAATCATGCAGCCTAATCCTGATTTTCCTTCATCAAACACCAGTCTAACATTTCATATGTTTCATCCCTGCTTGGTTAATCTCCAGGTTAAGGGTGAGTAAACAGAGTGTGTTTATTCTTCACTGGGGAAATTATCGCTTTATTAGATGCTGATGATTGTTTTACAAGCACCGCAAAGAAGTGAATCAGAGATTGTAGAGCTCAGGCGTAATGTTGAGCTCAAGAGACACCTGGTGGCCGAGAGGAGTATGACACTTACAGTAATAATAATAAGACATTTAGCCGATGCTTTTATCCAAAGTGACTTACAGTCATGCGTGCGTACATTTTACGTATGGGTAGTCCCGGGAATTTAACCCACTATCTTAGCGTTGCAAACTCCATGCTCTACCAACTGAGCTACAGAGGACTACAGTACACTGATACAGTACTGTACATAGCAACCATGGGCTTAGAGAAGTAATGTATTTGACATGATCAAAGCTTAAAACACTATTGGAATCCTATACTCTGTTGTGTGAGACTGCATGAGATATCCTATCAGCAGTAGTATCCACCAGAGAGCTGCGTGGTGACTTGGCACTCTGCGTCTCTCGTTAGCATTTCTCCATCCGCTGACAAAAACACACATCTGGATGGAACGCTGCAACTGACTGGACTGGCCCCTGGCACTACCCGCCTGGCTGGCACTGGGGTGCCAACCCACATTGTCACCACATACGGCCACAGGCGCTTACTCTACTACCTAGTCACTGACGCAGAGTGCCCAGTCACCTCACATCCTCTGCACAGTAGTCTGAACCATCCATCACTTTGTGAAAGGATTCACAGTAAATGTAGGAATCCACAATGGAGACGTCCACTGTAATAAATCCCTATCCAGACTAGTACAGACCACAGGAGGTGCTCGTGGTAATGACAAGAGCGGAATCAGTGGAATGGTATCGAATACGTCAAACACATGGTTTCCAGGTGTTTGATGCCATTCCATTTGCTCCGTTCCGGCCCTTATTATGAGGCGTTCTCCCTTCAGCAGCCTCCACTGGTACAGACACAGTAATCTGCTGAAGAGAATTCCGGAACATAAAGACACTGCCCACGTAACAGTTACAGTATATGATTGATGTGATTTATTTAAGTATCATACACCTACCGGTGCCCAGCCCACATGGGCTTACATGACACTACAGAACAAAATAACATTTGACAAATTGTCCGCTATCTCTGATATAATTAGAACGTGCTAGCATTCTAGCTAGCTACATTTTGTCGACATATATATGTCATAGTGGCAAACATTACGAAATCTACCTGGTATCCCTCAGTCTTCCCTTTCCTAAAGCACACAAACAAGATCCACTCTGTACATAGGCTATGCATCACACCAACATTCCTCTGCTTCACACTGAAAACAAATAGCAGCACTTTACAATCACGCCACCATTTGTATGTTCGGTGGTTACTATAATCTACACTTGATTGCTTTTCCTGTTTTGTTAAGGCATACTATAGATATCCGCAATCACCCTTCATAGACAGACATGGCTAATAGACATATGTGATCTGTTCACTGAATCACAACACTTCTAGAACCAGAACATCATGGAGTGTTCGGTAACAATAAAGGTAAGGAAAGTGTTGTGTCGGCAGTGATTTGATTGCGCGCTGGTATTTTGGAACAACTGTTCTGATATAAACGTGCATGACGTGCTGCTGTGGTGTTTATCTCTCGTGTCCATCAGGCTAAAGTACTTTACAGCAGCAAAGTGAAACAGCTCAGCTTGCTGCCAGTCCATGCCTCCATAGAGCCAATCCCCATAGTTGTTATCCTACTTATGACCTTCTCTTATCGTTTAACCCTCTGAGCTATAAAGAAATCAAGTCTGGGTGATAGAATGTGGCACACTTGAACTTGGCCTAGATCAGCAAGCATCGAATTCCTTAGGTAATGGAATTTACAATGCATGATGTCACAATGTACAGTAGGAGAAAGAGAAAGTGCATTCTAGGAATAGTCAAGTTCACCCCTATTATCTCTCTCGCTCTGATATCTTATCCCTGACAGCAATAAACCCTTTACAGATCAATTAAGTCTGGGAAGATGGCAGGCTTGGTCTAGACATTTATTTTTAATTGCTGCTTTAATGATATTACATAACTATATGAGATACTACCTGCAGATAAAATAGGATGTGGCCCAGTAGCAACTACAGTTGAAGTCGGAAGTTTACATACACCTTAGCCAAATACATGTAAACTCAGTTTTTCACAACTCCTGACATTTAATCCTAGTAAATATTCCCTGTATTAGGTCAGTTAGGATCACCACTTTATTTTAAGAATGTGAAATGTTAGAATAATAGTAGAGAGAATGATTTATTTCAGCTTTTATTTCTTTATCACATTCCCAGTGGGTCAGAAGTTTACATACACTCAATTAGTATTTGGTAGCATTGCCTTTAAATTGTTTAACTTGGGTCAAACGTTTTGGGTAGCCTTCCACAAGCTTCCCAAAATAAGTTGGGTGAATTTTGGCCCATTCCTCCTGACAGAGCTGGTGTAACGGAGTCAGGTTTGTAGGCCTCCTTGCTCGCACATGCTTTTTCAGTTCTGCCCACACATTTTCTATAGGATTGAGGTCAGGGCTTTGTGATGGCCACTCCAATACCTTTACTTTGTTGTCCTTAAGCTATTTTGCCACAACTTTGGAAGTATGCTTGAGGTCATTGTCCATTTGGAAGACCCATTTGCGACCAAGCTTTAACTTCCTGACTGATGTCTTGAGATGTTGCTTCAATATATCCACATAATTTTCCTTCCTCATGATGCCATCTATTTTGTGAAGTGCACCAATCCCTGCTGCAGCAAAGCACCCCCACAGCATGATGCTGCCACCCCCGTGCTTCACGGTTGGGATGGTGTTCTTCGGCTTGCAAGCAACCCCCTTTTTCCTCCAAACATGACGATGGTCATTATGGCCAAACAGTTCTATTTTTGTTTCATCAGACCAGAGGACATTTCTCCAAAAAGTACGATCTTTGTCCCCATGTGCAGTTGCAAACCGTAGTCTGGTTTTTTTATGGCGGTTTTGGAGCAGTGGCTTCTTCCTTGCTGAGCGGCCTTTCAGGTTATGTCGATATAGGACTTGTTTTACTGTGGATATAGATACTTTTGTACCTGTTTCCTCCAGCATCTTCACAAGGTCATTTGCTGTTGTTCTGGGATTGATTTGCACTTTTCGCACCAAAGTACGTTCATCTCTAGGAGACAGAACACGTCTCCTTCCTGAGCGGTATGACGGCTGCGTGGTCCCATGGTGTTTATACTTGCGTACTATTGTTTGTACAGATGAACGTGGTACCTTCAGGCGTTTGGAAATTGCTCCCAAGGATGAACCAGACTTGTGGAGGTCTACACATTTTATTTCTGAGGTCTTGGCTGATTTCTTTTGATTTTCCCATCATGTCAAGCAAAGAGGCACTGAGTTACATCCACAGGTACACTTCCAATTGACTCAAATGATGTCAATTAGCCTATCAGAAGCTTCTAAAGCCATGACATCATTTTCTGGAATTTTCCAAGCTGTTTAAAGGCACAGTCAACTTAGTGTATATAAACTTCTGACCCACTAGAATTGTGATACAGTGAATTATAAGTGAAATAATCTGTCTGTAAACAATTGTTGGAAAAATTACTTGTCATGCACAAAGTAGATGTCCTAACCGACTTGCCAAAACGATAGTTTGTTAACAAGAAATGTGTGGAGTGGTTGAAAAACTAGTTTTAATGACTCCAACCTAAGTGTATGTAAACTTCCAACTTCAACTGTATACACTGAGTATATAAAACATTAAGAACACCTGCTCTTTCCATGACATAGACTGACCAGGTGAATCCAGGTGAAACTATGATCCCTTATTTATGTCACTTGTTTAAATCTACTTCAATCAGTGCAGATGAAGGGGAGGAGACAGGTTAAAGAAGGATTTTTTAAGCCTTGAGACAATTGAGACATGGATTGTGTATGTGTGCCATTCAGAGGGTGAATGGGGAAGACAAAATATTTAAGTGCCTTTGAACGGAGTATGGTAATAGGTGCCAGGCACACCGGTTTGTGTCGAGAACTGCAACGCTGCTGGGTTTTTCATGCTCAACAGTTTCCCGTGTGTATCAACAATGGTCCACCACCCAAAGGACATCCAGCCAAATTGACACAACTGTGGGAAGCAGTGGAGTCGACATGGGCCAGCATCCCTGTGGAACGCTTTCGACACCTTGTAGAGTCCATGCCCCGACGAATTGAGGCTGCTCTGAGGGCAAAGGGGAGGGGGGGTTGTTCCTAATGTTTGGTATGCTTAGTGTATATGGACTATGAACTACAGTAGTACTACAGTATAACTATTACCTGCAGACAGTAGCTAGGGGACAATAGTTCACCATGACGCATCGTCTTTTTGGTCTTACCTGTCTATGTGTCTTTCAGTTGCACTCATTAACCACACAATGAGTTAATATGTCACTTGGCTCACTCAATTAACCAATCAAAGCAGGGATTGAATTTGAATAGGATTTAGTATAAATGATAAGTGTGTTTGTCAAATATGGATACTGTTCTAATCCATAGAACTGACTGGGCTTGGCGTTTGTAATAGGGCACAGTTAGTGTCTGTTAACTATCCTGAATGAGCCATTCACCCAACTGTACAGTTTTAGGATGAAGTAAAGGAAAGTTACAATTTCCAATTCAGCAAATGAGATTTATCTTAGCTCTACTCGTTTCATTTGGCCTGACAAGTGGTGGCTCTGCTCTCGTTTTGCTTGGCCTTGACAGCCAGGTGGACATCCGGACGTGTGAGGGGGAGCCCCATATAAGTAAACACTTATTTTTACTGTTTGACTTATTTTCCCGCTGTATCCTTGGCCTGCCCTAAACCAAGGTACAGTAAATGTAGCGTGCAGCTTAGCAGAGTCCACTTCAAGAATACAGAGTAGTCCAGTAAAGGATACACTAAGACAGATGATCGGTCAGTTGGCACTGCAGCCATTTCCTCCTCCGAGGGAGGGAGGGAGGGAGGGAGAGAGGGAGAGAGGGAGAGAGGGAGAGAGAGAGAGAGAGAGAGAGAGAGACCATTATTTTATTGAGACACTCTAGATGATTTGATTACACCCATATCCCATGTTGTACACTGCTAACTACAGTGGGTGTGAGTGGGTGTGTGCTTGTATTTACGAGTGCCGTTGTGTGATGTGATGGCTGAGTAGTTTCTAAACCATGCATACAGAGAGGGCTAAGCTTTTTGTGTGTCATAGGGGCCCAGGGATACACACACACACACACACACAGGGCTAAGCGGCTGTGTTTCTGTGTCATAGGGGCCAAGGGGTGCAGACGGTCCACTGGGGGAACCAGGGCCTGAGGGCACCAAGGTAAACACTCTTTTAAACATCTTCTCACCCTCAGAAGAACATTATACTGTATGTCCTCTTTTTACCTGACTGAAAAACCTTGTTCTGTGCACTTTGACCTGATTAAAAGTATCATTGTTGCCTCACTAAGATCTCTCTTTCTTCCTCTCTATCTCTCTCTCTCTCTCTTCTGCAGGGAGAGCAGAGTGAAGGTGGAAAAAAAGGGGAGCCTGGGTTCATAGTGAGTACTCTGTATTATTTAGGGGAGCCTGGGTTCATAGTGAGTACTCTGCATTATTTAGGGGAGCCTGGGTTCATAGTGAGTACTCTGTATTATTTAGGGGAGCCTGGGTTCATAGTGAGTACTCTGCATTATTTAGGACAGCCTGGGTTCATAGTGAGTACTCTGTATTATTTAGGGTAGCCTGGGTTCATAGTGAGTACTCTGTATTATTTAGGGGGGTCACCTGCATGCTTTGAATGAGTTTACTTTCTACCACAGACCTAGCACAGGCCTCAATAACATGTCTGCTTTTAATTTAACATAATAAATGTATATACAACGTGTGTGTGTTTGCTCCTGTCCTGTGTGTTTCTGCACATGGCTCTGTCCCTATACTGACTAGAGGGCACATGGAATAGGGGGCAGGAGGCCACTTAAGATGACAAAATAATTGGATCTCAACAGCAAGCCCCTTATGTTTCACCTGAGGCAAGAATGAGGGCAGAATGGGGCAGGGTTACTTCCTGTATCACCCCTGCTGACCAATGACAGGCCAGAATGAGGCAGCGTTACTTCCTGTATCACCCCTGCTGACCAATTACAGGCCAGAATGAGGCAGAGTTACTTCCTGTATCACCCCTGCTCCTGCATTCATTCTACACAACAGACTCCACTGTGTAGGAAACCTCCCCCAATATATTCAGGATGTGTTGTTATTCCTACATCTGAGTGAAACGGTTACACTTGGGCCACTATAAGATGAGGTTTAAAGTGCCAGACTTTAATTAGCGGTTTTATTTGCAGAGGGTGCCATTCTTCTGAGGGCTGTGTCAAGTTATAGTCAATTAAAAACCTCTTCCAGCTCACAGTGACGAAACCTGAGCTATGTCAATAAAGACCTGCAGCATGCAAGAGGAAAATGTGCCCTGCTCTGTATTTTAACTGTAATCAATCGGTTGCTCTTTATTTGGGATGAAAAACATAAAACACCTACCCCCTGGCATTATATTTGCTAGCATCATTGTCTCCATTTTGGTTGGGGGATTTCATTAAAACACAACCTGTAGAGCAATTGGTTGGATGGAGAGAGTTTAGGAAGGTAGATTACAGTGAGTAATTTTTTCTCATCATTTTAGATGAATCTAGATGAGTGTAATGGTTCCTAACATGACGGACCAGTGCACCCGTGTCATCTCTAGCTTTGATGTCCTGTGTTCTAGTATTATGAACTCAAAATGACCAATTTCGGTTGAAAAATTGACAATAAAGTATCTATTTTATTCTATCTTTGATGTCTTCAATGGCATTTCTTTAACAGAGGACAGATAGTTCAGTTAGGAGCAGTAATGTTAATACAGGTAACTGCCAAAATAATGGAAACACTTGAGTAAATGAGGGATACAACGTATATTGAAAGCAGGTGCTTCCACACAGGTGTGGTTCCTGAGTTAATTAAGCAATTAACATTCCATCATGATTAGGGTCATGTATAGAAATGCTGGGAAGGCCATTATCTTGGCTACCATGGCTATGGCCCCATAGGATGACAATGCCTCCATCCACAGGGCACGAGTGGTCACTGAATGGTTTGATGAGCAAGAAAACGATGTGAACCATATGCCATGGCCGTCCCAGTCATCTGATCTCAATCAAATTGAACACTTATGGAAGATTCTGGAGCGGCGCCTGAGACAGCATTTTCCACCACCATCAACAAAACACCAAATGATGGAATTTCTTGTGGAAGAATGGTGTCGCATCCCTCCAATAGAGTTCAAGACACTTGTAGAATCTATGCCAAGGTGCATTGAAGCTGTTCTGACTCATGGTGGCCCAATGCCCTATTAAGACACTTTATGATGGTGTTTCCTTTATTTTGGCAGTTACCTGTAGGTGAACTATAGTACTTCCACTAAGTTGAGGATATCTTGGACAATGGAAGATATTCATAAGACTTGCATACAGGTGTAGGATCTTAATTTGAGCCAGTGTGCTACAGCAGGAAAATAATCCTGCAGCAACAGGAAATGTGAATTATTACAGTATGTGGATTATACACTGAACAAAAATATAAACAACATGTAATGTGTTGGTCCCATGTTTCATGCAGTGGCGGCTGATGGGAGGAGCTATAGGAGGACGGGCTCATTGTAATGGCTGGAACAGAATTAAACACATCAAACATATGGAAACCACATGTTTGAGTCCATTCCATAATTCTATTCCAGCCCGTCCTCATATAGCTCCTCCCACCAGCCTCCACTGGTTTCATAAACTGAAGTAAAAAAAATCCCAGAAATGTTTCATATGCACATGAAGCTTATTTCTCTCAAATGTTGTGCACAAATGTGTTTACATCCCTGTTAGTGAGCATTTCTCCATCCACCTGACATACCAAGAAGCTGATTAAACAGCATGATCATTACACAGGTGCACCTTGAGCTGGGGACAATAAAAGGCCACTCTAAAATGTGCAGTTTTGTCACACAACACAAGTTTTGAGGGAGCGTGCAATTGGCATGCTGACTGCAGGAATGTCCACCAGAGCTGTTGCCAGATAATTGAATGTTAATTTCTCTACCCTAAGCCACTTCCAATGTCGTTTTAGAGAATTTGGCTATATGTCCAACCGGCCTCACAACCGCAGACCACGTGTAACCACGCCAGCCCAGGACCTCCACATCCGGCTTCTTCACCTGTGGGATCGTCTGAGACCAGCCAAAAGCTGATGAAACTCTGGGTTTGCACAACCAAAGAATTTCTGCACAAACTGTCAGAAACCGTCTCAGGGAAACTCATGTCGTGCTCGTCATCCTCACCAGGTCTTGACCTGACAGCAGTTCGGCGTCGTAACCAACTTCAGTGGGCAAATGCTCACCTTCGATGGCCACTGGCACGCTGGAGAAGTGTGCTCTTCACAGATGAATCCCGGTTTCAACTGTACCGCAGTATGGCGTCATGTGGGTGAGCGGTTTGCTGATGTCAACGTTTTGAACCGTGCCCCATGGTGGCAGTAGGGTTATGGTATGGGCAGGCATAAGCTACGGACAATGAACACAATTGCATTTTATCAATGGCAATTTGAATTCACAGAGATACCGTTATGAGATCCTGGTACCCATTGTCGTGCCATTCATCCGCCACCATCAAATGTTTTACATTTTAGTCATTTAGCAGACGCTCTTATCCAGAGCGACTTACAGTTAGTGAGTGCATACATTTTCACCTCATGCTTCAGCATTATAATGCAAGGCCCCATGTCGCAAGGATCTGTACACAATTCCTGGAAGCTGAAAATGTCTCAGTTCTTCCATGGCCTGCAAACTCACCAGACATGTCACCCATTGAGCATGTTTGGGATCGACGTGTACGACAGTGTGTTCCAGTTCCTGCCAATATCCAGCAACTTCGCCATTGCAAGGAGTGGTACAACGTTCCACAGGTGTGTCTCACGCTGCATGAGGCAAATGGTGGTCACCCCAGATACTGACTGGTTTTCTGATCCACGCCCCTGCGTTTATTTAGGTATCTGTGACCAACAGAGGCATACCTGTATTCCCAGTCATGTGAAATCCATAGATTAGGGCCTAATTAGTTTATTTCAATTGACTAATTCCCTTATTGGAACTGTAACTCAGTAAAATATTTGAAATTGTTGCATGTTGCGTTAATATTTTTGTTCAGTATAATTCATGGACATTTTTATAGGGGTTGATACATTTTTCGTAAAGGGAAAACAAGTCTGAAATCTCAGAGGAAATTACAAACTTCAGAAGCCTTTTAAAACCTCAAATATACTACAAGTTTTAAATGTGCTGCATTGCAGGAAAGTTCTCCTGCAACGTGGTGATCAAATTAAGATCCTACATCTGTAATAGGAACAAGCGCACGTAGTCCACTAGGCATGGTACTCTATAACTGGTACACTCATCATGCAATTATCGGGACTCAACCATCTATTCCATGCCTTTCATCTTGCAGGGTAAAGCTGGCGGCCCAGGGGAGAGAGGCCTACCAGGGAAACCTGTGAGTACCTAACATTATATTCACCTACACACTGGATCTCCATTACTTTGACAGGTTTGATTGAACTGTTTGATTGAAATGTTTGATTGACAGGTTTGATTGACATGAGGTAAAGAGACCAACAACACCAGAGCTATATGAGACTACGTAATAAAAGTCCAGGCCCTATAAAGAATTTCCACCAGAGCTTTCTACCTGCAATATAGGCACAGCCCTATAAAGAATTTCCACCACAGCTTTCTACCTGTAATATAGGCCCCCATTAAAATAATTTCCACCACAGCTTTCTACCTGTAATATAGGCCCCCATTAAAATAATTTCCACCACAGCTTTCTACCTGTAATATAGGCCCCCATTAAAATAATTTCCACCACAGCTTTCTACCTGTAATATAGGCCCCCATTAAAATAATTTCCACCACAGCTTTCTACCTGTAATATAGGCCCCCATTAAAATAATTTCCACCACAGCTTTCTACCTGTAATATAGGCCCCCATTAAAATAATTTCCACCACAGCTTTCTACCTGTAATATAGGCCCCCATTAAAATAATTTCCACCACAGCTTCAAATTTCTACCTGCAATATAGTCCCCCATTTAAAGGTGGCGTATAAAAGACGAATTTGATCCATTAAATTAACCTAGAGTGATATGAAGTGTGTGTGTGTGACATGGAATTACATAAATTACAGTAAATACACACATCAAAATATAAATACAAAATTCAAGCAGAATGAAAAACACGGTCATAAAAAACAAACACATTCATCAGTAATAATGTCCTCAATCAGCTTTCTGAATTGCCCTAGAGGCACCAGAACATCAAGTTTAAGAGCATTTTGAAGATTGTTCCACAAATAAGGTGCAACTAAAACTCAGTAGAGACCAAAGGAATTTCCAGATATAGCCATCCCTGAGACTGGGTGTGGTAACTCATATGTCTAAAGTTTAGTTATGATGTTAGGTACAGTGGGACTTTTTGTAAAAGGGCTTTATAAATGAAAACATAGCAATGTATCAACTTACGTGACATCAAAGAGGGCCAACCAACTTTCTGGTAGAGAATGCGGTGATAAGTAGCAAAATTGTCTTCCGTAATAAAGCACAGTGCGCTATGTTAAACTGCATCTAATGGCTTTAATGAAGTAGCAGCTTCATATAGATGATGTCATCATAGTCTAGGACTGATAGGAACATCGACTGAATAATCTGCTTTCTACTATTTAGCGAGAAGCAGGACTTATTTCTATAGAAGAAGCCCATTTTTATTGTCAGCTTCTTAACTAACTCATCGATATGCTTTTTAAAAGACAGCTTTTCATCTATCCAGATGCCCAGATATTTGTAAGCAGGGACATGATCAAGATGGACACCATCCAAAGTACATATGCTTAAATCATCAGACATGTTTTTTATGCGCTCTAGAGAACAACAAATACTTAGTTTTACCTACATTCAATACTAATTTCAGGTCAATAAAGTTTTTCTGTAAAACGATGAAGGCAGTCTGTAGTTCAGATAGATCCTGTCCGTGACCTTGTGGCTGGTGTGTGCTTCTACTCCCTTGTGTTCCTGGCGGCGTTAAACTGAGACTGGGATGTTTTGAATGTTTTAACAGTCTTCACTACGGGGAAAATATCTGCTTTTCTACTTAGTTAATGATGGATTGCAGTGTTGTGATATAACCACTGAACGAAGAAATGATTCCCTACTGATGGCAAATGTGATTAAAGAAACATGCTTATTATTATTATTATCAAGTGAGCTGCACACAAATCATAGTGTTGGCTGCGGTTAGCCCAGTACAAACATTTCTCTCTGAATCTCTGTGTGTCTGTGGCTAGCCAGACATGATGATCTCTAAATAGAGATTGCCTGGTAGAGCCTGCTGCATTCTCAATGACTATTTGATCCATTCACAGGTGCTTGGCTTGTTTGTTTGTTTTAATAAATTACCTATTTTCAGCCAAGTTAAGTCAGGCCTTGGCGTAACACTTGACAAGCGTTGTTTCTATGTGTTATTAACTGATGTGCCACCGCACACACACACAAACACGCACACACACTAGCAGCGACCTGTCCTGCTCAGTGTCTAAATGCCATAATTTGCATAGAGCAAGGTCTATGTTCAAACAGGTCAGTTTGTTTGTATCAGGGAAATGAATGGGTGTTGTTTCCAAGTTAAAATAGGTCAGTTTGTTTGTATCAGGGAAATGAATCGGTGTTGTTTCCAAGTTAAAACAGGTCATTTTCCATATGTAGTAAAACACACAATAATGCAGCTGGAACTCCCCACTCGTATAACATGGTGAGACCAAGACATCCCCATCGGTCATCTCTACTGTACATTGATCTACAGAAGAGTGGGCTTTTAGAGTGGGGTGCTGGAGAGTGGGGTTTTAGAGTGGGGTGCTGGAGAGTGGGGTTTTAGAGTGGGGTGCTGGAGAGTGGGGTTTTAGAGTGGGGTGCTGGAGAGTGGGCTTTTAGAGTGGGGTGCTGGAGAGTGGGGTGCTGGAGAGTGGGGTTTTAGAGTGGGGTGCTAGAGAGTGGGGTTTTAGAGTGGGGTGCTGGAGAGTGGGGTTTTAGAGTGGGGTGCTGGAGAGTGGGGTTTTAGAGTGGGGTGCTGGAGAGTGGGGTTTTAGAGTGGGGTGCTGGAGAGTGGGGTTTTAGAGTGGGGTGCTGGAGAGTGGGCTTTTAGAGTGGGGTGCTGGAGAGTGGGGTTTTAGAGTAGGGTGCTGGAGAGTGGGGTGCTGGAGAGTGGGGTTTTAGAGTGGGGTGCTGGAGAGTGGGGTTTTAGAGTGGGGTGCTGGAGAGTGGGGTTTTAGAGTGGGGTGCTGGAGAGTGGGGTTTTAGAGTGGGGTGCTGGAGAGTGGGGTTTTAGAGTGGGGTGCTGGTTCAGTTGACCAGAGTTTTATGCTCTTACATTATAGCCCCTCTAAACCTCAATATTAAACTCTTTAAAACTACAAGGAAAGATTTTCCATACAACAGTACGTTTACTCCAGTAACTAACAGTATGTTTACTGCCGTGAGGAAACTGTTAAAGTAAACAAAGATCTGACAGGCAGCGTAGAGGAGGACGATCTTCTCCCCAGTCACCTCTAGAGCCACATCGCCATCTTGTGTTCAGTGTTGCAAAATACATCTCTGAGGGACAGAGTGAATAAGCAAGGCTCTGAAGTAATCTGCTCGGTCAGATCATCTTCCTTAAAACGAAGCTGTGGTTGAATACAATGTTTATGAATTGAAGGATGACTGCATGCATTTTATGACAGTGTCATTGAATACTGTATTTCTTAACCTCCACCCTCTTTTAGCCTGGATGTTCCTTTCAGTCCCCGCTGACACATTATGGGAACATTTGTGCACACAGAGCTTGGATTTACAGTTTCAATAAAAGTATTCCTATTTTCATGATTTATTATTATGTTTTCAGCACTCTCTCTCTCTCTGAGGGCCTTTGTAACAAGAGTTCTGAGAATTACCAGTCCCCTCTCTGTCTTTCCTCCGTTCCTTATTCATCTGTTTGCTCTTTGCTGTACAGACAGATTTCAATTGGTCATTGTGTTATGTGATCTAGGGTAGTGCTGTACACTTACCGTTACAACAGGGTTTGAAGAGAAAACCTACAGGAGGGTAGCTCTCCAGGAACATGGTTGGAGGGAAAACCTACAGGAGGGTAGCTTTCCAGGAACAGGGTTGGAGAGAGAACCTACAGGAGGGTAGCTCTCCAGGAACAGGGATGGAGAGAACCTACAGGAAGGTAGCTCTCCAGGAACAGGGATGAAGAGCCCTGCTAGAGAGCCCTGCTGTTACAACAGGGGTTGTAAATAGTAGATCACTTAAAGGTCCCTTACAGTACAAGTACAGGAGTATCATGGAAAAAACTGGAAGACTGGCCAATAGTTTCTACCATCAGGCTGCTGAATAGCCACCACTAGTCAGCTACCCGCTCCCCCCTCCCCCCGCTACTCCCCCTATGGACATGTCCCCCCCGCTACTCCCCCTATGGACATGTCCCCCCCGCTACTCCCCCTATGGACATGTCCCCCCCCCGCTACTCCCCCTATGGACATGTCCCCCCTGCTACTCCCCCTATGGACATGTCCCCCCTGCTACTCCCCCTATGGACATGTCCCCCCTGCTACTCCCCCTATGGACATGTCCCCCCGCTACTCCCCCTATGGACATGTCCCCCCGCTACTCCCCCTATGGACATGTCCCCCCCGCTACTCCCCCTATGGACATGTCCCCCCGCTACTCCCCCTATGGACATGTCCCCCCCGCTACTCCCCCTATGGACATGTCCCACCCGCTACTCCCCCTATGGACATGTCCCCCCTGCTACTCCCCCTATGGACATGTCCCCCCCGCTACTCCCCCTATGGACATGTCCCCCCCGCTACTCCCCCTATGGACATGTCCCCCCTGCTACTCCCCCTATGGACATGTCCCCCCTGCTACTCCCCCTATGGACATGTAACCCTGCTACTCCGCCTATGGACATGTCCCCCCTGCTACTCCCCCTATGGACATGTCCCCCCTGCTACTCCCCCTATGGACATGTCCCCCCTGCTACTCCCCCTATGGACATGTCCTGCCTGCTACTCCCCCTATGGACATGTCCCCCCTGCTACTCCCCCTATGGACATGTCCCCCCGCTACTCCCCCTATGGACATGTCCCCCCTGCTACTCCCCCTATGGACATGTCCCCCCTGCTACTCCGCCTATGGACATGTCCCCCCTGCTACTCCCCCTATGGACATGTAACCCTGCTACTCCGCCTATGGACATGTCCCCCCTGCTACTCCCCCTATGGACATGTCCTGCCTGCTACTCCCCCTATGGACATGTCCCCCCTGCTACTCCCCCTATGGACATGTCCCCCCGCTACTCCCCCTATGGACATGTCCCCCCCCGCTACTCCCCCTATGGACATGTCCCCCCGCTACTCCCCCTATGGACATGTCCCCCCCGCTACTCCCCCTATGGACATGTCCCCCCCGCTACTCCCCCTATGGACATGTCCCCCCCCGCTACTCCCCCTATGGACATGTCCCCCCCGCTACTCCCCCTATGGACATGTCCCCCCTGCTACTCCCCCTATGGACATGTCCTGCCTGCTACTCCCCCTATGGACATGTCCCCCCTGCTACTCCCCCTATGGACATGTCCTGCCTGCTACTCCCCCTATGGACATGTCCACCCTGCTACTCCCCCTATGGACATGTCCCCCCTGCTACTCCCCCTATGGACATTTTCAAGCCCCACACCCCCTTCATTATTTGATTTCACTTAGTCCTGCATGTTGGAGCTCGGAGCCTAAGATTTTCACTGTACCATGCAATCACACCTGCAACCCTGACTATTAAAAACTCTGAATCTGAATCTATGAGGGGACCTTTAAGACTGTGAAAGATTTAAAACAGAGAGGATTAAAGGCCCAATGCAGCCGTTTTTATATCAACATCAAATCATTTCTGGGGAACAATTAAGTACCTTACTGTAATAGTTTTCCATTTCTCAACCAATCATTTTGCTAGGACTGTCTGGGAGAAGTCTGAGTGGGGAGGGGAAGTTCACTTGAAAACTAGCTGTTAATGGCAGAGAGGTTTGGAACTCTCTTTGTTATCGGTATAATAACTTAATTAACGCCTGGTGATGTACTCCACCCCATGCCAAACATTCTGATTAGAAGGTCCTGTGTAGATTGTATTTTCAACCAGCAACTATCAGGAAATAACACTGATCAAATGTTTCTTGTAGTTGGCCACCAGGTTTGCACACATCTCAGGAGGGATTTTGTCCCACTTCTCTTTGCAGATCTTCTCCAAGTCATTAAGGTTTCGAGGCTGACGTTTGGCAACTCCAACCTTCAGCTCCCTCCACAGATTTTCTATGGGATTAAGGTCTGGAGACTGGCCACTCCAGGACCTTAATGTGCTTCTTCTTGAGCCACTCCTTTGATGCCTTGGCTGTGTGTTTTGGGTCAATGTCATGCTGGAATACCCATCCACGAACCATTTTCAATGCCCTGGCTGAGGGAAGGAGGTTCTCACCCAAGATTTGACGGTACATGGCCCCGTCCATCGTCCCTTTGATGCAGTGAAGTTGTCCTGTCCCCTTAGCAGAAAAACACCCCCAAACCATAATGTTTCCACCTCCATGTTTGACGGTGGGGATGGTGTTCTTGGGGTCATAGGCAGCATTCCTCCTCCTCCAAACACGGCGAGTTGAGTTGATGCCAAAGAGCTCGATTTTGGTCTCATCTGACCACAACACTTTCACCCAGTTCTCCTCTGAATCATTCAGATGTTCATTGGCAAACTTCAGACGGGCCTGTATATGTGCTTTCTTGAGCAGGGGGACCTTGCGGGCGCTGCAGGATTTCAGTCCTTCACGGCGTAGTGTGTTACCAATTGTTTTCTTGGTGACTATGGTCCCAGCTGCCTTGAGATCATTGACAAGATCCTCCCGTGTAGTTCTGGGCTGATACCTCACCGTTCTCATGATCATTGCAACTCCACGAGGTGAGATCTTGCATGGAGCCCCAGGCCAAGGGAGATTGACAGTTATTTTGTGTTTCTTCCATTTGCGAATAATCTCACCAAGCTGCTTGGCGATGGTCTTGTAGCCCATTCCAGCCTTGTGTAGGTCTACAATCTTGTCCCTGACATCCTTGGAGAGCTCTTTGGTTTTGGCCATGGTGGAGAGTTTGGAATCTGATTGATTGATTGCTTCAGTGGACAGGTGTCTTTTTTACAGGTAACAAACTGAGATTAGGAGCACTCCCTTTAAGAGTGTGCTCCTAATCTCAGCTCATTACCTGTATAAAAGACACCTGGGAGCCAGAAATCTTTCTGATTAAAAGGGAGTCAAATACTTATTTCCCTCATTAAAATGCAAATCAATTTATAACATTTTTGACATGCGTTTTTCTGGATTTTTTTGTTGTTATTCTGTCTCTCACTGTTCAAATAAACCTACCATTAAAATTATAGACTGATCATTTCTTTGTCAGTGGGCCATTACAATTATAGACTGATCATTTCTTTGTCAGTGGGCAAACGTACAAAATCAGCAGGGGATCAAATACTTTTTTCCCTCACTGTAGCCCTAACTTTGACATCATGACTTTGTACTTTAATATTTTCATAACTTGATGTGAATGTGAAGACCTTTTGAGATGGCTAAAGGCTGTGTTGTTTCTTCTCCTGTGTAGCAGAGCCTGGGTTAGCCATGATGGACAACGGATGTGCATAGAATATCACACTGATCCTAGATGAATAAAGCAACCAAATATTTCAGATCAGATGTAATACCTTTGATACACATTTGATACGCTTGATACACCACAGTCAATAGCTTCCTTCCCCAGTTGTAAAAGAAACTGCTTCCTCAGTGTTTGTGTTCAGGATGCTATGGATCAGGTTCAAGGGTCAAGTTCACAGGCTTGTCCCTTCCCAACTTCTCAAAGGGGATTTTTCTATTCCTGGAATATTAGACTTTGTTTTCTGTATGACTTACTGGTTTGTATGTTCGCTTCTCCAGGCCAATCAGATCCATTGATAGTGTCTCTTGTAAGCGCTGTATCTGGTTAAGTTCAGCCTGTAACAGTATGTTGGTGACCTCTGACCTCTGTCTCTCTCTCAGGGGAAAGCTGGGATCCCTGGCAGCACAGGAGAGAGGGGAGCCCATGGTGAACCAGTGAGTATCAACCAACCAACCAACCAATCAATCAATCAATCAATCAATCAATCAATCAATCAATCAAACAGTTGTCACAATGTGCTTTACAGTAACCCTGCCTAGACCCCTAAATTGTAAGCAGCAACACAGTGGGCAGGAAAGATCACTTGGGCTTTGTTGGGCACAGGCAGCCCAATTCAGATTTTTTTTTTCTCTAATTGGCCTTTTGACCAATCACATCAGATTTTTACACATCAGATCTTTTTCAGAGCTGATCTGATTGGTCGAAAGAGCAATTAGTGAAAAAAATATTAGAATTGGGCTGCCTGTGTAAACGCAGCCATCCTTTTATGTTTTTATTTCTAAACATTTAATCAGCTCTGGTATTACTCCACCAGCCTAAACCAGTTGTTCCAGGGCTCTGTAAAACACAAGCAGTAAAGAGCGGGGTGATTTGATGTGGCTGATGGGATGTGTGTGTGACACATTTTTCCAGCCTTTGATGCTGACACACACACTCAGGCACGCAGACACACACACACACACACACACACACACACACACACACACACAGGCACACACATATTAACCCACACACAAACACACACTCACACAAACTTAAACCCCACATTAGCCCTCTCAAGCATTAGTCCCCAAATTCTCATATTTCATGGAAAACAGTGGACCCCTCGAGAGCATCAAGAATGTCAAACAGTCAAATACAATTTATTTGACTAAGATATTTCAAAAAGCCCCACAGTCATGGTATATGTTGTGGATCAGTTGTTACTTTGAACACAATCAAACCATGGTGCACCACATCACATGATATCACAGTAACCCCTGTGGCCTCTGACTGGCTGGTTCTCTCCTCTAGGGGCCCAAAGGACCCGCGGGAGAAGCAGGACCTGATGGAGAGCAAGGACATGAGGTAACTGTTGTTTAATTTCAAGATTGGATCTCGTTATTTTGTTGTCGTTTCGCTGTGATTTCCACTATACTTCTAGACACACACTCTCTATCTTTTACACACACACTTTGTTTTACTTCTCTCTCTTTCCACAGGGCGCTCCTGGCAGAGAGGGGGAGCCAGGTCCAGTTGGAGAACCTGGGATAAAGGTTAGTGTCCTAGAGAATTACTGATTTTGGTTTTAAACCCTGCAAAACAAAATGACCGCTCAAACTACATGCTAGGGAAGTTTACCGCTTTGCCTATTTGCCCATTGAACTTGTACAGAAGATGTACCTCAACATACCGTAGGTAAGAAAACGATATGTTAAGCTGAGAGCAGTACCAGGTCCTATTAGCACACAGAAGCCTCTTGGAGGGCCATGGCATCTGTTCATCCCTGTGTTGGGTTATGTCCCCCTGAGGGGACGGTGACCTGAGCACTATGAAAAACACAGTCAAATCTAAGTCATATTTTATTTGGAAGTTAGAATACTCCTGGGCTCAAGACTAATTTACAGAACTTAGAGTTGAGCTTGTCTTATCATCTTATTTTGTATAAACTCCTGAGTACCTCTGTTGTTGTGTCCCTGCAGGGCCACGGGGGGGCTGCTGGAGGAGAGGGGGAACAAGGACAGCAGGGAATGAGAGTGAGTCCTGACTGAGTCCTTCACAAGACCTTCTAAACACAGTCTATGCTCCTAATCCTGCTCTGCTTGTGTTTGGGAGAATCCGATACGCCCGACTATTTACTGTGCCCTCGTTTGATGGAGATGTGTAATCCCTGGGCCAGAGAAGGCCAGGGCAGCATCGCGCCTGATTTGTTTTTGTCTGTTGGACTGTATCAATAACCTTTAGGGATGTCAGAGGAGCCTCTTTCTCTCACTCACTCGCTCTCTCCCCCCTCTCTCTCTCCCCCTTTCTCTCCCCCACTCCCTCTCTCTCCCCCACTCCCTCTCTCCTCCCTCCCTCTCTCTCCCCCCCCTCTCTCTCCCCATCTCTCTCTCTCCCCCCTCTCTCTCTCTCCCCCTCTCTCCCCCCCTCTCTCCCTCCCTCTCCCCCCCCTCTCTCCCATCTCTCTCTCTCTCCCCCCCTCTCCCCCTCTCTCTCTCTCCCCCCTCTCTCTCTCCCCCCTCTCTCTCCCCTACTCCCTCTCTCTCCCCCCTTTCTCTCTCCCCCATCTCTCTCCCTCACTCCCTTTCTTTCCCCCCCCTCTCTCTCCCTCACTCCCTCTCTCTCCCCCCTCTCTCTCTCTCCCCCTCTCTCCCCCCCTCTCTCTCCCCCTCTCCTTGGGCCAGGGGAAAGCACTGTAGAGAAAGAGAGGGTCCTTTGTGTCAAAGCTTACTCTCAGAGATCCTGTTTATGATTATTCAAACAATCACACTGTTTTTATTGTACATTCTTATTGCCACTAATACATCAATTCCGCTGGGCTATTTCTTTTTTACCTCCAGACATTTTGGATTATTTGTGTATGTAACCGAGAAAAAAGCAAACATCCTCCTATTAATCACAATGGCTTACATATAACAGAAGGAAAATATAATCGTCACAGTCAGGCACTTTCCAATGGACAACATGTTTCATGCCCTGTGGGTCTGTGTAGGCCTACATACAGTGAGGGAAAAAAGTATTTGATCTCCTGCTGATTTTGTACGTTTGCCCACTGACAAAGACATGATCAGTCTATAATTTTAATGGTAGGTTTATTTGAACAGTGAGAGACAGAATAACAACAAAAAAATCCAGAAAAACGCATGTCAAAAATGTTATAAATTGATTTGTATTTTAATGAGGGAAATAATTATTTGCAAAACATGACTTAGTACTTGGTGGCAAAACCCTTGTTGGCAATCACAGAGGTCAGACGTTTCTTGTAGTTGGCCATCAGGTTTGCACACATCTCAGGAGGGATTTTGTCCCACTCCTCTTTGCAGATCTTCTCCAAGTCATTAAGGTTTCGAGGCTGACGTTTGGCAACTCCAACCTTCAGCTCCCTCCACAGATTTTCTATGGGATTAAGGTCTGGAGACTGGCTAGGCCACTCCAGGACCTTAATGTGTTTCTTCTTGAGCCACTCCTTTGTTGCCTTGGCCGTGTGTTTTGGGTCATTGTCATGCTGGAATACCCATCCACGACCCATTTTCAATGCCCTGGCTGAGGGAAGGAGGTTCTCACCCAAGATTTGTCGGTACATGGCCCCGTCCATCGTCCCTTTGATGCAGTGAAGTTGTCCTGTCCCCTTAGCAGAAAAACACCCCCAAAGCATAATGTTTCCACCTCCATGTTTGACGGTGGGGATGGTGTTCTTGGGGTCATAGGCAGCATTCCTCCTCCTCCAAACACGGCGAGTTGAGTTTGATGCCAAAGAGCTCGATTTTGGTCTCATCTGACCACAACACTTTCACCCAGTTCTCCTCTGAATCATTCAGATGTTCATTGGCAAACTTCAGACGGGCCTGTATATGTGCTTTTTTGAGCAGGGGGACCTTGCGGGCGCTGCAGGATTTCAGTCCTTCACGGCGTAGTGTGTTACCAATTGTTTTCTTGGTGACTATGGTCCCAGCTGCCTTGAGATCATTGACAAGATCCTCCCGTGTAGTTCTGGGCTGATTCCTCACCGTTCTCATGATCATTGCAACTCCACGAAGTGAGTTCTTGCATGGAGCCCCAGGCCGAGGGAGATTGACAGTTTCTTTCATTTGCGAATAATCGCACCAACTGTTGTCACCTTCTCACCAAGCTGCTTGGCGATGGTCTTGTAGCCCATTCCAGCCTTGTAGGTCTACAATCTTGTCCCTGACATCCTTGGAGAGCTCTTTGGTCTTGGCCATGGTGGAGAGTTTGGAATCTGATTGATTGATTGCTTCTGTGGACAGGTGTCTTTTATACAGGTAACAAGCTGAGATTAGGAGCACTCCCTTTAAGAGTGTGCTCCTAATCTCAGCTCGTTACCTGTATAAAATACACCTGGGAGCTAGAAATCTTTCTGATTGAGAGGGGGTCAAATACTAATTTCCCTCATTTAAAATGCAAATCAATTTATAACATTTTTGACATGCGTTTTTCTGGATTTTTTTGTTGTTATTCTGTCTCTCACTGTTCAAATAAACCTACCATTAAAATTATAGACTGATCATTTCTTTGTCAGTGGGCAAACGTACAAAATCAGCAGGGGATCAAATACTTTTTTCCCTCACTGTACATATGAGTCAACTATACATACTGGACAGTAAAGCCTAAACATTCCATAGGAACATATTAGCATAGTATTAATTGTTACAACAGTGACCATGGTTGGATGAAATAAATGTGATGCTGTGTTTGTAGGGTCTTCCAGGTCCTGCTGGCGAGGACGGGCCCCAGGGAAAAGATGGACCAAAGGTAAACACACTGGACAATAAGCTAAATGAAATGTCCTTTGCTGTTATTGCTCCCACTTCAGAAGCCTCCTAGAACGATCGGTTTTGTGATCTCACACCCTATGTCTCTTCACTCCTTCTCTTTCTCCTCCCTCGCTCTCTCTCAGGGAGAGCCAGGTGACCGTGGGCCCATGGGCGAGGCAGGGGACAGGGGGATAGAGGGAGACCCTGGGCCTCCTGGGGCCACCGGAGTGGCTGGAAAACGTGGTTTCCCTGTAAGTGTGTCTGTTTATTAGCAAAAACCTATGACAAAAAAATATAATAATACAACAATTAAGCTGTACAGTAGGTGATGATGCCAATGTGTCCCAGTAGGGGTCAGTCTTCTCTTAAACAAGTGGCCCCTGGGGCACATGGCGTTCAGTGAGGTCACTGTCACAAAGGAATTGTGATAAAGAAGATGATATTGTCAGCAGCCATTTTGTCTCCCAGTGTCTCTAATGAGTCAGTCTCTCTTACAGGGTCCAGAGGGGAAGCAGGGTCCCCTGGGCAACCGTGGTCGGCATGGCAAGAAGGTACACACCTGTTTTATAAATGACATCACATTGTGGTTTCTCATCACCGATTCCTCATGGGTGTCCGTGCTCTCACAGCTTTACTGTTGTTCTGTCTTCAGGGTGAGGCTGGCAAACAAGGTCCTATCGGTGAGACAGGGGACATCGGGGACATCGGCCAGGAAGGAGGGACGGGACTGAAAGGAGCCAGAGGAACCAGAGGCCCCACGGTCAGTGCCCAGTTTTCTATTCTCCTAGTTCTCACCCCTCCTAACTTCCTATGAGGCAATATGTGTAGGAAAGTGTCCCTCATTAGTACTAAGTCTATCAGGTTATTGTGTTGTTCAGGTCACTAGAGTGGCCAAGAGGACAGCAGCCTCCATTCAGTCTCAACAAGAAACACTTGAAATGAATGGAGCTGTTTCATTGTGTCCTTGTGTTTGTTGAGATGAGGTAACACACCAGGCATCCTACCACCCAGTAGAACTACTTGTTGATATACACACACACATACACTCACAATTGACAAATTGCATAATTCCCAAGTCATTGGCAGGCCTGTAATATTTTATATAAATAATGTTGATGAACTTCCTAAGTTTCCCTCTCTCTCCGGAGACTAAACAACTTGTAAAAACAACTAAAAGAGTAGAAGCAACCCTGAATGACCTCATATTACATTATTCAAACCTGGCAAAGCCTCTGTTGGATCAGTAGCTCAAACTAAGCAGAAGTGATCTAAGATCTTTCCTAATCTCTTAAACTAATCTCCCTTTGTTTTGTATAGCAATTAGCAGGTTGCTAATCCGGTAGTATTTGAAGACAAGCGATAGGCCTATCAGATTTTCTGTTATGAGTTGTAAAAAACAGATGTCAAAAGCAGAGCAAAGGCTTCGAATAACCGTTTTTCCCCTGGAGTACGGGATCACATAGAAAGACCTAGAGGAAGGAAAACTCCTTTCCCAAGCCAGTGCTATGCCATGAAAACTCTGTTGTGATAGCTGGGAAAGGAAAGATGTATGGCTTAGTGTCATACAACAACTCAGGTCCAGGGATGCAGACTGCATAGGTGCTAAACGTTTAACACCAAGGTTATATTTAGCATAACCACATAGTGCAGATAGAATAGCAAAACAAATGGCTGTAAAAACGAATGTGTGGCTGTTTTCTGCATAATTTTCAGGGTCGTCCTGGTGTTATGGGGCCTGAGGGGATGCCTGGAATGGCAGGATACACAGTGAGTTATTCCTGTCTGCGCTACAATAACACACTTCTCTTTATCTCTCTCGATCTCACTCACTAACTCACTCACTCTTACACACTCATACACACACACACACACACACACACACACACACACACACACACACACACGTTCAACAATAACTCTTAAGTGTTTCCTAAGGGTATGTGTGTCTCATCATTCACTAACAACAACAAAGGTATGCTTCTAAGCCCTGTTCTGTTCTGTTATGGTGACATCATGTCACTCATGTCACTCACACCAAGTCATGACTCCTGAGTTCCTTATCAGATCAGCTCTCTTCACCTCAGAGAGATTCACCCCAGTCTCTTCACCTCAGAGAGATTCACCCCAGTCTCTTCACCTCAGAGAGATTCACCCCAGTCTCTTCACCTCAGAGAGATTCACCTCAGAGGATCTACTTTGTTTTGTTCCTACACATCCCACTGAACACAGCACTCCCTCTTCTCTAAGTCTCTTTAAGCCCATTCCAGAGTTCCTTAAGGAGTTCCCACCTTCTGTGCATTTTTGCATTGGCTTTGAACCTTGACTCTTGAAGTGAAAGAATGTGTGAATTGGATTACCTTTCCCTCTGGCTGCCTGCCCTGCTGGCTTCTGTCTAGTCCAACACAAGATAACAGAACAGAATACCCGGTGGCGAATCAATACCAAGCTAACACACACACACCCATATACCAACAGCTCTCTGCAGCCAAATACAACTAGACAACATAACACCTGGTGTCGAATCAATACCACAGCAAACAGACTGCCAAGCCAGGACAGAGAAGAAAGCCAAACCCCAAACCCTTAAAACCAAATTCGTTTGGTACCTCCACTGTCACGCCCTGGCTCTGGGGACTCTTTAATGTTGAGCCAGGGTGTTAGTTTCTATGTTTAGTTTTCTAGGATTATGTTCTAGATCGTGTGGATCTATGTTGGCCAGGGTGGTTCCCAATCAGAGGCAGCTGATTCTCGTTGTCTCTGATTGGGAACCATACTTAGGCAGCCTGTTTGGCACAGTTAATTGTGGGATCTTGATCTGTATAGGTTTGTGGTGTTTAACCTTTAGACTTCACGTATCGTTTTGTTGTTATTGTTAAAGTACTAATTAAAAGATGTACGCCTATCACGCTGCGCCTTGGTCCGGTTCTTACAACGATCGTGACATCCACAGCCAGTCTTCATTCTGGTTTTCAGTCAAACACAACTAGACAACAGCATGTATCAATACCACAGAAAACACACACCTAGCCAAATAGGAACAAATAAGAAATTGGATATGGTCAACCTCAAACCATTATAACCAACACCTCTGGCAACTCCAGAGGACGCCAGGTCATCGCCAGCCTCATTCTGGTTTTTAGTTTCGTAACGATGCAGGGGCACTACAAGTTCACGTTGTTCCTTTTTTGTCCGTTTGTATTGTACACTCACTCTTAGCTCAATCACATACACACACACACCCAAGTTGTTGAGTGATTTCTGAGGTCCTGACAAATAAGTCATTATACCAAGGATATATCTCTCTCCCTTGCTGTCCTGAGTGTGTTTCTAATAAAGCATCATGATTATCACTATGTTGACAACCCACGCCGTGTCAAGTTATGTTATTGTACTGTCTGTCTACAGTGAGTTATGGGTTCTTTGAATATTATGCAGCATATGACATAGATATAGGTGAATAATCATGGGTTTGGTTATTCTTAGGGACATGCTGGCAAACCAGGACCCATAGGACCACCTGGACCTAAAGGTGAAAAGGTACCCTGAGCATTTGCATGTTTTTTTGTCCTCCTTCTGCACACAGTGTTATGTTTTTAGCCTTTTGAAAGTGTACGCCATGTACTTCAGCTCTCCAGGAAGATTTGGTTTGTTTGTGTCAATATCCTACTTTTAATAAAGTAATGTACACTATAAATCTTAGATTGCGGTGTTCAGCATATTTCAGGCTATATGTCCTGAGTTATAAGGTGATAACGTTTGTTGTGCCAGAGTTGGATGGGCGCATTTTGGCATGCTGTCCCAGAGTACTGTTGTGTCAGAGTGTACTGAGTGTATTTTGGTATGGTGTTCCAGGGTTACCCCGGAGAAGACAGTAAGACCCCAGGACCTGCCGGGCCACTAGGTGAACCAGTAGGTCTCGCCTTCCTTCAACTTACCCGTCCTCTTCCTATGTGTGTGTGGCTTAGGGCTGAGTCAGAGGTGGTGTCCAAAATGGTACCCTATGAAAACATTATATAACTGTTTTCTAATAGTGGTGTTGCTTTAGGCATAGCTGTCCAACCATGCTAAACAGAGGTCTAAGAGAGTGGATGTCCAAAGCGCAGTGGAGGCTGCTGAGGGAAGAACGGCTCATAATAATGGCCGGAACGGAGCGAATGGAATGCCATCAAACACATGGAAACCAATGCGTTTGATGTGTTTGATACCATTCCACTTGTTCCGCTCCAGTCATTACCACGAGCCCGCTCTCCCCAATTAAGGTGCCACCAACCTCCTGTACCAAAGCGGTACAGTAGATGGCCCTCAGTATAGATTGTAAGCAGTGGAACCTATAAGAAAGAAGGTATTGTGTTATCAAGTTGTCGCAGAGAAGTTAAGGTGAAATACAGCCGTTCCTAAAATATTCAGAGCCCTAATGTACAGTTGAAGTCAGAAGTTTACATACACTTAGGTTGGAGTCATTAAAACTTGTTTTTCAACCACTCCACACATTTATTTTTAACAAACTATAGTTTTGGCAAGTCGGTTAGGACATCTACTTTGTGCATGACACAAGTAATTTTTCCAACAATTGTTTACAGACAGATTATTCCACTTATAATTCACTGTATCACAATTCCAGTGGGTCAGACGTTTACATACACTAAGTTGACTGTGCCTTTAAACAGCTTGGAAAATTGCAGAAAATGATGTCATGGCTTTAGAAGCTACGGATAGGCTAATTGACATCATTTGAGTCAATTGGAGGTGTACCTGTGGATGTATTTCAAGGCTTACCTTCAAACTCAGTGCCTCTTTGCTTGACATGATGGGAAAATCAAAATAAATTAGCCAAGACCTCAGAAAAAAAAATGTAGACCTTCACAAGTCTGGTTCATCCTTGGGAGCAATTTCCAAACGCCTGAAGGTACCACGTTCATCTGTACAAACAATAATATAAACACCATGGGACCACGCAGCCGTCATACCGCTCAGGAAGGAGACGCGTTCTGTCTCCTAGAGATGAACGTACTTTGGTGCAAATCAATCCCAGAACAACAGCAAAGGACCTTGTGAAAATGCTGGAGGAAACAGGTACAAAAGTATCTATATCCACAGTAAAACGAGTCCTATATCGACATAACCTGAAAGGCCGCTCAGCAAGGAAGAAGCCACTACTCCAAAACCGCCATAAAAAAGCCAGACTATGGTTTGCAACTGCACATGGGGACATGTGGGGGTGCTTTGCTGCAGGAGGGATTGGTGCACTTCACAAAATAGATGGCATCATGAGGAAGGAAAATGATGTGGATATATTGAAGCAACATCTCAAGACATCAGTCAGGAAGTTAAAGCTTGGTCGCAAATGGGTCTTCCAAATGGACAATGACCTCAAGCATACTTCCAAAGTTGTGGCAAAATGGCTTAAGGACAGCAAAGTCAAGGTATTGGGGTGGCCATCACAAAGCCCTGACCTCAATCCTATAGAAAATGTGTGGGCAGAACTGAAAAAGCGTGTGCAAGCAAGGAGGCCTACAAACCTGACTCAGTTACACCAGCTCTGTCAGGAGGAATGGGTCAAAATTCACCCAACTTATTGTGGGAAGCTTGTGGAAGGCTACTCGAAACGTTTGACCCAAGTTAAACAATTTAAAGGCAATGCTACCAAATACTAATTGAGTGTATGTAAACTTCTGACCCACTGGGAATGTGATGAAAGAAATAAAAGCTGAAATAAATCATTCTCTCTATTATTATTCTGACATTTCTTTAAATAAAGTGGTGATCCTAACTGACCTAAAACAGGGACTTTTTACTAGGATTAAATGTCAGGAATTGTGAAAAACTGAGTTTAAATGTATTTGGATAAGGTGTATGTAAACTTCAGACTTCAACTGTATGTGTGTGTTTGGGCAGGGTCTCCCGGGCGAGCGAGGAGATCGTGGAGAGGCTGGAGATGAGGGATATCAGGTAAAACCACCATAAAAACCACAACATTAAATGTATCACAAAATCACTTTTCTGGCGGTTATTCTGTTCCGTTTCCATTATTTTCTTTGGTGCTGTATTAAAGCAGGCCTGAGACCACACATCTGAGACAGGAGCATCCCGGATTACTGAATTCCTAGGGATAAGTTAGGAGGAAATCTGGTGTTATTAACATAGACACTGAAAACTCACACACACACACACAGATTCAGGTCAGGTGGGAAGTTAACAGTACAGGATGAGAGTCGAAAGTCGTGCAGAGCGAAATCCCAGAATCCCCTGCGGCAGGGTTACTAGAGCTCTCCCCTCCTATAAACACTTTGCCCAAATGCAGCCCTCCTCAGAGAGGGAGAGAGAGCGAGTACAATGGCTTTAAGCATTTATAAGCATTCTTCTGCTGAACTAGATATCAGTTCAAAGTCACGGTTGCTAATCTTGATTTGGCAGTTGTTGAGAGGCTTGAGAGACTTCCAGGATCCCATTAAACGAAAGGCCCTTAACTCAATCTGCTGTGTGTGTGTGTGTGTGTGTGTGTGTGTGTGTGTGTGTGTGTGTGTGTGTGTGTGTGTGTGTGTGTGTGAGTGAACCAAGACACAGCTAGCTGAACCCTGACATCTGGGTGTCACTAAATGACCTGACCCAACCTCCTCTGTGAAGCTGTAGCGTTTCACGTAGAGCTGAGTGATATGGATTTTTGTCCGTTTGATAATGATACATTTATAACTACTAACGTTACTACTAGTTTAATGCTTGTACCCATCAATTGTCCCATTAACAATCACCCATATTAGCTAACGTATTTCATTTCAAACTTCAACATTTCTCTAGTATAGGCTACTTATCATATGCCTGCGAAAATTGATCGGTATGGTCGGTGTCGATCATTGTTGGTTCGTCGTCCCAGCTCTAGTTTCACCTGTATACTGTCTTTGTCTCTTTGTTCTTTTCAGGGCCACACTGGGATCACTGGACATCGTGGGGCAGTTGGAGCACCAGGTCTTCCTGTAAGTCCAATCAAATACTCTGTGTAAGCCTTATCAGCATCTATTTCTAGGTCACATTTTGCACATTGAAATAAGAATAAATCGTGTGTGTGTGTGTGATTTTGTTGATTAGGGAACACCAGGGGAACCCGGAGAACCAGGCCCGAAAGGAGAAATGGGAACTCAGGTGAGTGTGTGTGAGTGTGAGTGTGTGTGTGCGTGCTATTCTTTGTAAATCAATGCATCGGACTCATTCCGCTCCAGGCTTGGGGAAAGGAAAGCACAGTTTGTTAAATCATGTCTCCCTGGAGCTCTAGATGAGCTGTTACTGTATAGCTAGATGACTACTGCAGAAGGCTTCCTACAGGCTTCCTTGGCACTGAACACCATGAGGGTTGGGTTGAGCAATCACCTGTCAACGCTATGGGAGAAGAGGAGACACTCACTTCCAAACTGCAGTTCCTAACAAGCGGGGCTAGCCAAGCTGTAGAGACAACCGTTTCTAATCTAGGACTCTGTTGCTCTCGATCAACAAGCCAAAGTGCCAGAGCATAAGCATTGTCATATGAAGAGAGGGAGAAAAACATACTTTTATTTCCATGGAATTGGACTGAACCAAAACAATGCAGACAGGCTTGAGCATCGGTGCCTTTGATACCAGAGAAAGAGGGATGAGGGAAGGAGATAAAGAGGGGGAAAGAAGGAAGCAGAGAATGATGTTTGTTTGGCCACCCACTGTGCGCTTTGTGCTTCAAAGTGTTCGGTCTGATTTCCACAAGGCTTGAGAATACACAATGGAATGCAGAAAGCTGGCATCAGTTAGAATTTTGGAAAAATGAGCTGTTTATTATGCACATCAAGTCTGAATTACTTAACTTCAAGTCTGAATTATTTTACTTCAAGTATGAATAATTTCACGTCAATTCTGAATTATTTTAACTGCAACTTGATAATGCATACATTTTCATATACATTTTCAGAGCTGTAAAATTCTTGAATTTGTGAATATCATTAATTTGTAACATAATGTTGCTCTTCATGGAATATAGCTCTTTATGTACAGGAATATGATTATTTGATCTGCATATGGTCACATATTTCCTAAAACAAGCTGAGGTACTGTATCTACATACCTAGTTCTAAATACCTTTGACATGTTAAGACATGTGAGTTGGCCTATTTGCCTATTTTATCCGATTGAGTCAATATTGTATAGAGAGGATTTCTGTGAAAGTATTTGCCTTGGCTTGGAGTTTCAAGCAGAGCCTGAATGTTGTGTCACATATTGAGTGCAAGTTCGGCCTTCGTAGAAAGAGCTGTACTGGAGTAACACAAGACTAGAGGTCTATGAGTTAAATACACAGTACGCACAACTGTATATGTAAACATCCAGTTAGTCTGCAGTAAGCCTAATACTTCAGCTTAAAGTAACCACACACATACACATGAAGGAATTGCCTCTGCCAGGGCATATAGCAGACACGTGTAGATAAATAATGGTTGGTTTGTATTGGTAACAAAACAATTGGAATGTGTGTATGTCTGTGTGAACATGTCTATGTGAATGTGTGTGTGTGTGTGTGTGTGTGCGTGCGTGTGTGTGTGTTTGTACAGGGCTTAGAAGGGAAGAAAGGAGCGAGGGGCCTGACTGGGACCGCTGGTGTTGAAGTAAGTATCACATCACCACAACGTAGAGAAGACATGAAAAAAGAAAGACTGAGAGAGGGAGAGAGAGGGACAGAGGGAGAGGGTGATGTAGAGAGATGTAGAGAGGGACAGAGGGAGGAAAGAGATATACTGCACTGTACGTTCTGTACTACAACAAACAAACCTAATGCAATGTGTTATGTGGAGGTCACATTTACATCGTTATGGACTGCATTGTAGGGGGGAGAAACGGGGAGAGAAGTGGGACGGACAGAGAGGGACGGACAGAGAGAGGGAGAGGGAGAGAGAGAGCGAAAGAGAGAGATAGAGAGAGCCTGGGTGTATAGAGGGATGATGGAGCGAGAGAGGCCGTGTAGGGATGGAAGCAAAGTGAATGAGTTATTGCCGAGAACGTGATAGTTGAGTGATTGTATCAAAAAGTTATACAGATGCACCATAGAGAGCATCCTGACCGGTTGCATCACCGCCTGGTATGGCAACTGTTCGACATCCGACCGTAAGGCGTTACAGAGGGTAGTGCGTACGGCCCAGTACATCACTGGGGCCAAGCTTCCTGCCATCCAGGAACTCTATACCAGGCGGTGTCAGAGGAAGGCCCAAGAAATGGTCAAAGACTCCAGCCACCCAAGTCATAGACTGCTCTCTCTGGTACCGCACGGCAAGCGGTACCGGAGCGCCAAGTCTAGGTCGAAAAGGCTCCTTAACAGCTTCTACTCCCAAGCCATAAGACTGCTGAACAATTAATCAAATGGCCACCCGGACTATTTACATTGACCCCACCCCTCTTTTTTTTTTACACTGCTGCTACTCACTGTTTATTATCTATGTATAGTCACTTTACCCCTACCTACATGTACAAATTACCTCAATTACCTGGACTAATCGGTGCCCCCGCACATTGACTCTGTACCGGTACCCCCTGTATATAGCTTCGTGAATGTTATTTTATTGTGTTACTTATTTTACTTTAGTTTATTTAGTAAATATTTTCTTAACTCTTTTTTTCTTAAAACTGCATTGTTGGTTAAGTGCTTGTAAGTAAGCATTTCACGGTAAGGTCTACACCTGTAGTATTCGGTGCATGTGACAAATACAATTTAATTTAATTTGATATTTACAGAGAAGTCCATAACAATGTCCAGTACATGTACTCTCCATGACATTCCATTGGGTTTGTTTTGTTAAAGTAGCAGGACAAAATGTTCAGTGCTGTATATAGTCAGTCTGTACAACATTAACGCACACGACAATAGGTTGAGGTCAAAATACACTTCCCTTTATTTTCCATAAAACAGTTATAGATCCCAGTCCATCACTGCCAGTCAGGAATTTACCTCCTTATTCCAGATGTCTCTGAAGGTAGATTTATATACAGCCAACTAAGGGGGGAGAAGGCCATGGGGGACTGGGAAAGGTTGGGAGATTAGAGTGGTAGTGTATCGTAGCATAGGTGGTTGGATCAACTGCTGTACTATGATAAGTGACCTCGACTGGCTGAGACCTGAATATTCACGTTAGCTCCCGTAACTAAATGCATTTACAGTATTGTCATGGCAACACGACAGATTAAGTTTGATATTGTTGTTTCGGATTTCCCAGGGGGAAGTTGGTTTACCTGGACCCAGAGGCATGGAGGGATACGCTGGGCCTGATGGTCCTCCAGGACTAGTTGGGTTACCAGGATTTCCAGGGAAGACTGGGCGACAGGTAGGCATCATATCCTGTCCCTCACATACACACACATACAGGTAGGCATCATATCCTGTCCCTCACATACACACACATACAGGTAGGCATCATATCCTGTCCCTCACATACACACACATACAGGTAGCTACACACTTATCAGACACAGTTATTCCCCATGCCTGCAGACACTCACACACACATGCAGAATGGGGCCCTATAATCTGTCCATAAACAAACTCTTGCCCTTTAGGTGCTATACAGTAGGTCACAGTAAGAGTCAGGGGATTATTACATTGTGTAACCGAACTTTAAGAGAGCCATTCTCTCAGCAGTGTTAAATCTTTGTGGCTGACAGTCTGACCCGCTCTCTGAATCAGAATAAAGTTAAGGATCCAGTGACCCCCTTTTTTTATTTCTTTTTACCACGTCTCCTTGCTCCAACCTTCACTCGTCTATTTCTCTTGCCACGTTACACATAATCACAACACTAGCTAGTGTCACAGTAAATCTCCAACAATGACCAAACTGAAGAATGGGCTGAATAAAGTTATGAGATGATCCCATTATTAAAGGAAAAATCCACAAAAAAACTATATTTTGGTATTTTTTTCATTAGTCCACTGTTAATACAGTCCAAAAATGTTTTGCATGTCAGCAATCAAGTTTTCAAGATGATGACACTTTGCTTCTTGAAAATCCTATATCTTGAAACCTTGACTGCTGACATGCAAAACATGTTGGGACTTTATCAACAGTGGACTAATTAAAAAATAACAAAAGATCGTTTTGAGTGGATTAAGACAACAACACATTATTAATGTGATTGTGGCTAGACTGCGACCAGGATGAAAAACTCCTGTAATCCAGTAAATCCACATATCACAGGAGAAATGGAGCTTTAATTGGCTCCAATATGGCCTTTCCCTTCTCCCTCTCATTCTTCTAGTGTCTCAGAGTAGGAGTACTGATCTAGCATCAGGTCCACCCTGTCCAGTAATTATAGTGCATTCGGAAAGTATTCAGACCCCTTGACTTTTTAAACATTTTGTTATGTTACAGCCTTATTCTAAATTGGATTTTCAAAAAAAAAAATCCATATCAATCTACACACAATACCCCATAATGACAAAGCGAAAACTGGTTTTTATACATTTTAGCAAATGTATTCAGACCCTTCGCTATGAGACTCAAAATTGAGCTCAGGTGCATCCTGTTTCCATTGATCATCCTTGAGATGTTTCTACAACTTGATTGGAGTCCACCTGTGGTAAATACAATTGATTAGACATGATTTGGAAAGGCACACACTTGTCTGTATAAGGTCCCACAGTTGACAGTGTATGTCAGAGCAAAAACCAAGCCATGAGGTCGAAGGAATTGTCTGTAGCGCTCCGAGACAGGAATGTGTCGAGGCACAGATCTGGGGGAGGGTACCAAAAAATGTCTGCAGCATTGAAGGTCCCCAAGAACACAGTGGCCTCCATCATTCTTAAATGGAAGAAGTTTGGAACCATCAAGACTCTTCCTAGAGCTGGCCGCCCGGCCAAACTGAGCAATCGGGGGAGAAGGTTCTTGGTCAGGGAGGTGACCAAGAACCCGATGGTCACTCTGTGGAGTTCCTCTGTGGAGATGGGAGAACCTTCCAGAAGAACAAACATCTCTGCAGGACTCCACCAATCAGGGCTTTATGGTAGAGTGGCCAGACAGAAGCCACTCCTCAGTAAAAGGCACATGACAGCTCACTTGGAGTTTGCCAAAAGGCACCTGAAGGACGCTGACCATGAGAAACAAGATTCTCTGGTCTGATGAAACCAAGATTGAACTCTTTGGCCGGAATGCCAAACGTCACGTCTGGAGAAAACCTGGCATCACCCCTACGGTGAAGCATGGTGGTGGAAGCATTATGCTGTGGGGATGTTTTTCAGCGGCAGGGACTGGGAGAATAGTCAGGATCGAGGGAAAGATGAATGGAGCAAAGTACAGAGAGATCCTTGATGAAAACCTGCTCCAGAGCGTTCAGGACCTCAGACTGGGGCGAAGGTTCACCTTCCGACAGGACAACGACCCTAAGCACACAGCCAAGACAATGCAGGAGTGGTTTCGGGACAAGTCTCTGAATGTCCTTGAGTGGCCCAGCCAGTGGCCCAGCCAGAGCCCGGACTTGAACCCGATCGAACATCTCTGGAGAGACCTGAAAATAGCTGTGCAGCGATGCGCCCCATCCAACCTGACAGAGCTTGAGAGGATCTGCAGAGAGGAATGAGAGAAACTCCCCAAATACAGGTGTGCCAAGCTTGTAGTGTCATACCCAAGAAAACTTGAGTCTGTAATCGCTTCCAAAGGTGCTTCAAGAAAGTACTGAGTAAAGGGTCAGAATACTTATGTAAATGTAATATTTCAGATTTTTTTTAGTTTTATTTTTTAAATTCTAAAAACCTGTTTTTGCTTTGTCATTATGGGGTGTTGTGTGTAGATTGATGAGATAATAATTAAATCAATTTTAGAATAAGGCTGTAATGTAACAAAATGTGTAAAAGATCAAGGGGTCTGAATACTTACCGAATGCACTGTATAATCTAAAAGGCTAAACTGATCATATTTCAGCACTCCTGCACTCTGGGATGCTTTATGAATATGGATCCTGCTCCTACCAGCTGTGTTTAAAGTGCTGAAGGATATTCGGCAGAAAATGACTGGTCATTAAATGGCTTATTTGATTTGATTGGGTTTCTGTGGTCAGAGCTCAATGGGATTCTTTATACTAAAGTCTGCAGCCCTGAGTATGTGGGGATTTCATGCATGGATGTCCTTTACTGTTCCCCTGCTACCCAGACAGCCAGACCGACAGTGAAGGACCTTCAGTATTAGCCACCCTGTCTGTCAGTTACATCAGAAGCAGGTCTGGTGGCACGGAGGCGGTTAGGGAGGGAGTTCTTTGCGGTGAAAACACACAAATCTCTCTCACAGGGAGGGAGATCCCAGCAGGAAACAACCAGGGTGATTTTACACACATAGCTACATTACCTCCCAGGGAAAACCAATACAGTCAGGACTGTTGCTCCAGCTACCCTAGAGGAGCAGACCTACCGGAGTGTTTTACAGTACACTCTGTCCTCCTCCTCTTCCTCCTCCTCCTCCTATTTCTCCTCCCCTAACTTTTCAACTATTTGTCATCATCATCACCATTTTCTTCTTCTTCATCCTCCTCCTCTTCATTCTTTCTTTCCTCCTACACCTCTTCCTCTCCCTCCATGTCCCTGTTCTGAATTGGTTGAAGTGCGTAACCAGTGAATGGTACATGCCTGGCCTGTAGGTGTTTTTGTCTCTCTGTGGGTCTAACCTGGTGTCAGAAAGAGCCAGGGGACACTAGTCATTAGTGAAAATATGCAGGAGACAGAGGAGGACCATATTATAGACCAGCCTCTGTGTCCCCCTGACCTGACCACCATCCCCCAGATCTAGAATCATCTTACTGACAAAACAGTCTGACCACTAGCTGTCTATCACGCTGTCTCTCTCTGTCTCCTTCTCTCTCTCTCTCCTCTCTGCCACTCTGTCTCCCTTGCTTCCACTTTCTCTCCTGGTCTCTCCTTAATTAATTCCACTGGGTGCATGTAGTACGTTAGTTGCTCTTTTGCCACTCAATCATCTTAGCCAGAGTAGTAATGCTAAAAGCAGAAGGGTTAATTTATTACATTTGGGTAGCCCTTTACACTCGTACCTCTAAACTGGTTGAAAATTGCAGTTTTGCGCACTAATATGCGCCTAAATTGAAACGTAATGGCTGTACAGTAACATTATATATATGACGTCAGAGCTCTGGCTCTGAGCTTCACAGCGCTGTATGGGTTTTGACTGATAGCCGTTCTGGTAATTGGGCAACTTTTGCAAATATTTTGTTGTCTGAGTGAGGGAAATGCTATAAATTAAGATGACTCTATGTATTTTGAAAGATGAGATGTTGAGGATTACAATAAATACCGCTTTGATGTCATACAAGCAAGTCAAACACCCATAGGGTCCAAATGTGCACATTTCCAAATCATAACCTCATGTCATATACAGTACAGTGTCAATGATAACTATGTTTGATTTACAGTTACACGATGACATGGCATCATACCCTGGGTTGTTCTGAACAGAATGCGTCTATCTTTGTTTATTGTGAGGAAAAGCCGCTGCGGCACACACATCTGAATGCACTCATGACTCCTTTCTATGCGCTCTAAAATTACAATCTGTTTCTCTGAATTGCCTTGTGAAAGCCTAACACTGTAAGATCGTATTTCATAACTAGTCATGTTGGCAATAGAACAAGCTTTCATATCATGCCCACCTGACCCAGATTGCGATTTATAATGGACCGTTTTTGGATTGCGTAAACAACAACAGTAATTGTGTGATGGCGGGGATTCAGAGTTGTGTTCCAAACGAAACAACTACCAGTGTGCTGCTCTAGTTCCTCAACAGCACAGCTAGGAGAGCTCAAAAAAGCACCTTATAGTTGAAGACATGAGTCATAAAAGTGCATTGAAATGACTTAGGAACTGTGCACACTTTGGAGAGTTGTGTGGCCACTTGGAGACACCAGTTAGTCTTCTCATTCAAATCCTTGCAATTTTTTTGTCTTATGTTGCACCAAGACACATTTTCCAGTAATAGTCTTATCATGTTACTGAATGTATCCAGAGTATTTTCAGATTTCGTTATCAACAAATGCTGCAAAAAGTACATGTAAAATGCACATAAAATCAAAAGTGTAATGTTTGGATGTTTGGATTCAGTCTTGTTTCAGGTGAACTGTTGTGTCCTCACCTTTGGTCAAATAATTTCCCCTTTATCTCCAAACTGTTCCCTTTCAATTGCTACCATGGTCATGCATTTCATATTTCTTCTGTAAGAAACATTTAAATGTAACCCTATCCATATAGACCAATTCCCATGAGTGTAAAGGGTTAACATGTCTGTCAAAAAGACAAACCCAAAGCAAGTTGGTTAAGGTGTTAAGGTTGAGAAAGAACAAAGTTGTTCTCAGACCAGAGCCCTTACTGTGATCAGTGGGATGGGACATTATTGCCCATGTGTCTCACTTGAGTGGGTCGTGTGTGAATGAGTGCGGCTGGGCATGTGTGTCCTGAGTTTCCAGGCCAGAATTAAATCTCCCACTGATCTAATGACCGAGACAGTTACACTATCTCTCCTTATGAAAGACCTCTCTCCAACGCCCCGGGATTGAGGCTCTACCAACAAACCTAGAGCTCTGTAATTCCAAACCACTTCCTGCTGCTACCGTTTTGGAGGGATTATTTTTTCTCTCGGCGGTGTCGTGAGTTATCCTTGCACCTCATGGCCGGCGAGGCGAGACAGTAACAGAAGCTGCTGTACGTGCAGCCAGCGGGCCGGCGACGGCTCACTCAATCTGTTATTCTAATATGACTGACTCTCCTCGGCCCGGGCTGCCTCTAGCCAGCTGATGGAACAGGAAATTATTGTGGTTGCCGGCGTCTCGGCGCACTATAACAGTTCAACAACAGTCAGTCATTTGTATTGACGTTTTATAAGCAAATGTCTGACTGTTAAGTGTTTGACTTTTCAAAGGCCTGGGCCATGAATCAGTGCTGATTGAATGCCACTGTCACTTAGTCACTGGCTACATATACCATTTGTTTAGCAGTGTTTTTCATGCTTAGCTTACAGCATGTCAACAATGATTTAGTGTGCCAATGTTGACTGTCTGTGCTATTATTTTTCAGGGCCAGCGTGGCACCGTGGGGCAGGAGGGGTCGGCAGGACTACCTGGTCCCAGGGGGGGACTTGGTCTGCCTGGGTTGGTTGGAGAGAGGGGGCCTGCTGGAGAGAAGGTCATCTACTGCCCTCACAATCTACACCTTAGCCTACACCCAGTACCATCTTCACCCCACACCCTGTTACCTCTTACCCCTATGACCCCTCACCATTAACTTTGCAGTACCATCCTAGCCTGGTCCCAGATCTGTACTATATAGCCAACTCCTATGAATGACAATGACCAATAGAGTTGGCAGGACAGCACAAACAGATCTGGGGCCAGGCCAGTCCCGCCTTCTACTCTGTGACCTCTGACCCATATGTGTTGATTCCAGGGGGAGTCTGGCTTGGCAGGAGAGAGGGGGACCCCAGGAATCAAAGGCATGGAGGGGTCATCCGGAGACCAAGGCAGGATAGGGGACCCAGGACTCAAAGGACAACCAGTGAGTGTCCACTGTCCATCCAACCATTGTAGAATATCACCAATGCTCCACTAACTGGTCACAGGTTATTCCCAGCGTCATATATTTGCCATAAACAGTTCACAAAAGGTTTAAGCAACACTATAAACAATGACTCTTTTGATCAACAATAAAAAAAAAAAAAGGTTTTCTCAATTGAAAAAAACTACATTTGTTGAAAACAAATACACTGCTCAAAAAAATTAAGGGAACACTAAAATAACACATCCTAGATCTGAATTAATGAAATAATCTTATTAAATACTTTTTTCTTTACATAGTGGAATGTGCTGACAACAAAATCACACAAAAATTATCAATGGAAATCAAATTTATCAAACATGGAGGTCTGGATTTGGAGTCACCCTCAAAATTAAAGTGGAAAACCACACTACAGGCTGATCCAACTTTGATGTAATGTCCTTAAAACAAGTCAAAATGAGGCTCAGTAGTGTGTGTGGCCTCCACGTGCCTGTATGACCTCCCTACAACGCCTGGGCATGCTCCTGATGAGGTGGCGGATGGTCTCCTGAGGGATCTCCTCCCAGACCTGGACTAAAGCATCCGCCAACTCCTGGACAGTCTGTGGTACAACGTGGCGTTGGTGAATGGAGCGAGACATGATGTCCCAGATGTGCTCAATTGGATTCAGGTCTGGGGAACGGGCGGGCCAGTCCATAGCATCAATGCCTTCCTCTTGCAGGAACTGCTGACACACTCCAGCCACATGAGGTCTAGCATTGTCTTGCATTAGGAGGAACCCAGGGCCAACCGCACCAGCATATGGTCTCACAAGGGGTCTGAGGATCTCATCTCGGTACCTAATGGCAGTCAGGCTACCTCTGGCGAGCACATGGAAGGCTGTGCGGCCTCCCAAAGAAATGCCACCCTACAACTTGACTGACCCACCGCCAAACCGGTCATGCTGGAGGATGTTGCAGGCAGCAGAACGTTCTCCACGGCGTCTCCAGACTCTGTCACGTCTGTCACGTGCTCAGTGTGAACCTGCTTTCATCTGTGAAGAGCACAGGGCGCCAGTGGCGAATTTGCCAATCTTGGTGTTCTCTGGCAAATGCCAAACGTCCTGCACGGTGTTGGGCTGTAAGCACAACCCCCACCTGTGGACGTCGGGCCCTCATACCACCCTCATGGAGTCTGTTTCTGACCGTTTGAGCAGACACATGCACATTTGTGGCCTGCTGGAGGTCATTTTGCAGGGCTCTGGCAGTGCTCCTCCTGCTCCTCCTTGCACAAAGGCGGAGGTAGCGGTCCTGCTGCTGGGTTGTTGCCCTCCTACGGCCTCCTCCACGTCTCCTGATGTACTGGCCTGTCTCCTGGTAGCGCCTCCATGCTCTGGACACTACGCTGACAGACACAGCAAACCTTCTTGCCACAGCTCGCATTGATGTGCCATCCTGGATGAGCTGCACTGCCTGAGCCACTTGTGTGGGTTGTAGACTCCGTCTCATGCTACCACTAGAGTGAAAGCACCGCCAGCATTCAAAAGTGACCAAAACATCAGCCAGGAAGCATAGGAACTGAGAAGTGGTCTGTGGTCACCACCTGCAAAACCAGTCCTTTATTGGGGGTGTCTTGCTAATTGCCTATAATTTCCACCTGTTGTCTATTCTATTTGCACAACAGCATGTGAAATGTATTGTCAATCAGTGTTGCTTCCTAAGTGGACAGTTTGATTTCACAGAAGTGTGATTGACTTGGAGTTACATTGTGTTGTTTAAGTGTTCCCTTAATTTTTTTGAGCAGTGTATATGATTCAATGCCAACTGATATATTTGTCATATATTATATTTGATTTCAAACCTATATTTCAATTTGCTGCCTATTTCTTTCAACACTCAACCTACTTTGGTTAAACCTATTAAAGAACAAATAGTAAGTAATATTTCATATACAGTGGGGGGGAAAAGTATCTGATCCCCTGCTGATTTTGTACGTTTGCCCACTGACCATAATTTTAATGGTAGGTTTATTTGAACAGTGAGAGTCAGAATAACAAAAATATATATACAGTGGGGAAAAAAAGTATTTAGTCAGCCACCAATTGTGCAAGTTCTCCCACTTAAAAAGATGAGAGAGGTCTGTAATTTTCATCATAGGTACACGTCAACTATGATAGACAAAATGAGGGAAAAAAATCCAGAAAATCACATTGTAGGATTTTTTATGAATTTATTTGCAAATTATGGTGGAAAATAAGTATTTGGTCACCTACAAACAAGCAAGATTTCTGGCTCTCACAGACCTGTAACTTCTTCTTTAAGAGGCTCCTCTGTCCTCCACTCGTTACCTGTATTAATGGCACCTGTTTGAACTTGTTATCAGTATAAAAGACACCTGTCCACAACCTCAAACAGTCACACTCCAAACTCCACTATGGCCAAGACCAAAGAGCTGTCAAAGGACACCAGAAACAAAATTGTAGACCTGCACCAGGCTGGGAAGACTGAATCTGCAATAGGTAAGCAGCTTGGTTTGAAGAAATCAACTGTGAGAGCAATTATTAGGAAATGGAAGACATACAAGACCACTGATAATCTCTCTCGATCTGGGGCTCCACGCAAGATCTCACCCCGTGGGGTCAAAATGATCACAAGAACGGTGAGCAAAAATCCCAGAACCATACGGGGGGACCTAGTGAATGACCTGCAGAGAGCTGGGACCAAAGTAACAAAGCCTACCATCAGTAACACACTACGCCGCCAGGGACTCAAATCCTGCAGTGCAAGACGTGTCCCCCTGCTTAAGCCAGTACATGTCCAGGCCCGTCTGAAGTTTGCTAGAGTGCATTTGGATGATCCGGAAGAGGATTGGGAGAATGTCTTATGGTCAGATGAAACCAAAATATAACTTTTTGGTAAAAACTCAACTCGTCGTGTTTGGAGGACAAAGAATGCTGAGTTGCATCCAAAGAACACCATACCTACTGTGAAGCATGGGGGTGGAAACATCATGCTTTGGGGCTGTTTTTCTGCAAAGGGACCAGGACGACTGATCCGTTTAAAGGAAAGAATGAATGGGGCCATGTATCGTGAGATTTTGAGTGAAAACCTCCTTCCATCAGCAAGGGCATTGAAGATGAAACGTGGCTGGGTCTTTCAGCATGACAATGATCCCAAACACACCGCCCGGGCAACGAAGGAGTGGCTTCGTAAGAAGCATTTCAAGGTCCTGGAGTGGCCTAGCCAGTCTCCAGATCTCAACCCCATAGAAAATCTTTGGAGGGAGTTGAAAGTCCGTGTTGCCCAGCGACAGCCCCAAAACATCACTGCTCTAGAGGAGATCTGCATGGAGGAATGGGCCAAAATACCAGCAACAGTGTGTGAAAACCTTGTGAAGACTTACAGAAAACATTTGACCTGTGTCATTGCCAACAAAGGGTATATAACAAAGTATTGAGAAACTTTTGTTATTGACCAAATACTAATTTTCCACCATAATTTGCAAATAAATTCATAAAAAATCCTACAATGTGATTTTCTGGATTTTGTTTTCTCATTTTGTCTGTCATAGTTGACGTGTACCTATGATGAAAATTACAGGCCTCTCTCATCTTTTTAAGTGGGAGAACTTGCACAATTGGTGGCTGACTAAATACTTTTTTCCCCACTGTATATGGGGGATACAATCTTCCCAGCTCTGCAGATTTTGCTGCGAAGAGACAGAATCATTAGATCATTTGTTTTGGTACTGTCCATTTGTAGCTTGTTTTTGGACACAGGTCCAGGAATGGCTAAAGGATTGCAATATTTACCTGGAGCTAACCCTGCAGATAGCACTACTGGGTGATCTGAAAAGTTATAGTCAATCGATCAATAATATAATAATACTTTTAGCAAAAATGTTTATATTCAATTTACGATCTGTAGAAACAATGAGAATAGAAAGGTTCAGAACTTTTGTAAAGCATCACAGCAATTTGTAAGTCGCTCTGGATAAGAGAGTCTTAAATGTAAATGTACAGTTGAAAAATATATGGCAAATAGAAATCCAATATGAATGGTGTTACGAGATAGATGGGAGGTGTTGAATGGAGCTAAAGGATGGGACTAATAACAACAACTAATAACAACAAGATAACTAATGTAAAGCATACTGTGTCCATAATAAGTATATAGGTTATAGGTTGAGAGCTTTTGTGAAAGAGCACAGTTAGAAAAATATGGCATATAGAAGCAAACCAGATGGACATCATGAAAATGATCGGAGGAAGTTCAGGAGTAAAAACAAACAAAATATAATTATTGTAGAATTTGACTGTGTCCATAAAATGTATATAGTATGTATGTGCTGGAAGTAGAGGCCTAAGCGTTGTTGTTCACTAGTTTACTCCAATTGGGAAGGGGTGGTGGGGTTGGAAAGTAATGAAGGGAAATATAATTTCAAAAAGGATATGTGTGTGTGTATGGATGTATATATATGTGTATATGTATGTGTGTATGTATGTATATATGTATGTATGTATATACAGTGGGGAGAACAAGTATTTGATACACTGCCGATTTTGCAGGTTTTCCTACTTACAAAGCATGTAGAGGTCTGTAATTTTTATCATAAGTACACTTCAACTGTGAGAGACGGAATCTAAAACAAAAATCCATAAAATCACATTGTATGATTTTTAAGTAATTAATTTGCATTTTATTGCATGACATAAGTATTTGATCACCTACCAACCAGTAAGAATTCCGGCTCTCACAGACCTGTTAGTTTTTCTTTAAGAAGCCCTCCTGTTCTCCACTCATTACCTATATTAACTAGACCTGTTTGAACTCATTACTTTATAAAAGACACCTGTCCACACACTCAATCAAACAGACTCCAACCTCTCCACAATGGCCAAGACCAGAGAGTAGTGTAAGGACATCAGGGATAAAATTGTAGACCTGCACAAGGCTGGGATGGGCTACAGGGCAATAGGCAAGCAGCTTGGTGAGAAGGCAACAACTGTTGGCGCAATTATTAGAAAATGGAAGAAGTTCAAGATGACGGTCAATCACACTCGGTCTGGGGCTCCATGCAAGATCTCACCTCGTGGGGCATCAATGATCAAAGAAAACCATTAGTAACACACTACGCCGTCATGGATTAAAATCCTGCAGCGCACGCAAGGTCCCCCTGCTCAAGCCAGCGCATGTCCAGGCCCGTCTGAAGTTTGCCAATGACCATTTGGATGATCCAGAGGAGGAATGGGAGAAGGTAATGTGGTCTGATGAGACAAAAATAGAGCTTTTTGGTCGAAACTCCACTCGCTGTGTTTGGAGGAAGAAGAAGGATGAGTACAACCCCAAGAACACCATCCCAACCGTGAAGCATGGAGGTGGAAACATCATTCTTTGGGGATGCTTTTCTGCAAAGGGGACAGGACGACTGCACCATATTGAGGGAAGGATGGATGGGGCCATATATCGGCAAGATCTTGGCCAACAACCTCCTTCCCTCAGTAAGAGCATTGAAGATGGGTCGTGGCTGGGTCTTCCAGCATGACAACGACCCGAAACACACAGCCAGGGCAACTAAGGAGTGGCTCCGTAAGAAGCATCTCAAGGTCCTGGAGTGGCCTAGCCAGTTTCCAGACCTGAAAGTCCGTATTGCCCAGCGACAGCCCCGAAACCTGAAGGATCTGGAGAAGGTCTGTATGGAGGAGTGGGCCAAAATCCCTGCTGCAGTGTGTGCAAACCTGGTCAAGACCTACAGGAAACATATGATCTCTGTAATTGCAAACAAATGTTTCTGTACCAAATATTAAGTTCTGCTTTTCTGATGTATCAAATACTTATGTCATGCAATAAAATGCAGATTAATTACTTAAAAATCATACAATGTGATTTTCTGGATTTTCGTCTCTCACAGTTGAAGTGTACCTATGATAAAAATTACAGACCTCTACATGCTTTGTAAGTAGGAAACCTGCAAAATCGGCAGTGTATCAAATACTTGTTCTCCCCACTGTATATATATTTGCGAGAAAAAAAACATATGGGGGATTGGAAGTGATGCAGACAATTACATTGATGGAAGTTACAATCTATCTGAAATATTAAAGCTGTCTACCCCCCAAAAAATAAAAAGTAAAAATTTCCTGGAAATTAAGAAAGTTCGTTTGTTCAGTAACTTTAAAGAAGACCTTCACATTTAGTAACCACAATATCCAAGCAATGGCTACCTTAACAGAGAACCTTTATAAGGCTCTTTTAATACAATATGTACTTGTGCAAGTATCATTACAGATTCTGGCAGTGTACAAGTTTAAGATTGGATAACAAATACAATAGACCAGAATAACTGGAATGACATTCACTCTCACAGGTGGGGAAAAAAGAACACAGTGAAAGTCACGCCCCCAATAAGCCACACCTCCAACTATTCTGATAGGCTGCCACCGCTACATCGCTCCCACCACTATGCGCACGAGGTGTTGAAAGCAATTTAGAAGTTTTTATTCAATTCAAGAAATCACATTGATCTGAAAAATTCGTTATTTGATTTCAGACAAATTGAATAGAATAGGTTGAACGAACCAAAGCGTGATTTTGGATCATTCCAATCAGTAAAAGCACTTCAGATGAACAACAACGCCATCCCACTTTATACAGTGCATGTGTTGAGTTACTGTATCACGGGAGCAATAGGATTGGATTGGGAACAATTCAAGGTTTGGTTTGTTAAGTACTGTTCTGTCATTAAGTCAAAGGTAAGCTCATAAAAAGGCGTTTTGTTTTTCTCTCTGCTCTGTTGCCCTAGAAACAATAATAATCCTATCCGATACACGCTTTATTACCTGGAAGCTCTATATACTGTATAGCCACAGGGCCTTAGGTAACCAAGCTGTACTGGGCTCAGAAATGTGTGTATTTTCACTCGAGTCGAGTTACGAATGATCTGGATGAGACGAGGAATGGAAACATTCCGCCTGGCAAGGCCGGTTTATGTTAGATTTATCAGACTCTTACTCCAGGGACCAGAAAACAAGGTGCTCGTCCATCCTTTCATCCCTCCCCTCTCTCTTTCGCTCCACTACCTGGCTGCTGGGGAAATAGAGACCTGGTTCACGCCCCTAAGGTTGGGTCACCTTACCTTGCACTTTTCAGGGAAGAGAGTTTCTAGGCCAAACCCGCTGGATTAGAGAAAATGGACCCAGCTAAAGGATATGGATGATTGGCTGTGCAAACACAGGCCATCTTCTGCTACTGCTGAGGACAGATAGATAGACATGCAGGCAGGCAGACAGACAGACAGACATGGGACAGTGACAGGGGAGAGGCTCAGACAGTGGTTCCCCAATGTGCTACTGTCTCCAGACTGACAGATAAGGGACCCACCATTCTTATGTCCCAGTTTTTGTGTCTGCAGGTTCCTTGGAGTTAGACAGGGTAATAGATGAGAGGGCAACCAGAGAGAACCATAGACCAAACCCCTGTCAGGAATACATAACAGGGAGGGGGAATAGGTTACATGGTTAAATGGTTACATAGCCTACTAACTTCGCAGTTCACACACTCCCTTTTTGAGGCAACAAGACGTTTGTTCAGTTATCAGAGTGATTTGTGGTTCAGTGAGGGAGGGTGTTTGTCTTGTGAATGAGTTGTATCAGAGTGTCTTCTTGTCTTGTGATTGAGTTGTGTGTTTCATTTGTGTTCCAGTTGTACCAGAGTGTGTTTGTTTTTCTGGCCTGCAGGGGGAGTCGGGAGACCTGGGGATGATCGGCTTCTCTGGTTTTCCAGGACCTAAGGTGAGTCAGAGGCTCTGAGAGATCAACACAGACATTCACCATCCTTGCCGCCCTCCACTGACAAATAGAAAGTGTTGTTATAGTCATTATCAATTAGCAGTGATCAATCAAATGACTGGGTTCTGTGTTTTTCATAGGGGCCAAATGGAGATTTGGGTTTCAAAGGCATACCTGGTCCTAAAGGTCCTGTAGGCATTCTGGTAAGTACAGAATCGGCACTTACTGTGGCAATAAATGATGTATAAAAATGGTGTGTGTGCTGATCTCTCCTCTATCTGTCTGTTTCAGGGTTTCAGTGGACCTGTTGGCCCAGAAGGAATGATCGGCCCAATGGGGAAACCTGTAGGTTCAGTGTGTGTGTGTGTGTGTGTGTGTGTGTGTGTGTGTGTGTGTGTGTGTGTGTGTGTGTGTGTGTGTGTGTGTGTGTGTGTGTGTGTGTGTGTGCGAGCACATGTCCATGTGTGTGTGCTTGTGCTTGTCTACAAGTATCTGCCAATTTTACTCTATACACAGTGACTGCACGTATGTGAGAGAGAGAGAGAGCGTGTGTGTGTGTGTGTTCAGGTTGAATGGTCCATTTTAAGAGCGGGCACTCTCCCCTGTCTGTCTTGTGAATGTGGCTTTTGTTGAACTAACTTCCTGGAGTGTTCCCATAACTGTCCATAACTGTCATGCCCTGAATTGATAAACCCCTCTGTTGTCAAAGTCAGACATTTTCTAGACTAGAGAGTGTGTATTCATGACTCTTCAGCCATAAAACAATCAAGTTCAAGCCTCAAGTGTTACTTTCCATCATTGTTATTCCCCTGGGAGTTAGTTAGTAATAGAGACTTGATCTGTCCAGTCTAGACACACTTAGCTACAGTACCTGGTGTGTTACTAGTATGTTACATGTGCTTATATGAAGGGCCTTATACTGTAGGAATAACAGAGTTAGAAGAACCGATCAACTCGTGGAAGGAACTGGACAAATTGTCCCAAAACGGAGTGGAGAACATTTATGGATGACCTATGCTGCTCATGTCAAGTATACTGTTGAATATCTGCATGGAATGGAGGGCTACCCAGAACAATTGGGGTACTTGTACTTTGAAAAGAAACCAGTGTATTTGAAAAGTCTTATTTTCTCCTTCACAGGGACCGAGGGGGCCAAAGGGAAGCCATGGGGAAATGGTGAGATCTGAATCAAATACTTGGGGATTTTGTATTCTGAATACATTCTGCAGAATTATATAATACATTGGAGAGAAAGCAGTCAAAGATACACTCAGTAGGTGTTAGAAAACGACAAGGTTATGTGTCAAGTACAGCGTAGGTGTTTAATCTATAAACTATAGATGACACCTCCTGTAAATACGTGGCCTCGTTTGGTTTGTGTGAACTGTAGCTACAGGTCAGTGTTTTCTGAGGTAATAAGCAGACAGCCATGCTAACTGGGTATTCATGGTGAAAGTAGCTGTTTCAGAGTGATTTCCAGTACACTGTGGGCTGTGCATGGAGCCTTACTGCACTTTCTGCCTCTCATGTAAGCAGTGTACAGGAAATGCCTTGTCATAATGTTAGCGCTGTGATCCTCTGTGGGGGTTAATGGTTCATGGCTAGAAGAGATCCAGCTTTTGTCAAATTAACATCAAAAGTAGATTCATTTTAGCTAACCCTAACCCTAACCCTTTTCCTAACCTTAACCTAATTCTCCTAACCTGCTACTTTCATTATCCTAACCTGCTACGTTAATTCTCCTAACCTGCTGCGTAAGTTCTCCTAACCTGCTACGAAAGTCAAATCTGACGTTAATTTGACAAAAGCTGGATTCTTCTAGCCATGACCGGGTTAATGTACAGTATACTGCTCCCTATCACTCTGCCGTGTAAACTGTTTTAAGATTCTCACGGCTCACACTCTTTCGTGTAAACTGTTTTTTAAGATTCTCACAGCTCCCACTCTGCCGTGTAAACTGTTTTAAGATTCTCACGGCTCCCACTCTGCCGTGTAAACTGTTTTAAGATTCTCACGGCTCCCAGTCTGCCGTGTAAACTGTTTTAAGATTCTCACGGCTCCCACTCTGCCGTGTAAACTGTTTTAAGATTCTCACGGCTCCCACTCTGCCGTGTAAACTGTTTTAAGATTCTCACGGCTCCCACTCTGCCGTGTAAACTGTTTTAAGATTCTCATGGCTCCCACTCTGCCGTGTAAACTGTTTTAAGATTCTCACGGCTCCCGCTCTGTCGTGTAAACTGTTTTAAGATTCTCACGGCTCCCACTCTGTCGTGTAAACTGTTTTAAGATTCTCACGGCTCCCACTCTGTCGTGTAAACTGTTTTAAGATTCTCACGGCTCCCGCTCTGTCGTGTAAACTGTTTTCAGATTCTCACAGCTCCCACTCTGCCATGTAAACAGTTTTAAGATTCTCACAGCTCCCTAAGCCCCATCGAGACTCATAGGCAGTTACACACATACAGTAGAGAGAGAGAGAGAGAAAAACACACAAGCACACACAGTAAACACACACACACACACACACTTATACACTTCCAGGCAGCTCCTCAGGGGCCTAATAAGAACCAGCTGCCTGCAGAAGGCTGCTGCTATAGGACTGTGCTGTCAGTTCCCTCATCAGCCAGTGGGGGTGATAGAGCTCCATTACAGAAACTCAAAGAGAGCCCTCAACACAGAACCCTTCGTAATGACTGCAGCTCTTCAGCTCTTCAGACTGTAAAGTATGATTATGATAGGATCGGTTTAGACTAGAGACGCTATTTTATAGAAAATGTATAATGTTAATATCAACATACATTTAGTGGCCTGTTCACGAAAATTGAACGCTCCTACAGACAGTGAGTCAGGTGGCCGTGGCTTGTTATATAAAGCAGGCAGACAGGCATCGAGGCATTCAGTTACTGTTTGATTGAACGTTAGAATGGGCAAAACGAGTGACCTAAACGACTTTGAGCGTGGTATGATCGTCGGTGCCAGGCGCGCCGGATCGAGTATCTCAGAAACGACCGCCCTCCTGGGCTTTTCACTCACGAAAGTGTCTAGGGTTTACTGAGAATGGTGCAACAAAAAAATTACATCCAGTCAGCGGCAGTCCTGTGGGCAAAAACAGCTTGTTGATGAGAGAGGTCGAAGGATAATGGCAAGAATCGTGCAAGCTAACAGGCGGGCCACGAATAGACAAATAACGGCGCAGCACAACAGTGGTGTGCAGAACGGCATCTCGGAACGCACAACTCGTCAATCCATGTCAAGAATGGGCTATAGCAGCAGCAGTGGGTTCCATTCCTATCAGCTAAAAACAAGAAGAAGCTGCTCCAGTGGGCACGCGATCACCAGCACTGGACAACTGAGGAGTCAAAAAACATCTCCTGGTCTGACAAATCCCAGTTCCTATTGCGTCATGCTGATGTAAGAGTCAGGATTTAGCGTAAGCAGCATGAGTCTATGGAATATTTTCCTGGCACACGTTAGGTCTCTTGATACAAATTGAACAATGATTGAACGCAATACCCCGAAGAATTCAGGCTGTTCTTGAGGCAAAATGTCCAACCTGGTACTAGATGGGTCTACCTAATAAACTGGCCAATGTGTGTATATTTCAACAAATACATTTTTCAATCTTTGTGATTTTTAGAGCACTAGAAAGTAGTGCAGGGGCATCAGATATTATATTTATTGTGTTGTCATTGCTTGGACGCCATTGTAATGCCATGTTGTTGTGTTTGTGTGTCAGGGACCCCAGGGGCCACAGGGACATCCAGGGCCCAGAGTAAGTGTTCCCCCCCCCCTCCCATTACTATGTCCTAACCTATCTTACTGGTTCCCTACTACTTACAGTTACTTGACAGTTCTATGGCAGTTCATAGAGAATGAGGCTTGTCGTCTTTTGAAGACATATCTCTTTGTATCTCTTTATTTAGTGTTTATGTCAAAATCCTGTCTGTGTTCTCTCTCCCAGGGTCCCCCTGGCGCTCCTGGCCCGACCGTAAGTATCCTGTTTGATTCACAGATAGTCATTAAATTACATAATCTGTAATAGAGCATTTATATTTTTTCTTTGTCTGGATTCAAACAAGGTGTTCTAGCAAACAAGTATTTGGTTGCCTAGGCAACGCCCCCCTCCCTGCAGCAGCAGCACAAATAGAAATAGAATGAAAAATGTAAAAGAACAGGCTTGGAACCTCTAACCCTGGCAATTGACCCTTTGCTAAGCCCCGCCCCAGAATTTTGGCCAACCAATCGCAGTGCTCTAATGGATAACAACTGTCGTCGAGTACAACATCTTGGACAAGCTCACGTTTGAAATACATGAAAGCCAGTGAGAAAAACAGAGTTTTCTTTAAAAAATAAAAAATTTAAATGGCTAAATAGTTCAACAGTGCACCAGGAGTACTTGATACTGTGATTTCTGAAATACAGAGCCTGTTGATGATGGAGTATTTTTCGAATCCAAAAGTATTCTCTCTCTCTCTCTCTCTCTCTCTCTCTCTCTCTCTCTCTCTCTCTCTCTCTCTCTCTCTCTCTCTCTCTCTCTCTCTCTCTCTCTCTCTCTCTCTCTCTCTCTCTCTCTCTCTCTCTCTCTCTCTCTCTCTCAGCGATTAGTATGCCCCACACTAAGTTGAAGAATGTAGATTTGTTGATACAGGCCTCTGGTTTACTGCTTCCTGCTTATTACTGCCTCTGTGATTACACTGTACTTGTTGGTGTTGTATCCTCAGAGACGAATCGAGTACAACTCTCTGTTTGAGTCCAATGGTGCCTTGAGGACAGAGGTAAAGCACTCACTGTTGTTCAACTTTATTATAAATGAGACAGAAGTTTCAACTTTAGACAACATATTCACCATATGTAACATTCACTGTCGATATATCTTGACTCTAATGATATTTACTGTTAAGTGACAATTTTCAATAAAAAAAATTAACAAAAATCTTCCTGTTCTTTTTTTGCTCTTTTATACTATGTCTTTGTCTTTTCACTAATGTGTGTTTGCCTGTCACTACCTTGCCTCCAAATAAACCTTATTTAATTGCTTGGAACACATCTAAAACACATTGCTTGGAACACATGTAAAACACATTGCTTGGAACCCATGTAAAACATATTATGCAACTTTTCCAAATACCTTGCCATGGTGTTTCTATGGCTGGATATGGGTTGTGTATGCATGTGTCTGCATGAATTCATGCTTATGAAATGTTTGATCCATCCATGTGTCCATGCTTTGGTTTGGCTGTCTCTGTGGCTTTCTCCTAACCTCTTTCCATGCATGTTGCTACACTCTGGACTGTGTGGACTATGCTAACCCTGCTTGCCTAGACCTACCAGAACATGGAGATGTCCCTCTCGGACCAGAATGCAGAGATCTTTAAGACCCTGCACTACCTGAGCAGTGTGATCGAGAGCATGAAGAAACCGCTCGGAACCCGGGAGAACCCAGCACGGTTCTGCAAGGACCTGCTGGACTGCCAACACAAGCTTTCTGACGGTGAGAACTTCATAGAACCACTTTACAGAACTTATCCATGTAATGGACACTTCTCCCAATCTGCATCAATATTAGTAATCTTCACAGACTTACTCAGTAGAATAGACTGTAGTTGCTATCTTAATTTGACCAGGGAAATAATCCTGCAGCAACAGGAAATGTGAATTATTGTGTGGATTGTAATTAATGGAAATTTTTATAGGGGTTGATATATTATTTTGTTAGGGCAAATCAAGTCATGACAATTTAAATTGGAAATTTTAGAACTTTAGAAGCCTTTTTAAACCTTGAATACTCTAAGTTTACATTTACTACTGTGCTGGTAATGTCCTGCAACAACAGGATGATCAAATTAGGATTCAACATCTGTACCTCTGTAGGACTGTACTGGATCGACCCTAACCTGGGATGTCCGTCAGACGCCATTGAGGTCTTATGTAACTTCACTGCTGGCGGGCAGTCATGTCTCCACCCAGTAGCCTCTAACAAGGTAACCTAGCACTGCACTCCATCATCACAGGGCCTCCAGTTGATCCATAGCAGCACTAATTCAATAAACTGATTTTATCTTGGTTTAAAGAAAAACACATGCACATGTGCCAAGATGCAATGATGGCACAAACAGAGACAAATTCTGACTGCCACTTAAGTCAAATTCTCACTAACACATCTGTCCTTCCTTCCCTTTGCAACATTAGCAGTATTGTACAACGGTTTTCGGAAAATAGGATGAGGGATTCTGAGATGATCCCTGTGAATAGTAGATCTGTGCCAGCACAGAGGAATAGGCCAATAAGTGATACAGTGAGGGAAAAAAGTATTTGATCCCCTGCTGATTTTGTACGTTTGCCCACTGACAAAGAAATTATCAGACTATAATTTTAATGGTAGGTTTATTTGAACAGTGAGAGACAGAAGAACAACAAAAAAATCCAGAAAAACGCATGTCAAAAAATGTTATAAATTGATTTGCATTTTAAATGAGGGAAATAAGTATTTGACCCCCTTTCAATCAGAAAGATTTCTGGCTCCCAGGTGTCTTTTATACATGTAACGAGCTGCGATTAGGAGCATACTCTTAAAGGGAGTGCTCCTAATCTCAGCTTGTTACCTGTATAAAAGACACCTGTCCACAGAAGCAATCAATCAATCAGATTCCAAACTCTCCACCATGGCCAAGACCAAAGAGCTCTCCAAGGATGTCAGGGACAAGATTGTAGACCTACACAAAGCTGGAATGGGCTACAAGACCATCGCCAAGCAGCTTGGTGAGAAGGTGACAACAGTTGGTGCGATTATTCGCAAATGGAAGAAACACAAAATAACTGTCAATCTCCCTCGGCCTGGGGCTCCATGCAAGATCTCACCTCGTGGAGTTGCAATGATCATGAGAACGGTGAGGTATCAGCCCAGAACTACACGGGAGGATCTTGTCAATGATCTCAAGGCAGCTGGGACCATAGTCACCAAGAAAACAATTGGTAACACACTACGCCATGAAGGACTGAAATCCAGCAGCGCCCGCAAGGTCCCCCTGCTCAAGAAAGCACATATACAGGGCCGTCTGAAGTTTGCCAATGAACATCGGAATGATTCAAAGGAGAACTGGGTGAAAGTGTTGTGGTCAGATGAGACCAAAATCGAGCTCTTTGGCATCAACTCAACTCGCCGTGTTTGGAGGAGGAGGAATGCTGCCTATGACCCCAAGAACACCATCTAAGGGGACAGGACAACTTCACTGCATCAAAGGGACGATGGACGGGGCCATGTACCGTCAAATCTTGGGTGAGAACCTCCTTCCCTCACCCAGGGCATTGAAAATGGGTCGTGGATGGGTATTCCAGCATGACAATGACCCAAAACACACGGCCTCGATCTGGCTCTGATGCCAAGGTGCCAGGACCGGCTGATAACCTAACACACACTGAAATGGAGTAAGGTTAGTGGAGGAGTGGCGGAGGGAGTTTTGGGCCATCTCTGCCCAGGGGATAAAACCTGACCACTCCCCCGGCCGGTCCTGGCAATAGGACCTCAGAAACCTACCCACATCCTGGTTCACTCTCTCCACCTGCCCATTACTCTTGGGGTGAAAACCTGAGGTCAGGCTGACCGAGATCCCCAGACGTTCCATGAACGCCCTCCAGACCCTTGAGGTGAACTGGGGACCCCGATCAGATACAATATCCTCAGGTACCCCGTAGTGCCGGAAGACGTGTGTAAATAGGGCCTCCACAGTATGTAGGGCTGTAGGGAGACTGGACATAGGAATGAGACGGCAGGACCAGGATCGTGGTGTTCCCATGTAACGGTGGAAGGTCCGTAACGAAATCCACCGATAGGTGGGACCACAGCCGTTGTGGAAAGGGTAGGGGTTGTAATTTCCCTCTGGGCAGGTGTCTAGGTGCCTTACACTGAGCGCACACCGAGCAGGAGGAAACATAAACCCTCACGTCCTTGGCTAAAGTGGGCCACCAGTATTTCCCACTAAGACAGTGCACTGTCGTGTAGCGGAGTATATGAGAATATCATCTATATACACCACTACACCCTGTCAGTGCAGGTCCCTGAAAATATCATCTACAAAGGATTGGAAGACTGATGGAGCGTTCATCAACCCGTACGGCATGACGAGGTACTCATAGTGCCCAGTTGTGGTACTAAATGCCGTCTTCCATTCATCTCCCTCCCGGATACGCACCAGGTTGTACGCGCTCCTGAGATCCAATTTTGTGAAGATTCGCGCCCCGTGCAATGACTCCGTCATACTAGCAAGAAGGCGAGAGACAAATCAGCATATTCGGGGGGAATGTGCATGGTGGAGACCTGGTTTGGACTTTCCACCGTAGTTGCCCCTATGGAAACACCTACACACCTCCCCGAGCACTGACTTGACCATCCCTTGAGAGCCCTCTGTTGCCATGAAATTGTGGGGTCATGAGAAGTTAACCAAGGAAGCCCCAACACCACTGGAAACGCAGGAGAATCAATCAGATAGAGACTAATGTTCTCCTCATGACCCTCCTGCGTTTTCATCCAGAGTGGAGCTGTGACCTCCCTAATCAGGCCTGACCCTAAAGGGCGACTATCTAAGGCATGTACAGGGAAGGGCACATCAACAGGAACAATAGGAATCCCTAAACGACGGGAAAACTGACGATCAATAAAGTTCCCAGCTGCGCCTGAATCTACGAGCGCCTTATGCTGGGAATGAGGGGAAAACTCTGGAAATACAATATCAATACACATATGCGCAACAGGGAGCTCTGGGTGAGTCGGGTGCCTACTCACCTGAGACGGTCCACCAGTGCTCTGCCTACCGCCTCGACTCCTGAAAGACCCTCCCCTGCACCGACCAGCAGTGTGTCCTCCGCGGCCACAGTTGGTGCAGGAGATGGCCCTCCTTCCGGTCTCCCTAAGTGCAGCACATCCAAGCTCCATAGGAGTAGGGTCGGAGGTGCTGGGGGATGGAATGGACGGCCCCTGATCCGGACGTCCGCGGGTTGCCAACAGGTTATCCAGCCTTATCGACATGTCCACCAGTTGGTCCAGGTTAAGGGTGGTGTCTCTGCAGGCCAGTTCCCTACGAACGTCCTCCCGGAGGCGGCATCGGTAGTGGTCGATCAGGGCCCTCTCATTCCATCCTGCGCTGGCAGCCAGAGTCCTGAAGACCAGTGCAAAGTCCTGCGCGCTCCTCCTCCCCTGTCTGAGGTGGAATAGACGTTCCCCCGCCGCTCTCCCCTCCGGTGGATGATCGAATACCGCCCGAAAGCGGCGGGTGAAATCCTCATAGCGTACTGACGCTGCGTCTATTCCTCCCCACTCGGTGTTGGCCCACTCGAGCGCTCTTCCAGACAGTCAGGAGATGACATGCTCTCGTATCCCGAGGGAGCCGGGTGGATGGTAGCCAGGTAGAGCTCTACCTGGAGCAGAAAACCCTGGCACCCGGCAGCTGTACCATCGTATGCCCTCGGGAGCGAGAGCCGAATCCCACTGGACCCAGGTGACGAAGGGGTGGACAGCGGTGTGGGTGGTTGTGTAGTTGGAGGAGGTGTTGGACCACCACCTCTCTCCCATCGCTCCATAGTGTTCAACACGCGCTCCATTGCGGTGCAGAGAGTCTGGATCATGGTCGCCTGCTGTTGGACACGTTCCTCCACTGTTCCGGACAAAATGAATGTACCTGCTGACTCCATATTTTGGTGCGTGTTTCTGTCAGGGTGTCAGTGTAATGCGGTAGGACGAAGTCAGGCGCAGGACACAGAGCTAATCGAAAATGTACTTTACTCGTAGGTAACGTAAATAACATAACCTCCACACAGGGAGGAAACAAACCCACTCACCAGACGACAACCAAACATGAACAAACACGCACAACATACAGTGGGAGCCATAGGGTTAAATAGGGAAGTAATCAATACCTAATGGGAACCAGGTGTGAACAATAAAGACAAGACAAGTAGAACACAGAAACATAGATCGGTAGCAGCTAGTACTCCGGTGACGACGAACGCCGAAGCCTGCCCGAGCAAGGAGGAGGAGCAGCCTCGGCTGAATCTGTGACAGCTGCTGGGTTATTTCACACTCAACAGTTTCCCATGTGTATCAAGAATGGTCCACCACCCAAAAGACATGCAGCCAACTTGACACAACTGTGGGAAGCATTGGAGTCAACATGGGCCAGCATCCCTGTGGAATGCTTTCGAAACCTTGTAGAGTCCATGCCCTGACAAATTGAGGCTGTTCGGAGGGCAAAAGGGGGTGCAACTCAATATTAGGAAGGTGTTCCTATTGTTTTGTACACTCAGTGTAAAATTGATTTTCAAGCTCAACAAACTCACTTATAGATGATTTGAACATGATGTGCGAAAAATGCTAATATCAGTCCTGTGACTTGAATGGGATTTGTGCCACAAATACTAACATGTTAGTATGTGGAAACAGTTCCAGGGAAACTAAACCAAAGCATTGATTAATGCTATCATATGTTGTCCATAGACTGCTTACAGGGTAAGGAAACCAATTTGTAATTTTGTAATTTGGGTGAACTATCCCTTTAACCAAAAAACAGTTATTTGGAAGCCCAATGAGTCAAACATTTGGCTGTAATAGAAGAACACTTACGGATCCAACAGTTTATTTCCTTTCGTCTAAGTGTCTGGGTTTCAAGAGAGACAAGGTTTGGAAACTCCTGCTGTACATGACTTTGACTTCTATTCAGGGAAAACAACATCCTGAAAACATTGGTGAAAAGCTTTTTAAATTTTTTGTCAATTCAACGTCTATTCCACGTTGGTTCAATGTAATTGATGTGGAAACAATGTTCATTCAACCAGTGTGTGCCCAGTGGACAGTGTGTGAGCTCTGGTTTCCAGAATGGGTCAAAACATCTACTGGCTCCTGTGAGTTATAATAATATATAATATGCCATTTAGCAGACGCTTTTATCCAAAGCGACATACGTTTTTTTTTTTTTTGTGTGTATGGGTGGTCCCGGGGATCGAACCCACTACCTTAGTGTTACAAGCGCCGTGCTCTACCAGCTGAGCTACAGAGGGCCATGATCAGTTATTGCCAGTTTCAATGCTTAATGGCCATGATCAGTTATTGCCAGTTTCAATGCTTAATGGCCATGATCAGTTATTGCCAGTTTCAATGCTTAATGGCCATGATCAGTTATTGCCAGTTTCAATGCTTAATGGCCATGATCAGTTATTGCCTGTTTCAATGCTTAATGGCCGTGATCAGTTATTGCCAGTTTCAATGCTTAATGGCCATGATCAGTTATTGCCAGTTTCAATGCTTAATGGCCATTATCTCACAGGAGCCATCTCCTTTTCCCCGATAGCCATCACATCTGCACAAACACACATAAATGTCAACACTGCGGGGTGTGTGTGTGTTATGACAGAATAAATGACAGAGTTTATGAAATATTAGACCTAATATTTTCTGTACACTTGATGTGGTTAAAAACTATCCAGACGCAGTAGATGTTTTGACCCATTCTGGAAACCAGAGCTCACACACTGTCCACTGGGCACACACTGGGCTCCCGAGTGGCGCAGCGGTCTAAGGCACTGCATCTCAGTGCTTGAGGCGTCACTACAGACCCCCTGGTTAGATTCCAGGCTGTATCACAACCGGCCGTGATTGGGAGTCCCATAGGGCGGCGCACAATTGGCCCAGCGTCGTCTGGGTTTGGCCGGTGTAGGCCGTCATTGTAAATAAGAATTTGTTCTTAACTGACTTGCCTAGTTAAATAAAGGTTAAATAAATAAATAAAAATTAGCAGTCTATGGACAATCCATGCTTTGGTTTAGTTTCCCTGGTATGGTTTCCACATACTAACAGTGTTGTAAAGTACTTAAGTAAAAGTACTTTAAAGTACTACTTAAGTAGTTTTTGGGGTATCTGTACTTTACTATTTATATTTTTGACAACTTTTACTTTTACTTCACTACATTCCTAAAGAAAATATTGTACTTTTTACTCCATACATTTTCCCTGACAACCAAAAGTACTCGTTACAGTTTGAATGCTTAGCAGGACAGGAAAATGATCAAGTTCACACACTTATCAAGAGAACACATGGTCATCCCTACTGCCTCTGGCCTGGCGGACTCACTAAACAAAAATGCATCTTTTGTAAATGATGTCTGAGTGTTGGAGTGTGCCCCTGGCTATCTGTAAATAATGTCTGAGTGTTGGAGTGTGCCCCTGGCTATCTGTAAATGATGTCTGAGTGTTGGAGTGTGCCCCTGGCTATCTGTAAATAATGTCTGAGTGTTGGAGTGTGCCCCTGGCTATCTGTAAATAATGTCTGAGTGTTGGAGTGTGCCCCTGGCTATCTGTAAATGATGTCTGAGTGTTGGAGTGTGCCCCTGGCTATCTGTAAATAATGTCTGAGTGTTGGAGTGTGCCCCTGGCTATCCATACATTTTAAAAACAAGAAAATGGTGCCGTCTTTTAAATTATTTATACTTCTCCTTTTGATACTGAAGTATATTTAAAACCGAATACTTTTAGACAAGTGGTATTTTACTGGCTGACTTTCACTTGAGTAACTTTCTATGAAGGTTTCTTTACTTTTACTCAAGTATGACAATTGGGTACGTTTTCCACCACTGCATACTAACATGTTAGCATTTGTGGCACAAATCCCATTCAAGTCACAGGACTGATATTAGCATTTTTCGCACATCATGTTCAAATCATCTGTAAGTGACTTTTTTGAGCTTGGAAACCTATTTTACACTGAGCGTACAAAACATTAGGAACACCTTCCTAATATTGAGTTGAACCCCCTTTTGCCCTCCGAACAGCCTCAATTTGTCAGGGCATGGACTCTACAAGGTTTCGAAAGCATTCCAAAGGGATGCTGGCCCATGTTGACTCCAATGCTTCCCACAGTTGTGTCAAGTTGGCTGCATGTCTTTTGGGTGGTGGACCATTCTCAATACACACGGGAAACTGTTGAGTGTGAAAAACCCAGCAGCGTTGCAGTTCTTGACACACTCAAACCGGTGCTCTTGGCACCTACTACCATACCCTGTTCAAAGGCACTTAAATATTTTGTCTTGCCCATTCACCCTCTGAATGGCACACATACACAATCCATGTCTTCTTCTGTGAGGTTTAACGGTGGTTGGCATCCAATATGTTGCATTACCACCCCCAACTGAACTATAGTATAGATCCATTACACTTTGCGATACAAAATGGGAAAGGGGAACCGAATAATATACATATATTTTAATTACCCTACCAACAAACCCTATACTCATTAAAATGCATCACCTTATTCCACTACTTTAACCCTATGTGATCCTACCCCAGGTCAACAGCCTGAGAGGACAGAACACCACCACTAAACACACGCTGTAACTCTTCTCAAGTCAAATCTCGTACCCCAAGTACTTCTCTGCAGCTGCCACCTCAACATCTATTTTCTGTGATTTACGTTTCATTTCTGCGGTAAAGTCAATAACCATTGCTATGAACACTAAGAAGCCAACCTTATTGAAGCATATATCACTTATTGGCCTATCCCTCTGTGCTGGCACAGATCTACTATTCACAGGGAACCTCTCAGAATCCCTCACCCTTGACCCATCCTCCTCTACTTTCTTCACTGCCTCAGCATACGACACCTTCTGCACTGCATTTACATTACATTTTAGTCATTTAACAGACGCTCTCATCCAGAGCGACTTACAGTTATTGAGTGCATACATTTTCATACTGTTCCCCTGTGGGAATCGAACCCACAACCCTGGCGTTGCAAGTGCCATGCTCTACCAACTGAGCTACACAGGGGGCCACTACTCTGACTCGAGCCACCTCAACCTCCCTCTGTCGCACCGGACACTTCTGATCCCCAGCAACATGTGCATCCCTACAGTTGACACACACACCTTTATCCACCGAAACTACACAATCCTCTATCCCATGCCCTCCTGCACACTTCCCACATCTTGGAATCTCCTACCTACACACTGCTGCGACATGACCATAAATGTTGCACCTGAAACAGCGCAGTGGATTCACCACAAACGCTCGAACAGGATAACTGATATATCCTAACATGACCTTGTCGGGTAAAGACTCTGACTCAAAACGACTGACATTGACTCTTCTATTTCACCACACTCACCACCAGGTCTGCATCGCATCAAACGGCAGGCATCACAAACACCAGGAATCTTCAACTTCAATTGCTCCACCTCCACACTTAACGCTACCCCAGAAATCACTCCTTTCAATAGTGCCCTGTTCCTAAGAGCAAAGCAAGAAACAGATCTTGACCCAAGTTGCGTCGCACGGAGCGCCTGCTCCCTCTGATCTGAAGAAACACAAAGAAACATCACAAGTCCACTTCGGGTTACCTTTATCGACTCAACAACACCCACCATCGTTTCCACCCAACCTGAAACCACCGATGGATCAGCCAAAAGGCCTGGTTCCACCCTCTTCAAAAATCTCACTCCCACTGGACCAAACGTATCTTTATCATAACCATGTCCATCAATGCAAGGCTCGGGCTCCGAGCTCCTCACAACACCTTCTACCCCTTCCATTTCACTTCCAGAACTCAAAGTGGCGTCCGGCTCACTCTGTTTGAACTTGACACCAGTCTTGCTCGACATACCCACTCCCTTGTTATTGCTAGCTTCAACAGATTCAAACCCATTCTCTGCCTCCCTCAGTCTTCTCAGTATTCAACTTTTCCAAGCCGACATCTCTTTTTAGCGAGATACATGCTAAGCCCTGTACTCACTCCACTTCTTCTTCGATGGGGTTTAACGGCGGTTGGCATCCAATGTTAATGGTGCATTACCGCCACCAGCTGGACAGGGTATTGAATAAGAAACTAAAAAACCATTCCGGGAAGGGGGTAAAACGACATCATACAAAATGAAACGCATCAACTAAGAAAACCCATCCCACTTCTTCAATCACAGTCCACGCCAAAATACATCCCTACACAGGCTCAGGGGCCTGTGATGGCAGAACATTCACCGACAGGATTTCTTGCGCGGCCTCGGCTGTGAAATCACGAAGACCCCAAAAACGTTCAGCGGCATTCACAATTATTCAAATTTTCTTAGACTTCTTCTCCGCTTGTGCTGTACAGTTTATAACCACTGCAATAAATAATACAAAGTCCACCTTTTTAACATGTAGCATTTCACTATCCCTCCGTTGATGAGAACCCTTCACTGGTCGCTCTACTACCATTGTTTCTTCCCCGCCACTCGTTCCTTCCAATCTTCTCACCGCCTCCAGATAGGAGACACGCTGGACACTCCTTACCCTTGCCACCTCATTCTCCTTCACCCTAACAGGACACTCCTTACCCTTGCCACCTCATTCTCCTTCACCCTAACAGGGCACTCCAGGAATTCAGGTGTATGTTCACCTCCACAGTTGCAGCATTTCACTTCATCTGGCATACGATACTCTTCCCTTCTGCACACACTTGACACATGGCCAAGTCTTTTACATGTATGACACTGAAGGGGCTTGTGCACAAAAGCTCTTACAGGGTATCTCATGAATCCTAACTCTATATGAGAAGGGAGAGACTCTTCATCAAAGAACAGTAGCATGGATGAAGTTAACTTATTTTCTCCATCCACCAAACCGGTCAGTCGACGTGCACCAACCACTCCATCGATTTCCTCAATAATATCATCTTCCTTTATTTCTTGCGCCAAACCAGAAATAACCCCCTTGACAGGCACCTTGCTACGAAAATCCATACAGGAAACATTCCACCCCGATATCTTTTTGAGTCATAAAACACGCTTCTTATGCTCCGCAGACAAACAAAAAATCAAAAGAAGACCACTTTCACCTGGATTCACCTGGTCATGTCTATGTCATGGAAAGAGCAGGTGTTCCTAATGTTTTGTACACTCCGTGTAGATACTTTGGGGTGATTTGGACATGATGCGTGAAAAATGCAAAGACCATGACTTGTGCCACAAATGCTAACACGTTAGTATTTGGAAACAGTGCCAGGGAAACTAAACCAAGCATGGATTGCTGTCATACCTTGTCCATGGACTGCTTATGTAAAGGACGTCACACTGCTTGCTTAGCGAGTACCACTTCCTCCCGATTCTGCCCATACCTGGCGCGAACTCGGGAGCTCTACCTCACAAACACCGCCCTCCTCAAGCTTCTCAGTCGATCGTGCCACCTCAAAAGCTAGCTGATGAGGCGACGCAAGAGGGACACAGGCTGAGGAGTAAGTTTCACACATCCCCACGCGCTACACTTACAAGGAAACCAATATGCAATTGTGTAATTTGGGTGAAATAGCCCAAATAATGATAATCCGTCTCTGTCAGTGGTGTAATGCAATTTTTTTTTTATTATGTCATAATTTATCAATCAAATTGTGTACCGACAGATGTAGGCCTAGCCTATTTAATATGATTATAGAATATGCATAAAATGCATCCTCCAATTGCCTATGCCCACATATATTGTCTCAGGAAAATGGTCTATTTTTAATACCCTCAATCACCAAGTTAGGCATACTTCGTTTCAAAATAGGCCATCATCGCTGTCAATCGTGAATGATAATTCTTCACATTTTACCGGTGAAATGTCCAAACTGCGTCTGTATGCCAATCATTTGATCTCAATCAGTTTCATGGGAATATGCATTTAGATCTTCTTGAATTACTGTTTCGTGAGCGAATTAGAACTGATGGTGTTAACAAACTGTTAGCCTGTATTTTGTTTTAATCAAATAATATATCCTTCCTAATGGCACCCGCTGTTGAGTGTTGGCAGCATGAGGAAAGAAATGTGACTATTCAGCTTCAGCTAACCATCATAAAATCTCACTAGAAATGAAGAGGTGTTTTTGGTGTAACAGTAACATTATAGGCCTACTATGCTATGCTATTTTATTAGGTTCTGTTATGTAAAATACTAATTAATCATTTTGTGATCTTGCGGGACATTGATTCAGCTTCAGAAACCATTTTCCAGATATATATTTGACCAGCTCTGTGTATTCTCACATTTAAACGAGTGAGGGAGCTGCGCTCCAGCAGCACTACATCCCTGGTCTCTGAATGCATCTGTTTGCTGAAGTATTGAGCAGTGAGAGGTACAATAAGAGATGCCTCCATTATCTCCACTAACTCTTACCATGCTCCCTCCACAGCTGTCGTTCGGTTTGCATAAGGTTCAGATGAAGTTCCTCCACCTCTTGAGCACAGAGGCCAGTCAGGGCATTACCTTCCACTGTCTGAGTGACCCTCCTTTCAGCCCCACGAACGCCTACAGCGCTGATGACCCAGGACAGGAGTATCAGGTCAGACCACCGAGGTTCAGGGGATGGAACGGACAGATGTTTGAGGCAGACACTCTACTTGAACCTCACGTGCTACTAGATGAATGCAGGGTAAGGAGCCGGAGAGAGGAAGAGATATATGATGCTTTCACTTCAGACCTGAGGCTGTATTCATAAAACATTTCAAAGTAGCATTGCTGATCTATGATCAGATACTCCCTGTCCATGTAATCTTTTTCATTATAAACTAAAAGGCAAAACTGATCCTAGATCAACACTCCTACTTTGAGACTCTTTGTGAATACGGGCGTCCATTGTGTGTCAATGACTTCATATTGTATATTTTCCCTTCTAGATCCAAGATGGCAGCTGGCACCAGTCACGCTTTTTCTTCCATACTCAGGACAGCTACGAGCTCCCCATCATTGATATACAGGAGCGACCGTCGTCACAGCCCAACGACCTGCGCCACCTCGAAGTGGGACCTGTCTGCTTCCTGTGAGGTCATCATCCATCGCTAGCCTGTCTGTCCAAAATATAAACTATAAAAAACCGAGCATGGCATAAGCAGGCCAAAATGGCTGCTCCCCAAACCAAAGAGAATCTCTGTAAGCCCAAGCAGAGTTGGTCAGGTCTACTCCCCCACTTGGGATGCCCTTTATGGAGTGTTTGTGAGTGACAAACGCCCTGTCCAATCGATGGCAGACTTTTGCGGAAGAACTCAGTCCACAGGAAACTAGGCCAGCTCAGGAGAGCAGTGTATACCAATATTTGTCAAATAAATGTGTAAAGTGTGTCTGTTTTGTTTCTGTTTTTCAAAAGGTGCTTGAGTTCGTTGGATAGTTGGTCCCTGAACTCAGGATAGGGCTCATCCACACAACACCCTCCTAAAACTCGAATCCTGTACCTCCCTCCCTACTGTACCTCCCACCCCCTCTTCCTTCTCCCCCATAAACACCCTTCCAGCCATCCTCAGAAGGGGCCTAGCTATCTGAAGGAAAGCTCTAGGGGCTTTGTAACAGGAATACTGTACAACCAAAGCGTCATAAGAGTGCAATAGCTTGTGAATTAAGAGTGAGAGATTTCATATTGCATTTTCAATCAAAGGTCAACCGCCAGCTCGGACCGCCATTTTGTTTATTTTTAATGTTTGAATCTGTTGTCCAACACAGCTGGACGTTTACACCTTGGGTAAGTCCAAAATGGCACCCTATTCCCTATGTAATGCACTTGGTTTAACCAGGGCACATAGAGCTCAAAATTAGTGCACTATATAGGGAATAGGGTTCTATTTCGGACACAGCCCTTGAAAGATGGTGCTCTACCTCCTGCTTGTATGCCTTCTAAGTATAGGTGCTTGTGTCAAGTAATTTTTTTGTCCTTATAAGTTGTATGTACCGGTTACATCAAGATCTGTATCTGTGTAAGAGTACTTATTTGAAATATATTTGAAATGTATATGAAACATTTGTTGATAAATTACATTTTTTAGCTTTTACTTTTAATTTTTATTTGGTAGGAGGTAACCTATCATTGGTGCTGCAACAGACACAAGAGCGTGAGACATCAGTGAGTTGTGAGACATTTTTCCTGTGTATATTTTGACATTATATAGTTGATTATTTATATCCTTTGTTTTTGTTCACATTACTGTACCCCAATAAATTATACTCTCAGAGATCTATTTGGTCAACTCCAACTTAGTCCAAATAACTATTTATGTAAAAATGTGTATTTGTATACTATGTACACACATTATGTGACTGTTCATTGTATATGTTCACATTCACTACAATGGGGATTGATAGCTCATACTGGCAGCTAGCATAGGCCAGAGTCAGAACACATCAGAAATAGCAACGATCTTGTTCTTAAGTTATGTTACATTGAAAAAAGTGTAATTAAATAAGTAAATGCTCTCGAAGAATAAAGTTAAAATTGTGTAAATATGAAATATGTTGACATTAAATAAATGAAATGTTTTAATCCCAAAATAGTAAATACCGTCTTGTTATTTTGTTGACGTTCATAACAGTATTTCTGAAGTCCAACAGTGACCTGGTTAAAAACTGCAATTAGAGAAAGCTACTTATCATAAACAGTACAACTTCAGATTTCCCATACTCATAAGTCTGTATTATTTGTTCGCTCCAAATTCGGAGAAGTCCAAGTCCAACACGCCCCACTGGCATCAAACTTGAAAATCTGTTTTTCATTGAAACGTTTTGAATTCTTGACACCCGCTCTCCCAGTTCCAATAACATTTAAACTTCGCTGGAAGCTGTATAGATACTGATAACAAGGAGAGTTACTGGTAACAAGGAGAGTTACTGATTTCCTATTAAAAACAATGCGTGTAGGCTACATATAAACATCACTTGGGCTTTTCCTTCTTTACAAAATGTGATGTTTTATAAGACACACAAGTTGATTAAATTACCATGACAACACCAGCAGGGACAACACAATACTGGCGTGGACCTTTAAACTTCACAGAGATGCTATGGCATGACAAGCCCTGTGTTCCCATGGATAGGGACAAAGCAAATAAACTATGAGAAACAAAATGGCTGACTTCTCTTGAGATAGATACTGAGAACAGTTTGGTTTCAAGATGTTTGCTCTTGTTTGACCCGCCTTGGAGACTGTTGCATTTGTCTCCTCCCAACAAAGATACAAGAAAAACAATGCATATTTCGTTATTGTCTTTTCATCTCCCCTGGGCCTGGTCAATATGGGTTAGAATGGCTTTAGTTTTAAAATGGTCAGCTTCAGTCCTCAGAACAACACAGCTCCTATTGAAATACATCGGCCTACACACACACACGCAGCGTAAGAGAGAAAGAGGCTGGCTGGCAGACTGATATGCAGCATATGATAGAGAGATAATTGAATAGAGCGAGAGAGATCTTCCACACATCAAATGTCCTATATTACATGAATACCAACACGAGGGGGCGCTTTTGTGCTTTGTCAAGCCAAACCGGAATACATCCGTCACATATTTTCTCCACGTGAAGCGGAAGACGGTAAACTTCAGACCGCTTTGATTGAAACAGAGCTGCGAGACAGTAACTTATATAAATTCGTACACGTTTGTGTGCAAGTATGCTGCCTTCAGTGGATACAGTCGCAGCTGCTGAAAGCCAAGTCGAGAATGACAGTCTGGGAGACGAACTCAAAGGAAAGAAAAGAAAAATATCCCTGTCAAGGTAATTAGGAAGGCAGCTAGCTAGCTAAGCTAACGCTTGGTGGGCTAGATGGTGGCTAGCTCAATAACACAGAAAGCTAGCTTACCTAGCCATAGTGATTACTACTAGCTTACCTTACTGTGTCTCTGAATGTATGTAAAATAATTGTGGCTGGTTATGTTTGTAGCTAAAATAACAAGCTATCAGGAAAGCACATGGGTACCCACGTGCTGTGATGTCCACGCCCCTTTGAGGCTGGTGATGTTGAGTGTTTGTTGAACATGACTTCTCATTTAATCTCTACAGTTGTGGTGTGTGTGGCTCTGAAGAGGCGAATTATAGATGTCCCGGCTGTCTCAAACAATCATGCAGGTAAGAGGAGAGACATCTGGTGCATCTCAATAGTATAAAGTGGCTTGCTCTCCCTTTAATCATCTGCACTGATGGGAAAGACAATGGAAAGCTCTCAATTCTATATTCCTCGTGTCCTTTCTCCTCGTCTCCTTCTTAAAACTCAAGCTGTTTACAAGACTATGGCTGTATGTATCCCAAATGGCTCCTTATTCCCTATAGGCCTATTGCGCTACTTGGGCAGTACTTTTGACCAGAGTCTATCGGGCCCTGGTCAAAAGTAGTCTACTATACAGGGAAAAGGGTGCCATTTGGGGCTGAACCTATCTCCCCAGGTGTTTAACAACATTCTCTACTTATTTTAATATCAAGATGGAACCAATTTCTCTTCAGGTTTTTATAACATAATAATGTCAGTGATTTGGTGGTGGGCTAGACTGCACCACCTCCAAGGTCAGAAATGGATTGGGTAACCCTTCTACAGCCAAGACAACAGTAAAGCTGAAAATCCTTTGATTAGGCCTAGGCTATGTAACAAAAATGTGAAGGTAGTCTATTCTTGAGCACTGTCCGTGTAGGTATGTGTAGTGTGAAGGTATGTGCGAGTAAGACAATGGTATTTTTGATGGATGGACATGTCCAGGTGATTCTTCTCGGCCGTGGTATGAAGCTATCAAATCCAAGTCCCAGAAAGCAAGTGAAGCCTACTTTGAAATACCTTTCAGCTTTTAATGTCAGTCTGAATGGCACTATCAAAATTGCACCTGCACATCTCAATAAGATTTGAAAGAGGTAATTTGCACGTTTCTAACGTCTCCCCATTGTTTTGCCATTCCTCAGATAGTTTGTGGAGATGGTCTGAGAGCCCCCGGCCAAGTACCTCTCTGTCAGCAAGTGTCTGAAGTGGATTGTGATTTGTGAATGTCTGTGTTTGGATCACATCCCAACTGTTCATTAAAATAAACTAGGCCCTAGAGAAAACCAATCAAGATCCCTTGACATTATTATGGACGTTTCTTTTAGATACCGCAATCCTACCACGGATGAAAATGGGACTACAGATTAAAATTAGCTACACTACATGACCAAAAGTATGTGGACACCTGCTCGTCGAACATATCATTCCAAAATTCCATTAATATTGAGTTGGTCCCCCCTTTGCTGCTATAACAGCCTCCACTCTTCTGGGAAGGCTTTCCACTAGATTTCTGTATGGACCTCGCTTTGTGCACACAGGCATTATCATGCTGAAACAGAAAGGGCCTTCCCCAAACTGTTGCCACAATGTTGGAAGCACAGAATCGTCTAGAATGTCATTGTATGCTGTAATGTTAAGATTTCCCTTCACTAGAACTAAGGGGCCTAGCCCGAACCATGTAAAACAGCCCTAGACCCTTATTCCTCCTCCACCAAACTTTACAGTTGGCACTATACATTCGGGCAGGTAGCGTTCTCCTGGCATCTGCCAAACCCAGATTCGTCTGTCAGACTGCGGGATGGTGAAGCGTGATTCATCACTCCAGAGAACGCGTTTCCACTGCTCCAGAGTCCAATGGTGGCGAGCTCAGAATGATGGAGGCCACTGTGTTCTTGGGGACCTTCAATGCTGCGGAAATTTTTTGGTACCCTTCCTCAGATCTGTGCCTCGACCCAATCCTGTCTCGGAGCTCTACGGACAATTCCTTCAACCTCATAGCTTGGTTTTTGCTCTGACATGCACTGTCAACTGTGGGACCTTATATAGACAGGTGTGTGCCTTTCCGAATCATGTCCAATCAATTGAATTTACCACAGATGGACTCCAATCAAGTTGTAGAAACATCTCAAGGATGATCAATGGAAACAGGATGCACCTGAGCTCAATTTCGAGTCTCATAGCAAAGGGTCTGAATACTACACTTGCAAAAATTTCTAAACCTGTTTTCGCATTGTAATTATGGGGTGTTGTGTGTAGATTGATGAGGGGGGAAAAAATCATTTTAATCCATGTTAGAATATGGCTGTAATGTAAGAAAATGTGTAAAAGGTCAAGGGGTCTGAATACTTTCCAAATGCACTGTGTGTATATATAGTGGATCTAGCTAAATCCGGTGCAGTGGCATGTTGTACATTATTAGCCTAGGTCAAATAATGAAAATGTACATTTGTGGACCTAGGGGTTAGCTAATAATATAAACTAGCTAGTGGAAACCAGTTATAGGCCTTACTCCTTTATAGTCTCCATACCCAATCACTCCGCACACAGTGAGTCCCAGGTGACAGACGTAGACGCAGAGGATTTCAATCTGTCATAGGAGAGGAAGGGAAGGGTCTTCCTTCAGTGGCACACAGACATTTCCCAGCATGCAGTGAGACATCTCCACACTGATTTACTCCTCTGTACATCCTTCTGCCGTCCATCCTTCTGCCCTCCATCCCCAGTCTTCTGCCCTCCATCCCCAGTCTTCTGCCCTCCATCCCCAGTCTTCTGCCCTCCATCCCCAGTCTTCTGCCCTCCATCCCCAGTCTTCTGCCCTCCATTCCCAGTCTTCTGCTTGCATGATGCAACTCTGCCCATAGTGAAAGACAGGGTTCTGGTTTGCCTTTTTCCAGACCTGCTGTTATGCAACACTGGTTCGCGTGAGTTGAATTCAAAATGAGGTACTTAGTTCTAAGTAGTCAATTTACTAAGAAAATTGCAGAGTTTGTATTCTACAAAGTGCCTAAATGGATGCTTTGTGTTTGGACAGCCGGAGCTGACTTGGATACTGTATCAATCTGTTGTGTTCAAAGTTCATGGCTGAACCAAAACCTCTACATAGCTTATTTTCTTGCTATAGTTCTAGTGCTGAGTGTACCAAAAGAGCATACTTTGATGAAATGTTATATTATAAATGTCCTCTTATTTCTTTATTTTTTGTCCCCTAGCTTGCCTTGTGTGAAGAAGCACAAAGAGGAGTCAGGATGCAGTGGAGTTCGAGACAAGACTGCCTTCGTGGCCCTCTGCAAGATGGATGACATGAACCTACTCAGCGGTGAGACACTCCCCCTGCTGTGTGCATGCATGCGTGTAACCGTCCAAGGTTTGTGGATGGCAGGACTACCTGGAAATCAGTGATGATTGTTGCTGAGTGAATGGACTATCCTGGCTAAACAAAGATTCATTAAATTGTGTGTAACTGTGGTCTCCTTTGTGGCCCTGCTAGACTACAGGTTCCTGGAGGACACGGGGAGGATGGCAGACAGCGCCAACAGAGATTCCCTGGTCCGCGGCCCTCCTGTTAACTTTAGAGTAAGTCATTCATCCACCACCTCTCATTTAATTGATTGAATGTATGTTATTGGATTTGTGATATATTTATATATCAGACAAAATGCTTTACATAGTGAGAGAGAAACTCACCAGATCAACCACAAGTTTGACAGTGAGACAGACAGTGAGACAGACAGTGAGACACAGTAGGCTGGTGTTTCCTTCTATCGGGCTCTCGCCAGAAAGACTCGGAGAGAGTGTTATGGTTGTCTTCACCGCAATATTGATTTCTATTTTCATAATCTCTTAGTGTTTCGGTACACACTAGAGCATTTCTAACAACTTGCCTCACTAAATCTCTTTTTTTGGAAATTAATTCTTTATATGATTAAATTGTGTGGTTTTGGGTTTGCTCTCCGTGCCTACATGGCTCTTCAGGTAACTATGTGGTTTGAGCTGAGCTGGAGCCCATAACCACAGACTCATAACCACAGACAGACATTCATTGAAAATGGCACTTTCAGAGAGCGACAGTCTGCCAGCCCAGTCCCTTACCTGGATTAATTTAAGACTATAACATGCAGAGTTTTATATGATGGCTTGAGGTAATGTGTTTTTGCTTCGGTCTGGTTCAGTGGTCACAAATCTATCAAAATAAGACTGATTCTTCTTAGCAAAAGAGGGGGGAAAAGTCTGTCTGGCAAGTAATGTGAATGTCTGTCTGGGCGGTGGCATTCTTCCATAATTTCTATTGATTGAGGATTTATTTGTGAATTTACCAGTTGCATAACCAGGTAGGTAAGCACAGACGTTTGTTTATGGAATGCTCTCGCTCGCTCTCTCTCATTCCCTCCTATCTCTCTCACCCCCCTCTCTCTCTCCAGGCTAAGAGACTGACAGCCCAGGCGAGGAGGCTGAACATCACGTTGAGGTTCCTTCCCAACACATTCACCAAGAGCAGAGAGAACTCCACCATCTGTCTCAAGAAGTAAGTTCCTCCCAGACATCAGGGCCATGTTCAGTAGAGCACAACTTACTAACGTGTTTTGTAACAGTTGTTTTTGGCTCAGTGAAAGCAAGGCAGTGTTTGCTTCCCCTCTGTAAGAGGACCTCTAAACATACAGGTGGCCCTTTGACCTAAATCCGAAACCCACAAAAAACAACAACTTCTATATTCAGTCAGGTGGTTGAGGATCCTCATGTGTTTTGAGATCGGAGAAGTGTTTGTCTCTGCCACAGGATGGCGCTCTTGTTAAGTTTTACACCAGTCCAACCGACGCTTGGCATTGCGCATGGTGATCTTAGGCTTGTGTGCGGCTGCTCGGCCATGGAAACCCATTTCATGAAGCTCATGACAAGCAGTTCTTGTGCTGACGTTGTGTGGCATTCCACTTCGCGGCTGAGCCGTTGTTGCTCCTAGACATTTCCACTTCACAATAGCAGCGCTTACAATTGACCGGGGCAGCTCTAGCAGGGCAGAAATTTGACCAACTGACTTGTTGGAAAGGTGGCATCCTATGACTGCCACGTCGAAAGTCACTGAGCTCTTCAATAAGGCCATTCTACTGTCTGTTTGTCTATGGAGATTGCATGGCGGTGTGCTCGATTTTATACACCTGTCAGCAACAGGTGTGGCTTAAATAGCCAAATACAGAAAGTATTCAGACCCCTTGACTTTTTCCACATTTTGTTACGTTACAGCCTAATTCTAAAATTGATTACATAATTTTTTCCCCTCATCAATCTACACACAATACCCCATAATGACAAAGCAAAAACAGGATGTTAGAAATGTTTGCAAATTTATAAAAATACAACTTTAATATTTACTAGTATTCAGCCCCTTCTTGGGTATGGCGCTACAAGCTTGGCACCCCTGTATTTGGGGAGTTTCTCCCATTCTTCTCTGCAGATCCTCTCAAGCTCTGTCAGGTTGGATGGGGAGCGTCGCTGCACAGCTATTTTCAGGTCTCTCCAGAGATCTTTGATCGGGTTCAAGTCTGGGCTCTGGCTGGGCCACTCAAGGATATTCAGAGACTTGTCCCGAAGCCACTCCTGCATTGTCTTGGCTGTGTGCTTAGGGTCGTTGTCCTGTTGGAAGGTGAACGGTCATCCCAGTCTGATGTCCTGAGTGCTCTGGAGCAGGTTTTCATCAAGGATCTCTCTGTACTTTGCTCTGTTCATCTTTCCCTCGATCCTGACTAGTCTCCCAGTCCCTGCCGCTGAAAAACGTCCCCACAGCAAGATGCTGCCACCACCATGCTTCACATTTACATTTACATTTACATTTTAGTCATTTAGCAGACGCTCTTATCCAGAGCGACTTACAGTTAGTGAATACATATATATATATTTTTCATACTGGTCCCCCGTGGGAAGCGAACCCACAACCCTGGCATTGCAAACGCCATGCTCTATCAACTGAGCTACATCCCTGCCGGCCATTCCCTCCCCTACCCTGGACAACGCTAGGCCAATTGTGCACTGCCCATGAGTCTCCCGGTCGCGGCCAGCTGCAAAAGAGCCTGGATTCGAACCAGGATCTCTAGTGGCACAGCTAGCACTGCGATGCAGTGCCTTAGACCACTGCACCACTCAGGATGGTGCCAGGTTTCCTCCAGACGTGATGCTTGGCATTTAGTTCAAAGAGTTCAATCTTGATTTCATCAGACCAGAGAATCTAAGGTGCTTTTTGGCAAACTCCAAGTGGGCTTTCATGTACCTTTTTACTGAGGAGTGGCTTCCGTCTGGCCACTCTACCATAAAGGCGTGATTGGTGGAGTGCTGCAGAGATGGTTGTCCTTCTGGAAGGTTCTCCCATCTCCACAGAGGAACTCTGGAGCTTTGTCAGAGTGACCATCGGGTTCTTGGTCACCTCCCTGACGAAGGCCCTTCTCCCCCGATTGCTCAGTTTGGCCGGGCGGCCTGTTCTAGGAAGAGTCTTGGTGGTTACAAACTTCTTCCATTTAAGAATGATGGAGGCCACTGTGTTCTTGGGGACCTTCAATGCTGCAGACTTTTTTTGGTACCCTTCCCCAGATCTGTGCCTCGACCCAGTCCTGTCTCGGAGCTCTACGGACAATTCCTTCAACCTCATAGCTTGGTTTTTGCTCTGACATGCACTGTCAACTGTGGGACCTTATCGAGACAGGTGTGCGCCTTTCCAAATCATGTCCAATCAATTGAATTTACCACAGATGGACTCCAAGTTGTAGAAACTCAAGGATGATCAATGGAAACAGGATGCACCTGAGCTCTATTTCGAGTCTCATAGCAATGGGTCTGAATACTACATTTGCAAAAATGTCTAAACCTGTTTTCGCATTGTAATTATGGGGTATTGTGTGTAGATTGAGGGGGGAAATCATTTTAATCCATTTTAGAATAAGGCTGTAATGTAAGAAAATGTGGAAAAAGTCAAAGGGTCTGAATACTTTCCGAATGCACTGTGTGTATATATATAGTGTATCTAGCTAAATCCGGTGCAGTGGCATGTTGTACATGGTCCCTGACAAATCAACAAATAAATACCATGGATGGATGAAGGGGCCCATTTGGGCTAGTTGAAATGAATGAGTGTTTAAGCCTTGAGAAGAATGTGACTGCAAAACACCTTTCACACGTGTCAAAAATGATCTGTTCTATGTAGGGAATGGAAGTCAGGTGGTTGAGGAGCCTCATGTTTTGAGATCGTAGAAGTGTTTGTCTCTGCCACAGGATGGCGCTCTTGTTAAGTTTTCACCAGTCCTCTCATACAACAACACTGTTGTTTTAAAGGTTATGTATCTGTGGGGCATCAGTCCTCTGCATGTTTATGAAGGCACTACTCAACTCTGTATACCTGGCATGTGCTGTTCAGTCTTTAAAAGGTCTTACAGATCAATTTAGTGTGTGTCAGCTCAGGCAGCAACATTTGATAAGTTACTGGTGTGGGGTAATGTATTGCTGCCTGTAGCCCTTTGACCGGCTATGTAGGCTAAACCAAACCTGTCCGTATGTCCTGGCCTCTGGGGGCATCATAACTTCCTACTTGTGATGATTCACTGGACTGTGTGTTTCTATAGCAACCTGCTACCCCACCACTCATTTGAGTGTAAGAGGCCCGCCATAGCTCTAAGCCCAGACGTGTTTCCCTTCTTTCCCCAGTCCCTCCATTTCTCTTTCCTTTTCCATTTTCCTGGATTTCCTGTGCTGCAGGTGGTCCCGTCTTTCCATATTTGACAACTTTTCCTGAAGGGACATCGTTCTGCTATTTCTGCTTCCGCCCCCCGCATGGAAGGAAACAAACATTTAACCCACAAGTTCACTATAAATAAAAATGTGCCCTCTGTAATGTCAATCAGAACTGCCCCTGAACAAAGTTAGTTAGCCAGTCCACTCTTTTACATTCTGAATATAATGCCTCTCAGTCCAGTCTCTCGCTGGTGTTTTGCAGTTCTAATGTGTGCGTTATTGCCAGAAGGTGAGACAGCATTATGTAAGAAGAGGAGCAGAGTAGCCAGGCTCCTTTCTCTTCCAGGAAGACATAGCCTAGTATCTGCTTTTACATGGAACACTGGTGGAGGATTACATTTATCATTTAGGGTTACATCCATAGAAATAACATTACTGATAACTAAATGGTTATGGTTAGTGGTTGCATCCTAAATATCATGCAAAGGGTATCAACTAAACAGAGACTGGGACTAAGGGTATCAACTAAACAGACTGGGACAAAGGGTATCAACTAAACAGAGACTGGGACTAAGGGTATCAACTAAACAGAGACTGGGACTAAGGGTATCAACTAAACAGACTGGGACTAAGGGTATCAACTAAACAGACTGGGACTAAGGGTATCAACTAAACAGACTGGGACTAAGGGTATCAACTAAACAGACTGGGACTAAGGGTATCAACTAAACAGACTGGGACTAAGGGTATCAACTAAACAGACTGGGACTAAGGGTATCAACTAAACAGACTGGGACTAAGGGTATCAACTAAACAGACTGGGACTAAGGGTATCAACTAAACAGCACAGCAGGAGAAAATGGGTTTGAGAATATACTTGGTGCATTAAATATAATAAGCAGATGTTTGAGCAGTGTGACTGCAGATGGTTAGCGACATATTAGTGCTGCGTACTCATACTGCCAGAGAAAGGCAATCATTACACACACACACAGCCAGAGCGGGGGGATCATAATTGGCGGCCGGTTATAGAGGCTTTTATCCTGCCTGCCTCTCCCTGGTGACTGATGTCAAAAACAGGTTGAGGGTACACTATAAAGGGTTTAACTAGAAATTACAGGCCTGCGCTACTTTGCAAACCAAATCAACCGGTGGTACAGATATGTAATGGTTGGCAGAGCGTGTGGAGTATTTGTTAGGGTGGAAGGAGGAGGTACATGCTGTAGCACTACATTACAGGGCACTTTCCCTTGTGCTGCTAAAATAACACCCTATTCCCTACTATAGTGCACTACTTTTTAAAGTAGTGCACTATGCATGGAATAGTGCCATTTTGGATGCACCCTCTGTCAACTCACCCTGTGTTCTTGTTCAAAGGTCAGATGATTATTTGTGGCTTCACTGGCTTGCAAACAGACCAGTTACTTTTGTTATTTTTATGTAATAATTTGAATTGAAGTGTGGTTTGGAAATGTTTTGTTCTCTTCTCTCCTCAAGAAGAAGCTTGTCAATGTTTTGTTCTCTTCTCTGCTGAAGAGTCAACTTGGCAAATGTCTCATCTTTCTACCCCTTTGTTCTACTTTACTGGATGGAAAACAGAACTGTTACTTACTAGCAATAGATACTTTGGTATAGTACAAGTCACTGGGGATATGAAGGACGCCCCCCCCACACACACACACACACACACACAAACATACCAGTGCATTGGCGCTGTCTAGTTTCACTTTTCTTTGTGGGAGATAAAGGCACCTTCTGAAATGGCAATGCAATGATATTCACTGCAGCTGCCTCTGTATGCCATGGCTGTGTTTTTGCATAATGCCATTGCCACCCCATGCCCCCAGAACCTTGAAAACAATTTCATTAGACAGGGTATAGCAGCCATACACATCATTGGTAGCAGCTCATAGCTGCCTGATAACCAGCTACCGAGCCAGCCATTAGGTGACTTGTATAACTGCAACCCAAGTTTGATAAACACCATATTGTTGTTGGAGGTATCCTTGTTGGCAGTTTGTTTGGGCACACATACTTCTTCTATCTGCATTTTCCCTCCATCTCAGAGCTTTATTTTAGAAATGATTACAGTGTGAGGTCACTGCGTTGGTAGATATGTTATGGGTCAGAGCTTCAAGGCTTCAATATGTTTTCATATTACATATTATGGAGGCCAGTTGTTACACTCTTGTTTGTTATACAGTGCAAAATATAGAACCTTGATAATAAAGTTTGTCATGGCAACAGAACTTAGACAAAGAGACCTTGGAACTGTGGTTGCCATGGGTTTGTGTTTGATAAGGGTTGTCTTAGTGCTGGCCAGTGATATGACTGGTGAGAATAAGGCTGGCCACTTGAGACATGATGAGAGATGACCTGCTTCCGACTGATAGGAGTTCACTTCTACACTATGCTCCACACACACACTAGATTTTAATAATTTACGCACACACAGGTTGAAACACTGTTATTTCCAGTGCTCTGAGGTTTTTAGGTTGTTCAAATTCAACATTTTGTCTTCCAGACAAGCAAAATAATTAATGAATGAATGTAGAGCACACAATATTACTTCCAGAGGCTTCAAAACCACACTGATCACAAGCTGTTCTGCTGCAGAATTCAGAAATCTGGTGTGTTTGATTACTCTTCTTCCAAGCCCATTCCCCACTGGGTTGTTGAAAGCAACAAGAGATTTGTAGGAACCTAGATTTGTCCTTAGCAACAACAAGTCTAACTAGAATGTTTGTTGGCGTTTTGGTCGTTCAATAGCTGAGTTATCAGTCTTTTTTATTTATTTTTGCTACGGTGTTGGGCCTCTTGCAGGTGGATTTGCATGAAGAGTAGCATGGCTGGAAAGTAAGCAGGAATGCAATTTGAAGTGGGTTTGAACTTGACATTTCTTGATGAACTTGACTTATTTCTGCAGACCATGTAAGCTGACAGTGACTGCTTCTGGAGTTTGTGTTTTAGGCCCCATCGACCCACACAGACAGACTGACAGGCGGGGGGACCGACAGACGGACGGGGGGGACAAGCAAACAGACAGACAGACAGGCCAACAGACAGGGAGACAAGCAGACAGACTGACAGGCCGACAGACGGGGAGACAAGCAAGCAAACAGACAGGCCAACAGACGGGGAGACAAGCTGACAGACTGACAGGCCAACAGACGGGGAGACAAGCTGACAGACACACAGGCCAACAGACGGGGAGACAAGCAGACAGACACACAGGCCAACGGACGGGGAGACAAGCAAACAGACACACAGGCCAACAGACGGGGAGACAAGCAAACAGACACACAGGCCAACAGACGGGGAGACAAGCAGACAGACACACAGGCCAACAGACGGGGAGACAAGCAAACAGACACACAGGCCAACAGACGGGGAGACAAGCAAACAGACACACAGGCCAACAGACGGGGAGACAAGCAAACAGACACACAGGCCAACAGACGGGGAGACAAGCAAACAGACACACAGGCCAACAGACGGGGAGACAAGCAAACAGACACACAGGCCAACAGACGGGGAGACAAGCAAACAGACACACAGGCCAACAGACGGGGAGACAAGCTGACAGACCTATGCCATGCTCTCACTGTGCAGTCAGGCAGTATGTAAACACAAGCTAGTCTTACTCAACATGACATGTCATCCTCCCACCATCTACCCATTTTGTCTGTATGGAAAGTGCTTGTCGTGTTCCTCTGTGCCATCTCTTCACTTTTATCACTGACAGTGAGTGAATGATACCACATATTCCTGGTATGTAATCCTGACCCAGCCTGAGGTGCATGCACGCGCCTACACAGCCCGGCCCATCCCTTTTTCCAGCAGATAAAATAGTTTCCATTCGCCGTCAAGGCAGAACAATCCCCAAACACCTGGTGTTCCTCCTCTGACTTACCCCCCTCCATTCCCCCTCTTCCACCAAGCCCAGTCTCTGCCAAGCCCAAGCAAACATTCCTCAGCAGCCTAGAGGGGGATGGAATAGCTCTACACCTGCATAGGGAATCCCCTCCCCAACCAACCCCCACTACTGCCTGCTTGGCCTGCCCCCCCTCACACCCTCCCCAGCCCAGCCAACTCCCCACTGCTGCCTGCCTGCCCCCTTACCTCCCCCACCCGCCCCTTCTGCCCACATCCAAATGGAAATTCATAAGCACATTTTCATTGGATGTTTTGCCAGTTCTGCACACAATTCTCATTTTTTCAACCCTCCATCTATACCCACCTCCTTCCTTTCTCTCTGTTTTCCGGAAAAAACATGTCTCCAGTGCTGACTCCCTCTCCCTTTTGTAACGTTGCCACCTGGATGGAAGCACCGCCACCACCAAAGCAGAACCAGAAGGCCAAAGTTTTTTTTTGGGGGGGGTGGAATGAGGGATGGAGTGAGCTCAGCTGTGAGGAGTAGGAAGAGGAAGGTGGTACTGATGATGATGATGACGAAGACATACTGTACACCCTCACCTGTCCTAACGATGAAGGGGGAGGATGAGGAGAAGAAGTCATGAAGACTTGACGCTGCATGCCACATTCACCCTGTACCGTTCTGTTCCAGCCCTAACGATACTCAGCTGTAAGAGGAGGAGGATGGTAACGATAATGATGGAGACTTGACGCTGCCTGTTCTGTCCTGTCCTAGCCCTAATGATGCTCAGCTGTAGCCTAGCAGGCATGTACCAGAGACCAGTCACAGTGAGCCTAGGGTCACTCTTACAACTCTAAATGTGTAGAACGCGTTCTGGTCAAAAGTAGTGCACTATGTAGGGAATGGGGTGAAAATGCAACCCTATTAATAAAGGGGGATACAGTTCTTTAATCCTCCTGCCTTTGGACAACATGAAAGGACTCAAAGGAGGACTGAGTCTTTGTAGTTTGGTTGAGCCCACGGTGTGTAGTTTGGTTGAGACAAACAAAAAGGTGTAATGGGTCCGCACTCAAAAAGATGTTGCATAAAGCTTACTTCATTATTCAATGTAATGTATTATTTTCACTGCATCAGGGATAGCATACAGACGTTCAGGGTGTAGGTACCATTTTAATTCAAAACAGCATTTGTAAAGAACAGATGAGCAGCAGGTGCTTCTAATCAGGGTTGTCACTCATCTGCCAATCAGGGATTGGTTGAGCCCACGGTGTGTCGTTTGGTTGAGCCCACGGTGTGTCGTTTGGTTGAGCCCACGGTGTGTCGTTTGGTTGAGCCCACGGTGTGTCGTTTGGTTGAGCCCACGGTGTGTCGTTTGGTTGAGCCCACGGTGTGTCGTTTGGTTGAGCCCACGGTGTGTCGTTTGGTTGAGCCCACGGTGTGTCGTTTGGTTGAGCCCACGGTGTGTCGTTTGATTGAGCCCACGGTGTGTCGTTTGGTTGAGCCCACGGTGTGATGGGCCACCAGGGGAATTCATGATATGCTGAATGAAGGCAGCCAGATACCAAATGCAATGTGACGTCATGTTTTCAGACTTGAGTGACAACAGCCACAGTGATTATTTTCTGTTAGTGGGGTTGCTAAATGTTTTGCACCCTAGAGAGTCGGGACCATAGACTTAGATAGACATTGCGTCATTGTATCTGTCCTATTATGGCGTCTGTGAGAGCATGGGCAGCTACATTGAGGCCATCTCCATTTTGAATTAGTCAATTTTCTTCTTCGGTGGAGTTTTATGGCGGACTACATCCAAAAAGTTGTATTGCCGCCCACTTCTGGATTCAAATTAAAAAGAAAACCATACTTGATGGGGAAAAAATGACTTACTCCTCACAATTTTAAAAATAGTATGTTGACCAAAACAAAAAACTAACTCTCACTTCTTCCATCCGTCAAAGGCTCTGGGCCTGAGATGTTAGTATGGCTCGTAACAGCCTTTCATGTAACTCCTTCACTGAGAATTCCTCCAATCCCAGAAACCGCTCTACTGCATCCATAATGGTGTCCATCTTTCTGGACTTTTTCTCCACTTCGGCAGTGCTGTTGATCACCATAGCCATGAAGACTACAAAGTCCTAGTTGGCCCTGACTTTACCCACCTTATTCTCCTTCACCATCGTTGGGCATTCCAAAAATGTAGCAACATGGTTCCCACCACAATTGCAACATTTCACACGATCAATACTCATACCACATTCAATATGATCTTCTCCACAACTATCACACCTTGGATTGGATTCTTTCTTCTACAGACAGCGATCACACTGCATCAATCTTGAGACAAATGCTCTGACATGGTAAATCATATAACCCAACTTCACCTGTGTAGGGAGGGACTCTCCATTAACCACTCTATTCATCCGACGTGCATCAATCACTCCAGGGATATTTTTTTTTCTACCACATTGACATCCCACGAAACGGCAGATATTACCCGCTTGAGGGGTGCCCTGCTCCGAAGGGCCACGCACGACACGGCAACCTTCTTGAATCAGGTGCAACGCAACACAAGCCCTTTCTAATCCTCAGAAGTACATAGTCAAAACAAGTCCACTTCTCGTAATCCTCACTGCATTTACTTTACCCATCACTCTTTCCTCCAGTTTGGATAGCTCAAATGGATTCCTCAGGTTTGGCAACTCAATCTGCCCCTCAACTTACTGCACTCCTACAAGATAGAAGGGGACATTCACAGAACTAGACGTTTTGTTTTCCAACACTACTTTGCTCCGTTTCCCATTCTTGTGGACCATAGTCCAATTTCCTCGCTTTCACCGCCATTAGTTCCAAGATCCACACCTGCTTCCGCCATCTCATGACAGTAGTCAATTTTCTTATTTTACTACTTCTGAGTTGCCAAACAAACTGAAAGGGGACATACTGTTACCTGTAGTGTGTTGTCTGAACAAGTATAAAGCCAAGGCTGGCGATTTACTGCCACCTGTAGTTATGGAATGTTTGCTCATGAGTATAATGAATTGGCTGATCCCTCCTGATGACCCAGATGGAATCATGTGATTCTTCCTTAACCCACCCAGTTGACTACTTAAAAATGGTGAAAGTCCTCAAACATGGTGAAAGTGCCCATGCTATAATGAGCTTTTGGGCCCTAGAGTCCTGTATCATTCTCTATGGTCAGGTCTCATTATGGAATATCCGTCACCTGGAGTTGTAGTGTTGAGCATCTACACTATATATACAAAAGTATGTGGACACCCCTTCAAATTACTTAAGAGCTCAGTGACTTTCAACGTGGCTCCGTCATAGGATGCCACCTTTCCAACAAGTCAGTTCATTAAATGTCTGCCCTGCTAGAGCTGCCCCGGTCAACTGTAAGTGCTGTTATTGTGAAGTGGAAACATCTAGGAGCAAGCTCACAGAACGGGACCGCCGACGCACGTAGCGCGTCAAAATCATCTGTCCTCGGTTGCAACACTCACTACCGAGTTCCAAACTGTCTCTGGAAGCAACGTCAGCACTAACTGTTTGACGCGAGCTTCATGAAATGGGTTTGCATGGCTGAGCAGCCACTCACAAGCCTAAGATCACCATGCGCAATGCCAAGCGTCGGCTGGAGTGGTGTAAAGCACGCATTCTCAGGAGTAATGAATCACGCCATCTGGCAGTCCGATGGACGAATCTGGGTTTGGCAGATGCCAGAAGAACGCTACCTGCCCCAATGCATAGTGCCAACTTTAAAGTTTGGTGGAGGAGGAATAATGGTCTGGGGCTGTTTTTCATGGTTTGTGCTAAGCCCCTTAGTTCCAGTGAAGGCAAATCTTACCGCTACAGCATACAATGACATTCTAGACGATTCTGTGCTTCACACTTAGTGGCAACAGTTTGGGGAAGGCCCTTTCCTGTTTCAGCATGACAATGCCTCTGTGCACAAAGCGAGGTCCAGAAATGGTTTGTCGAGATCGGTGTGGAAGAACTTGACTGGCCTGCACAGAGCCCTGACCTCAACCCCATCAAACACTTTTGGGATGCATTGGAATGCTGACTGCGAACCAGGCCTAATCACCCAACATCAGTGCCCCGACCTCACTAATGCTTTTGTGGCTGAATGGAAGCAAGCCCCCGCAGCAATGTTCCAACATCTAGTGGAAAGCCTTCCCAGAAGAGTGGAGGCTGTTATAGCAGCAAAGGGGGGACCAACTCCATATTAATTCCCATGATTTTGGAATGAGATTTTCGACGAGCAGGTGTCCACATACTTTTGGTCATGTAGTGTATGTCATGGTCATCCCCATGACAACTCGGACTCATCCACACACACAGCTAGACACATACACAGCATCAGTCTTACATTGGGGTTAAAGACTTTCTCTCGCTGTCTCTTGAATGCAAAAGAGATTGTTTTAGCTGAGAGACCAAGCACTGGTTACTGCAAGAAGACCGTGCCACTGCCAACTGATATTGAAATTGTTTGTCCAATTTTTATATTTATTGTATTTCGCTCTCTTTCTGTTTTGTCCTTTAGGGAGAATCGTTTCCTATGGCACCTGAAGCTCCTGTTCCCTCAGAGCAGCTCAGAGTTCACTGAGAGAAGGTGAGTGGTGTGTGTTCCTGCCTGTCTGCTTACCTCCCTGCATGCCTACGTGCTTGTACACGTGTTACACTTACTTGTCGGGTAGCACCTCTGCCAGAACAGTCTTTAGGAGCACTGTTAATACCAGTTGATGTCAGAGTCCAGGGGGTTGTAACCTGCAACCGAGAGCATCCAGATCACTGGAGAGTGACTGTAGTGTTGCCAGAGGATTGTCTCAGCACCCATTTATCCTCTAATGTTGAGGATGATTGGTGATGTAGACCCACATGTAAATAGTAAGCCCTCCAACAAGTCATTGATCAAGATCACGGTTTGACTCATGGTTGGTTCCTTGGAACTTGGTTGGTTGTTCACTCTCTTTTTGTCTCTCTTACTCTGTCACTCCTTTCTTTCTTACCCTCTCGCTCTCCTCTCCATCTCTCCCCAGGGTGTCCGATGACCAAACACTTGAACAGATCCTCACCCCCTACATCCACCCTACAGAGTCTGAGCCAGTGAGACGTCAAAAGTAAGAACACTCCACTCTTATATAATCTACTAATCAAATTAAACCAAAATCTCCAAATCAATCCAAATAAAGGGTTGGCTGCTGGTTGAGCTACTGCTCTTGGAGAGTATCTGAATAGCTAGTAGTATCCATGCCTGATTGCCCGGCTAGTTTGTTTGGCTCCATCTTTCCTCCCAAACAGAGCCTGCCTAACGACCTCACTAGGTGGCTATGGCTGAAGATCCATCAAGTGGTCCTGCAAGCTAGAAACAGAGCAAACCAAGATGGAGACTGGTCCAGAGAGAGGAATGTCAATGTCTCTGAGCTGTAGCCAGGGCCCAAATCTAGCTGGAATCTACATGCAAAAAATAAAAATGGTCAAACTGTGTTTCATTAGAGGTTTAAGATATAGAAATGAAATGTGGTTTTGGTTCTGTCACTGTGTAGTTACTCAACAGCAGGAATAGAAAGTTAACAATGTGGTAATGGAGTCTGAAATCAACACCAGTTAGATGGGCAGTTTGGATGACCTACTTTTTCCATTGTTGTCTCGCCAGCTGTTTTCCCCTGAAACGGCTAAAGGAATATCATTACAACAGACACACGTAAACACAACTAATATCATTACTGTGGGGAGCAGAGAAACGGTGACTGACCACTTGACGCCACATGCGGTGTGTTACACTGCATTCTCACGTTCTACAGTCAACAGGAGTGGTGCAAACAAAGCTATTTAGATTTCAGTGAATTACATTTAACTGCTGATCACTAACGGACTGAAATTGAAACATCGCCAGTATGACACACAAAAGCTGCAATATCATTGTATTACAGTATCTACATTTTGTCCTTGAAGACAAGTCATCACATTTTCTTAAAGTTTTGTCTTCATTATCAATGGGGACAACCTTGGCTCTCTGTATCACGGTAAATATTTATACAGTTGCTATAACATGCAAATGTTTTGGGATTATGTCTCCTACTGCAGTCAGACCAGCTTTAAATCAAGTCTGTCTGCCATAAATGAGCCCTGTACGACACGGCCTCAATACTGTATTACAAGGACAAATATAGAAATACCCTGAAAATAAATGATTAAACACCCATGGTGAATTCATTAAGCCTCTGTTACTGTTCCCCAGTCCAATCCAAACTATCGTTTGACTATTTGTCTTGCAGGATACATAACGTTGAGCGTGTGTAATTGCATTTATATTTGATGGTTTTCTTCGTGAGAAGTATGCTGAATTAAAATGTTATTTTATTTCATGTTGCTGTACATTTCTTGTGGTTTTGTGTCCTAAAACCCTATGAAATTGGATTTGGTAGGTACACCCCAAGGACTTATTTTTAGCTGTGAGTAGCTCAGTAGTATCTCAGTACAGCGAGCGTGCAGCTTAAAGCGTTTTCTCTTGTCTTCCAAATGAAATACACTACATGACCAAACGTATGTGGACACATGCTCGTCGAACTTCTCATTCCAAAATCATGGCCATTAATATGGAGTTGGTCCCCTCTTTGCTGCTATAACAGCCTCCACTCTTCTGGGAAGTCTTTCCACTAGATGTTGGAACATTGCTGCGGGGACTTGCTTCCATTCAGCCACAAGAGCATTAGTGAGGTCGGGCACTGATGTTTGGCGATTTAGCATGGCTCGCAGTCGGCGTTCCAATTCATCCCAAAGGTGTTCAATGGGGTTGAGGTCAGGGCTCTGCAGGCCAGTCAAGTTCTTCCAAACCGATCTCGACAAACCATTTCTGAATGGACCTCGCTTTGTGCACGTGGACATTGTCATGCAGAAACAGGAAAGGGCCTTCCGCAAACTGTTGCCACAATGTTGGAAGCACATAATTGTCTAGAATGTCATTGAATGCTGTAACGTTAAGATTTCACTTCACTAGAACTAAGGGGCCTAGCCCGAAGCATGAAAAACAGCCCCAGACCATTATTCCTCCCCCACCAAACTTTACAGTTGGCACTATGCATTCGGGCAGGTAGTGTTCTCCTGGCATCCGCCAAATCCAGATTCGTCCGTCGGACTGCCAACTCAGTATTGAGTGTTGCAACCGAGCACAGATTATTTTTACGCGCTTTAGCACTCGGCGGTCCCGTTCTATGAGCTTGTGTGGCCTACCACTTCACGGCGAGCCATTGTTGCTCCTAGACATTTCCACTTCACAATAACAGCACTTACAGTTGACCGGGGCAGCTCTAGCAGGGCAGAAATTTGACGAACTGACTTGTTGGAAAGGTGGCATCCTGTGACGGTGCCACATTGGAAGTCACTGAGCACTTTAGGAAGGCCATTCTACTGCCAATGTTTGTCTATGGAGATTGCATGGCTGTGTGCTCGATTTTTATACACCTGTCAGCAACAAGTGTGGCTGAAATAGCTGAATCCACTAATTGAAGGAGTGTCCACATACTTTTGTGTATCTAGTTCTATTCAATTAGAATGCGCCTATCAGCAGGGGGAGAAAGCTAACATTATTATGATGGAGAGTGAAATTGTAAATTATGCAATGAGCTATATGTCATTAAAAGTGATACACTCGCTGTGGACAATGACGTCCCTTTCATGCAATACTTGATCTCAAATCGTCCTCACGTTGGTTGGAAACAAGACTACGAAGTCTGGCATCGCAAGCAATCCCTCCGTGCCAATTATGTGAAATCGCTCCTTCCACATAACTGTCTGGATTCTCTAGAACTGTTTGGATTCTCTAGAAATGTTTTTGTTTATTCAAAGAAGCAGAATGCCATCAATCTCATCTTTTGGTGGTTGGATAATTTTTTGTAAATCGAATACAGAGTAGACCACTATGTCATGCTTGGCCCTTGACACCTCCCAGCTGTGTGTTGCCTTCCTTCTCTGGCCTGACCGGTACGATGGATGACACACTGCTTGGTCTAGGCTCACAGTAACGTGACTTAACAAGGAATGATGTGAGAGCTTTAACACTCATCTCCACAGGGGGAATGTTTTCCATAAGGGACGGGTGAATGACATACTAAACTAAACACAATGTTTCCTTTTAATTTGATTTCATTTTAGATTACCGGCTTGCCAGAAAAAGGCAATCAAATGAAAGTGAGAATTACATTTTGGTAGACTAAATATAACATCTGTCGTTATTCTCCAGTGGCCTTTTTTTATTTGGAAGTGATTGACTTGGGAAGAACACGCTTGAAATGCAGTAATACAATAACATTTACATACTCCCTAGCTACAGGGACAGTATGCTACTTCTCTCACCTCTCTTTCTGTCCCTAACTCTCCATCTTTCCCTCCTAAAAACTATTTTTAACCCCACTCTCTCCCCTTACTCTGTCTCGACCCCACTGTCTCACCTCCCCTCTTTCAGTTTCAACCTCTCTCACCCTATCTTTCTCACCTCATTTGATCTACAGTCTGTCCTCTAACCCTCCAGCTCCAGCCATGTGAAGCAGGCTAGGGGCCTTTGCTTAGTCTGGCCACAAGTGGGGGGGGGGGGGTTTAACTGGCCAGGCCTCATTGGTTCCCAGTGTAGACTGTGTATATAGGAGGCTTAGTCACCTGTAGCTGAGAGAGTCCCTCTTACGTTCCTTAGACAGAAAACAGCAGTCTGTTCTCTGTCAACGGGCCAGACTGAGCGCGATAGAGGCAGCAGCTCGACTGGAGCTAGACATCAGTACAACCTCAGTCATTGTAGTCTTTGTTTTCTGTGACCACTCGTTGACCCCTCTTAAGAAAATAAGTGCAAGTTTGTACACTTTTTCAAAATCCTAACCCTATGCTCCACAGCCTTGTATTACTTATTTTGATACCTTCTCTAACCTGTTGTCATTGATGTCTTTCAGGTTGAAGATGTACGTCCACAGCCCATTTGATCACGTCAGGGTCTTCATGAAGGCTGAGGGCAGGAAAGCCAACTCTGTGAGGTACGAATGACTCTAAAGCTAGGAGAATATCCATTTGAAGTGCTTTTTTGTCCAGAAGTGAGCTTAATATGGGTCTGGTAAACTGATGTTAAATTTGCCCAAATTGGACCACAGTTCTCCTATTAACAGCACTGTCCATTCCATTTATATTCATTCATTGTGTCTCATCCAATTGTTCCAGGAACCAAAGTTCTAATAAAATTAAACACAAAGATTTGTAATCTCATCAAAAGTGTTGTCAGAATCCTGTCAGCACTCAGGAGGCATTCTGTCCATGTGACCATTCTGATTCCGCCAGCCTCGCCACTCGTGATGGATTTATCCGGCATGTATGAAATCGACTTAATGGGTTTATGAACATGACATCACTCGCCTCGTAAATTCCTGCTGAGCTACGCAGTGCGAAAGCAGATAGAGCAGGGAAGCGCGATGAAGATTTTCACTTCCCCCGGCCTAATTCTGTATGTGTTGTAATTCCAGTTGATTCCACATTTTGGGAGTTCCATTGATCATTTGGATACACACACATGCTTTGTGTGGGAAGGGGATGGAGCTGGTGTTGATGGCACCCATTTGCCTCGCCCAGTCCTTGGCTGCCATCCATTTCCACTTAGTCATAGAGAGAGAGAGAGTTTATCCTCTACACTCATATCCTGCTGTGCGCTCTGACCCCACACCTTCAGTCTACCAAGCCACCTGCCCAGCCCCCTTACGTACCCTTCTAATGTGGAGGTACTTGTTCTTCTTCGCAAATAGCGTCAACATGACAGTGAGTCTCCCCCGGCCCATACCACTCCTGAGATAGTCGTTTAGGTTACTTACTACAAGCTTCACTACGTTGATCTATGCACTTGCAATTTTGGGGGGGAGTAGCCAACACCTTTTGGTAACTTTCACAAGGGTGCGATGGTAACCTTTTCTCTATTTTTGTATTTTCATTTTGTGAAGGCAAGGAAAAGTTGCCTTCCCTTGCTAGTAGCAGCCTGGCTAGCCGTCTTTAGCCTGATTTTAAATAAAACAAAATAAAAACATGGCAAGCTATCTAGTAGCCTTATTAGCTTCCCACATCTCCATGTGAAAAAATCTAACCATAATAAAAAAATATGCCCTGACAAATATTCTTATACCTGCAGGTGTAACCGAAAACATTCTCCCAGTTTGATATGCTGCTTGTGTATTCATTCTGATATCAGCTAAAAATAGAACATGTTTTGGTCATGGAGAAAAAAATCCCATGGCTAGCTAGTTGGCTACAGCAGGTTCTACCATTCCACAACAGCCTGTAATCACTAGTTATTACTTCTAAACAAAATACCTTTTTGGGTGGATTCTTGTTGTTTGGTTTACTGTTTGAACAGTTGCTGAGATTTTATTTGGTTATCAATACTTTGATGAATAGCCTATAGATCAGATCAAGGAACCAAGCAACAACACTGCCCCCACGGCTGCGGAAGGAATCATACAGCGTATCTCAATTTTCAGGTAGTAAAAAAGTATGTCGAATGCCAGAGCGTATTACAAGGATCGGAGAAGACATTGCAACACTCCGAGTCTTGCGTCTGTGTAGAGCGTGTAGTAAGCTTTAGTCCTTAGTTAGTGATTGGTATCCCAGGGGCCCCTCTTGTCACAGTCATCTCAGACTCTTTTGTCTCTGTTCTTTTGGATACAAAGTAAGTCCCACACACACACTCCCCACGCTATACACAGACCAGGTGCATCAGATCCCCATCAGGTTATGTAAGCGTAGTGAAAACTGCATTTTAAACCCCAGGATTTTCTATGAAGTTTCACCCTTGAATAGTTTCGCTGGTGTGCATGGATTCCTTCAGCCTTGAGACCTTGTTGCCCACTAGTCCAGTCAGGACACACTATTAACAGTGGGGCTGTGGGTTGTCATGTAACCTCAATCCTTAAAGGATGTGTGCCCTAAATGGCATCCTATTCCCTACATAGTGCACTACTTTTGACCAGAGCCCTATAGGCACTATTTAGCTAATAAGGTACCATTTGGGACACAACCAGGGTGTAGATGAGGGGAGGGGGGGGGGGGGACAGCTGGTTGGCAGCAGAATGTGGAAATAGCAGTTACCCTGCCTACCGCCTGCTACCCTGCCTACCGCCTGCTACCCTGCCTACCCCCTGCTACCCTGCCTACCCCCTGCTACCCTGCCTACCCCCTGCTTCCCTTCCTACTCCCTGCTACCCTTGCTACCCTGCCTACCGCCTACCCCCTGCTACCCTGCCTACCCCCTGCTACCCTGCCTACCGCCTACCCCCTGCTACCCTGCCTACCCCCTGCTATGACTAATGGAGATATTCATCCATCAACACCACGTCCTGTCTCACCAACCTACTGCCTGTTAACGACACACACGCGCATGCATGCATGCATACATACATACATACATACACACGCGCACGCATACACACACGCACACATACATACACACGCGCACGCATACACGCACGCACGCATACACACATACACACACACACAGGTAGATGTGGGAGGGAGATGGGTGGTGAAGGGGGGGCTGGGGTAGGAGAAGTGTTGCAAACTTCTGAAATGTGCTCCTGTCAGCATTATGGTAGGCGTCAGCGAGGTGCTGAGCGTGTTAATGAGATGTGTAGCATTACCCTAGCGGCTAGCCCACCCTGAGACGCAGCAGAGTACAGTAGGGAGGGGAACAATACCAGAGGTGTGACTCTTACTTTCCCTATTAGCTAATCACCATCACCCCCCCCCCCCCCCACACACACACACATCTTAATGGTCCTTGATACAGGGCTCTATAATGACCTATCATTACGTGTGGTATTTTACTTTTACTAAGTGTTTATGATCAACATTATGGTATTTTAGTAGGACAGACATATTCTCCCATGTCCAAGGTGGAATTACCTCATAATATCAGCAAGGTACAGTTCCATAACAGGACCAAGGCTAGAGCAGGGCATGATAGTGGAGGGAACAAGAACCACACAGTGAGGGAGAAGCCATAACTGTGATGAGGAGAGGGGCCCTGGGCTCCTAACAGGGGTCACATCCTATTGAAGGGCTCCCAAAAGGGGGTCCGTGCAGCCCAACCATGACTGGGCCTCCTCCCTCTTGGTAGAACAATGGTTATCTTCTGGGGATTCTAGATCCCTCCTATGGAACTGTGTGATTACATGTTATGAAGTAATTCTGTTCTCTGGGACTGGATGCACAATATGGCTAGTTTTACCTGTAGTACACTTGAAGTTGCTGTGTCGGATTCAGACCACCTCCCTTGTTGTTTTGAGGAAAGGGCCTCCTCGAGTGAAGGACAAAATCTATGCATGCAATGGATGGCGGTCCATGAGATCGACATGTGCTGTACATGTTGTAGAGTGCAACTTTTTAAGTTGGTGTTCATAGAGCACTGGCTACCTTCTGCAGGTCACCTGAGCCGGGTTTGGACAGAACAGTACAGTCCAAAGTTGGCCACAGGTCATTCTGATCCTGTGTTGACTTTCTTACAAAACGTCTGCCGGAATATCAAGTATGAATCAAATAAATGGCTGCTCCTGTGCTGAACATAGCTGTGTAACCAGTAAATATCCTCTTACTTGAAGAGAAGCAGCCCGAGCGTCAAGAGCCCTAACCCCTCGGGCTGGATGTTTGTTTATTTATTTAATACCTTTTTTAAATGTTGATTTTATTTCTGATTCATTCCACTCGTTTGGATCCAGAGGATGTCCTTCCATCAGTCAACTCGCTGCAGAGTAGAGCAGAGACCCAAGGCCATGGAGCAGCTGGGCTGGCCAGCCTGACGAGGAGAAATGCTGCCTAGTTTAAAATATCAAACACACACACACTGCAAAAGACGGGGTTAAGTGTGCATCACAGCTTTATCATCTGTTTTCTCCTCTGAAGATGGTCTGAGCCCCCTAAACCACAGGCAGCTGTAATGTTCCTTTAGCTGTCCCAAAGACTACTCTCTCCTCACATATCTGTGGTGTGATGTATCAACCCTCTCCTTAAGGCGTACGCATGCTTCCCAGCCGAAACAGTTCGGTAGAGTTCGTGCATATACAGTGCCTTGCAAAAGTATTCATCCCCCTTGGCATTTTTCCTATTTTGTTGCATTCCAACCTGTAATTTAAATGGATTTTTATTTGGATTTCATACACAAAATAGTCAAAATTGGTGAAGTGAAATGAAAAAAATTACTTGTTTCAAAGAATTCACAAAAATAAATAACAGAAAAGTGGTGTGTGCATATGTATTCACCCCCTTTGCTATGAAGTCCCTAAATAAGATCTGGTGCAAACAATTACCTTCAGAAGTCACATAATTAGTTAAATAAAGTCCACCTGTGTGCAATGTAAGTGTCACATGATCTGTCACATGATCTCAGTGTATATATACACCTGTTCTGAAAGGCCCCAGAGTCTGCAACACCACTAAGCAAGGGGCACGACCAAGGAGCTCTCCAAACAGGTTAGGGACAAAGTTGTGGAGAATCCCACGGAGCACCATTTAAAATCCATTATAAAAAAATAAAAAATAATTGAAAGAATATGGCACCACAACAAACCTGCCAAGAGAGGGCCGCCCACCAAAATTCATGGACCAGGCAAGGAGGGCATTAATCAGAGGCAACAAAGAGTCCAAAGATAACCCTGAAGGAGCTGCAAAGCTCCACAGCAGAGATTGGAGTATCTGTCCATAGGACCACTTTAAGCCGTACACTCCACAGAGCTGGGCTTTACGGAAGAGGGCCAGAAAAGAGCCATTGCTTAAAGAAAAAAATAAGCAAACACGTTTGGTGTTCGCCAAAAGGCATGTGGGAGACTCCCCAAACATATGGAAGAAGGTACTCTGGTCAGATGAGACTAAAATTGAGCTTTTTGGCCATGAAGGAAAATGCTATGTCTGGCGCAAACCCAACACCTCTCATCACCCTGAACACCATACCCACAGTGAAGCATGGTGGTGGCAGTATCATGCTGTGGGGATGTTTTTCATCGGCAGGGACTGGGAAACTGGTCAGAATTGAAGGAATGATGGATGGCGCTAAATACAGGGAAATTCTTGAGGGAAACCTGTTTCAGTCTTCCAGAGATTTGAGACTGGGACGGAGGTTCACCTTCCAGCAGGACAATGACCCTAAGCATACTGCTAAAGCAACACTCGAGTGGTTTAAGGGGAAACATTTTAATGTCTTGGAATGGCTTAGTCAAAGCCCAGACCTCAATCCAATTGAGAATCTGTGGTATGACTTAAAGATTGCTGTACACCAGCGAAACCCATTCAACTTGAAGGAGCTGGAGCAGTTTTGCCTTGAAGAATGGGCTAAAATCCCAGTGGCTAGATGTGCCAAGCTTATAGAGACATACCCCAAGAGACTTGCAGCTGTAATTGCTGCAAAAGGTGGCTCTACAAAGTATTGACTTTGGGGGGGATGAATAGTTATGCACGCTCAAGTTTTCTGGATTTTGGATTATTTCTTGTTTGTTTCACACAAAAAAATATTTTGCATCTTCAAAGTGGTAGGCATGTTGTGTAAATCAAATGATACAAACCCCCCCAAAAAATCAATTTTAATTCCAGGTTGTAAGGCAACAAAATAGGAAAAATGCCAAGGGGGGTGAATACTTTCGCAAGCCACTGTATTATGATGACATTTGTTGAGGTTTTGGACTTTGAGGGTTTTTTCAGCTGTTCGTGCACACATTTTTTCTGGAGGCAAGCAGAAATTCGGAACTGGAGTCTACGCCCCTTCGTCGGTGATTGGTCAACAGTAAGGATTCTTCAATAAAGTCTTTGTTGTCATTCAACGAGAGACGACTCGTTTTCATGCAATTGTTTTCATTGAAGAATACTGCACCAAACGTTTTAGTTGGATGTAAAATTGCGCAACTAAGATCTTATCTGCAAAAACGTAAAAATGAATGACAGATTTCTTGAGTTATCTTAGATTAATTCGGACTATTCTGAGGAAGTGTATACTCGTTATGGTGTCTCAATGGACAAACGGTACTATTGATGCTTTTTTTCTCGAATTTCAAGCAAAGGTATTTTTAGGAAGTATGCAAACACTTGTTCAGCTAGCTGAGTTCGGATAGGCGCCAGCCAAACTGAAGCATGCTGACGCCTTTAGCCTTCCTAAAACCGTGTCTATCTCCCCTCGCTCAGCTCTCTTAAAGATCCCCTTGTGTTTCTCTTTGCTTAGCACATGCTTGTATTCAGTCTCTTGGTACTGCAATGCAAATATTTGTTTCTTCTTATTATTATTATTAATACAGCTGGGTAATGATTCTAAGAATCTTAACTAAAGGACCCAACCACAGTCTGGTAAAGCAGTCATCTGCACATAGCTGTGGTTTGCTGCCTCCTCACTTATAACCTGAACTGAAGCTCTTTGATTCTGTATCAATATTCCTCTAGCTTACATAAGATGGCTGTTGTGGTTTGGATCCCCTTAGGTTAGATAAGAGACACTGTTGTGAAAGTTAGAGCCCGACCGATATATCTGTTCACAGACATTATCGGCTGATATTTTACAGCTATATCGGTATTGTCAATGTCTACCTCCTTTCTCTGGTTTAGAGCCCCCACACACCCTCTATAAAATACAACAAATGAATTCCCTCTGAAGTAACTCCTGATCAGAGCTCTGTGGACTCACTCTGCTCAGGACCCATTCTATTTTGTATCTGCGCAGAAAGTTCTAGAATTTAACATCAGAATCAAGAAGATTCTGAGAACAGTTCAGTTCCTCTCGGACAAAAGTCCCTCGGGCTGGTAACGGCCACTCGAGCGTCAGTTATTTGGCTGTGGTCCTGACCACATCTCACTTCTCTCATCCTCCCTGGCCAAATGCTGCAGCTACCTACTCATCCTTCAGTAAAAATAGTTAGGTAGCTGTTGGTGGAAAATAATGGGAGCCCCCATGGAGCTTCTACAGAACCCAACAGTAAACCGTGGGTGTATTCTTTCTTCCGGTGGTGTTAGCGCTTAGAGGCACATGCATGTACATGTAGAACACACAACAGACATATTTCCCAGAGGATGTCTGTCTGGATTCTCTAACCAGAGAGAGGGTTTGTAGATTTGCCAACTGACAGGAGTATGAGTTGCAGCTCCCTCCTCGTCGTTCTCGCTCTCTACGTATGTTACCCTGTCTGTTTTGCTTGCAGGAGTATTGAAGGGTTTGGGGGTACACTATATATACAAAAGTATGTGGACACCCCTTCAAATTAGTGGATTCGGCTGTTTCAGCCACACCCGTTGCTGACAGGTGTATAAAATCGAGCACACAGCCATGCAATCTCCATAAACAAACATTGGTAGTAGAATGGCCTTACAATGACATTCTAGACGATTCTGTGCTCCCAACTTTGTGGCAACAGTTTGGTGTAGGCCCTTTCCTGTTTCAGCATGACAATGCCCCCGTGCACAAAGCGAGGTCCATACAGAAATGGTTTGTCGAGATCGGTGTGGAAGAACTTGACTGTCCTGCACAGAGCCCTGACCTCAACCCTATGAAACACCTTTGGGATGAATTGGAACGCCGACTGCGAGCCAGGCCTAATCACCCAACATCAGTGCCCACCTCACTAATGCTCTTGTGGCTGAATGGAAGCAAGTCCTCGCAGCAATGTTCTAACATCTAGTGGAAAGCCTTCCTAGAAGAGTGGAGGCTGTTATAGCAGCAAAGGGGGGACCAACTCCATATTAATCCCCATGATTTAGGAATTAGATGTTTGACGAGCAGGTGTCCACATACCTTTGGTCATGTAGTGTATATTAGAGTTAGGCCTATATCATGTCTAGGTTGTAAGCAGGATGGGCTTGAAATGGTTGAGCGTGGAGGCAAACCATGTCCTTCCATAGGACTGTTATCCGTTAGGGATAGTGATAGATCATCATGCTAACACGACAGGATTACTCAGGCTCTACTGATGTAATCGCAAAAAGAGAGACAAACACGAGGAGCTTCAAGGGCTGCAGCGGTTTTGGTGAGAAATGTTGACTCGGGTAAAGTCAGTAGTTTCCATTCTCCATGAGGAGGGATGGGAATCAGCACTGTGGAGTTTTACTCAAACCATGAGTCCTATCTCCATCAATCCTCCTCCTCCAAAGATCCACCAAGCCTCAGCCATGAAGTCATAGAAGGATTCTACAACTACAGCAGATGGGATGTTTTATTTTATTTTGGCTAACCCTAGCCCTTTTCCTAACCTTAACCTAATTATCCAAACCTGCTACGTTAATTATCCTAACCTGCTGCTTAAGTTCTCCTAACCTGCTATGAAAAGTCAATTTTGACAAAAACTGTAGACAATCTAGTCAAAACCGAGGAGGAGCGAGAATGTCGACAATGAACAGTGGCCATTTTTGTTCACCTGGCTGCTATAGCTTCTGGTGGTTGGAGTGTAGTAACACGTTTTGTTTATTTTTTTTGTTTAGGTATCAAGAGCTGGACTTGGCAAAGACCTTGAAGGAAAACCTGAAGTTCAAACTTGTGATTGAGTACCCGTCGCTACACATCGTTCTCAAGGACCGCTGCCATGACTACCCACTGAAAGGACCAGGTAATAACAAGCACACCAACCACACCTACAGTAAGTAGGCTGCAAGTAGGCAATCCATTATCCCTTCTAGAAAGTTTGAATGTAACATTTCGCTAAGAACAACCTCACCAAGGCTGGTGTTAGAGAGGGAGCAGAACTCTGACGTGATGAGTTGGTCCATCCTTACATTAACATGACATCTCCAGTTAGTTTGTTTCATTAGTCAGCAGTTAGTTTGTTTGATATAGTCCGAAAATGTTTTGCATGTCAGCAATCAGGTTTTCAAAGATGGTTTTCCTTTAATGTCAGATCATGTCCTGCAGTCTCCTGGTGACTCCCTTTATGACAACATGCTGCCCCAGAAGAAACGTGTGTTCTGTGTAATGGCACACACTCCAACACCCCAGAAAGAGGATCCGATATGATTCACGTAGGAACTGTTACAATTATGGATGGGGGTTAGGGTTAAGGCAGGAAGGGAGAGTGGCCAGAACGTTGGTCGTCCTACTTGATCTCATATTTCAAAACAAGTCTTACAGGAGGCTACGTCATACACAGACGCCAAGTTGAGGTAGTACATGCCTGGAGATGCCAATGTCAGGGACAGCAACGAAAACAAACAGTAGGTAGGCCTAATCAAATCACCACACTTGGCCTCAGTAACGGATGGATCCTTGAGGTCATTTTAGCTCTTGAGTGTGTTGCTAAGCTGTTGCACTGTAACTCTACTTGTACTGCTACTGAGATAGTCTCCACTACATTGAGAGAACAGCCTGTAGGAAGTGATGAAGGGTAATCGGACCCTGTGGTATGCTGTCTGTTTCTGATAAGGCCATGTTGCCAAGCTGTTACTCTGTAGTGTCAATTATAGTAACATTACTACTGAGTCACCACAACACAGAGAGAGGCCTGCATGAGGTGATAGCACATCGGACCCTGTGGCTGAACATCTGTGTACCGTATTTACAGAGGAGCTATCTAAACTTGTAGTAATCAAGATCGAATTAGAGCCCGGGGGGGTGCATTAATTTAAGTTAGTCTCACTCAAATATCATATTAACTGCAAACATTTCTCACCACCCTATGGCAAAATGTGTAAAATTGCAGGAAATTAGCTTTAAAACAGCAACTGCGGCCCGTCATGAGTTCAGATTTTTTTGTTTCCCCCACCCCCATCAAAGTTGCCCGTCTGTGGTGAGTGAATGACGGTCAGTCATGGTTCCTTTGGGTTGGGTCATGCCCTATGATAAGCCCCACTTCAAAAAAGTATATGTTCCTACTAGCACTGACTTTGCTGAGAACTACTTTATTGGGGGGAAATGTACTTACTATGACTTTGATGTCAAAGACTCCAGTCACCCAAGTCATAGACTGTTCTCTCTGCTACCGCACGGCAAGCGGTACCGGAGCGCCGAGTCTAGGTCCAAAAGGCTCCTTAACAGCTTCTACCCCCAAGCCATAAGACTGCTGAACAATTAATCAAATGGCCACCCGGACTATTTACATTGACACCCCCCCGCCCCCCTTTGTTTTTACACTGCTGCTACTCGCTGTCTATTATCTATGCATAGTCATTTTATCTACCTACATGTACAAATTACCTGTACTAACCGGTGCCCCCGCACATAGACTCGGTACCGGTACCCCCTGTATATAGCCTCGTTATTGTTATTTTCTATTGTATTTTTTTCTTTATTTGGTAAATATTTTCTTAGCTCTATTTTCTTAAAACTGCATTGTTGGTTAAGTGCTTGTAAGTAAGCATTTCACGGTAAGGTCTACCTACACCTGTTGTATGTGACAAAAAAAATTTTTTTTGATGTGGTTGTCTCCCCCAGCTATCTTAAGATGAATACACTAATTGTAAGATGGGCTCCCGAGTGGCGCAGCGGTCTAAGGCACTGCATCTCAGTGCTTGAGGCGTCACTACAGACCCCCTGGTTCGATTCCAGGCTGTATCACAACCGGCCGTGATTGAGAGTCCCATAGGGCGCCGCGCAATTGGCCCAGCGTCGTCCGGGTTTGGCCGGTGTAGGCCGTCATTGTAAATAAGAATTTGTTCTTAACTGACTTGCCTAGTTAAATAAAGATTAAATAAATAAAAAGATGCTCTGTATAAGATGGCTAAATGACTAAAATGTATAACACACAAGTCATCTCAGTTTCATAAGAGACACTTTGTCTAATGAGACAAGTCATAGACCCAGCCTCGTTGTTTCATTCTGTTCACATGCATGGGTAATAATCTTGTCAAATGTTCTAATCAATCTTCCGAAAATGATTACAGTGAAATAGGAGCTTTTGGTGATGGAGTATTTCTTCACATTGATATAACACTTTTACGCCCCCTGATTCCTCACCCCCTCCTGCAACATACGTCCGCCCTACTTTATTGCATAACTAATGGGCTGGCACGCCACCACGTTCAACTAAGTCCCGCTGAGCCAAATGATGCCGTCAGCTTAGCCAGACCCTGCCTGTGCTAATGTAGAAGTGTGTTTTTGTGTGTGTTGAGCATGGTGAGACTGCAGGGTGTAGGGCAGTGTGTGCGTGTGTGTACGCAGCATGGCAACTCCCACATCCCATTAACGATTGCCCCCCACCGCCCTTTCATTTCAGCGGAGGCTGTGTCGGCCCATGGCAGTCCCATGATGGAGGGGGCATGGCGGGGTAACGGTCGGAGGGAGGAGGGGGGGACAGAGGTCTCACAGCCCCAACTGGGGCCACCCCTCCTGGGGAGCTCTCCTGAGACTGATCCACCCAAGAAGAAAAGAGCCAAGAGAGAACCAGAGGAACTTGAGGATGGGGAGATTGGAGACGGTGACGATGATGTGGAAGCTGATAAGATGGTCAAAGAGATTGTTGTTGCCCATGGTGCTGATGATAATGGGGATGATGAGATGCCAGTTGATTGTTTCCATGGTGATTGCCAAGGTGAAGACAACCCAAATGATGGTAATAACCATGTTGAAACCGATTCTGGTGGTTGTTGTATTGGCGATCCATTAATTGCTGCTACTGAAGCAGTTGATGACAAAATCAAAGAGGGGATCCAGAGAGAGGGAGGGGATGAGCCAGAACCTGCAGTCTGTTAATCTCTTGAGCCATTTCCCAGTCAATAATGATAATAATATTCATATCGATCATGATGTTAATTATAATGACACTGGGGTTGATGTCAGTAACTATGACGTTAAAGAGCAGCATGTTAAAGATGCTAGTGATGATAAAATGACTGAAGAGTTGGAAGCAGAGGGAGAGTGAATCTTGGCATATGTTTTCTTTATGTAATCAAATGTGATGCAGTTGGACCTACTTATAAAAACGTATTTTTTGCATTGTTTCCTCATACAGTAGTGGTTATTTCAACAGCCAATGGGATTTTATCTGCCAATGATGTTAATTTGTTTTTTGTCATCCTTTTTATTAGATTTTGTACATTATCGATTGAAATGCTTTCTTAAATAAATAATGTAACATGAAGTCACTTTGTTTTTATTGACTGGGATATCAGACACCTTTTTGATTGTGTGGTACAGTAGCTACGAAGTCTAATGCATTTGTGACAAGTTTTGAAATGGTCACACTTTCACAGGATTCTGTCATACAAACTTGGTTAATTATTCAGTATAGTTGGTTAGACATCCCTCAGTTGGAGTGCTAGACAGCCAGCATCTGTCATCATGCCCTGTTCAGATTCATCTGTCTCAAAGGAGCTTCTTTCTAGGTGGTTAACAAGGTTTAACCTGACTTATTCCAGCAATTTCATAGTTGGCTACATTCATCTTCTCTCTACAGAATCATCTTGCTTGTTACGTAAGCTACCAACGCAACAAACTCATGTCTGTATTTTCTGTTAGAGGTTAATGGCGATCTAAAATGTAATAACCACACTACCTACCCTGCTGTATCCATATACTGAAGTACTTTTTGCCACCTCTGGAGTGGGTCTGCTGTGTATGTCTGTGCGTATACGTGTGTTTTAATCTGTTGTGTTTTATTGGGACAGCGTCAGCCAGTAATAATACATGAAAGTGTAGCTCTCCGATGGGAATTTGTGTGTATTGTCATAACCTCTCTTAACCGCTATGACAATGGTCAGATGTTGGAAGTGTGACTCATTTTCCACACCTCACGCATGGAGTCCTCGATCTCACAGACCATCTGTCTCGCTCTCATTTACCAGCCAGCCATTAAATAGTACTGCACCAGCCTGCCAAACCTAGTGGTGGTAGCAGCCATTACATAGTACTGCACCAGCCTGCCAGACCTAGTGGTGGTAGCAGCCATTACATAGTACTGCACCAGCCTGCCAGACCTAGTGGTGGTAGCAGCCATTACATAGTACTGCACCAGCCTGCCAGACCTAGTGGTGGTAGCCGCCATTACATAGTACTGCACCAGCCTGCCAGACCTAGTGGTGGTAGCCGCCATTACATAGTACTGCACCAGCCTGCCAGACCTAGTGGTGGTAGCCGCCATTACATAGTACTGCACCAGCCTGCCAGACCTAGTGGTGGTAGCCGCCATTACATAGTACTGCACCAGCCTGCCAGACCTAGTGGTGGTAGCCGCCATTACATAGTACTGCACCAGCCTGCCAAACCTAGTGGTGGTAGCCGCCATTACATAGTACTGCACCAGCCTGCCAGACCTAGTGGTGGTAGCCGCCATTACATAGTACTGCACCAGCCTGCCAGACCTAGTGGTGGTAGCCGCCATTACATAGTACTGCACCAGCCTGCCAGACCTAGTGGTGGTAGCCGCCATTACATAGTACTGCACCAGCCTGCCAAACCTAGTGGTGGTAGCAGCCATTACATAGTACTGCACCAGCCTGCCAGACCTAGTGGCGGTAGCAGCCATTACATAGTACTGCACCAGCCTGCCAAACCTAGTGGTGGTAGCAGCCATTACATAGTACTGCACCAGCCTGCCAGACCTAGTGGTGGTAGCCGCCATTACATAGTACTGCACCAGCCTGCCAGACCTAGTGGTGGTAGCCGCCATTACATAGTACTGCACCAGCCTGCCAAACCTAGTGGTGGTAGCAGCCATTACATAGTACTGCACCAGCCTGCCAGACCTAGTGGCGGTAGCAGCCATTACATAGTACTGCACCAGCCTGCCAGACCTAGTGGTGGTAGCCGCCATTACATAGTACTGCACCAGCCTGCCAGACCTAGTGGTGGTAGCCGCCATTACATAGTACTGCACCAGCCTGCCAGACCTAGTGGTGGTAGCCGCCATTACATAGTACTGCACCAGCCTGCCAGACCTAGTGGTGGTAGCCGCCATTACATAGTACTGCACCAGCCTGCCAGACCTAGTGGTGGTAGCCGCCATTACATAGTACTGCACCAGCCTGCCAGACCTAGTGGTGGTAGCCGTTTAAGTCCAAGGGTTGTCTACTGGCTTAAGATGTGAAGTGCTAGGCCTATTTCTGAAGGGAAACAAAGACGTAAAATAAAGCTGAGAGAAGTTGCCCAACATCCAGAATGTGCCCTCCACAGTTCAGCAAGGGGCATTGTGGGTTAGATGGAGAACGTAGAGACTGGTTGGTAATGTTTGTACTACACTGCATGCTGCTGAGAGTGTTGGTTTGGAAGTTCAAATTATATTTTATGCCCTTTTATTTAAGTCAAAAATACAACAAAATATATATACAGTGTGCGCGAATGTAGTAAGTTATGAAGGTAAGGCAATAAATTGGCCATAGTGCAAAACAGTTACAATTTCGTATTAACACTGGAATGATAGATGTGCAAGAGATGATGTGCAAATAGAGATACTGGGGTGCAAATTAGCAAAATAAATAACAACATGGGGATGAGGTAGTTGGGTGGGCTAATTACAGATGGGCTGTGTACAGGTGCAGTGATCGGTAAGCTGCTCTGACAACTGATGCTTAAAGTTAGTGAGGGAGATAAGAGTCTCCAGCTTCAGAGATTTTTGCAGTTCGTTCCAGTCATTGGCAGCAGAGAACTGGAAGGAATGGCGGCCAAAGGAGGTGTTGGCTTTGGGGATGACCAGTGAGATATACCTGCTGGAGCGCAGACTACGGGTGGGTGTTGCTATGGTGACCAGTGAGCTAAGATAAGACGGGGATTTGCCTAGCAGTGATTTATAGATGACCTGGAGCCAGTGGGTTTGGCGACAAATATGTAGTGAGGGCCAGCCAACAAGAGTGTACAGGTCACAATGGTGGGTAGTATATGGGGCTTTGGTGACAAAACGGATGGCACTGTGATAGACTACATCCAATTTGCTGAGTAGAGTGTTGGAGGCTATTTTGTAAATGACATCGCCGAAGTCAAGGATCGGTAGGATAGTCAGTTTTACGAGGGCATGTTTGGCAGCATGAGTGAAGGAGGCTTTGTTGCGAAATAGGAAGCCGATTCTAGATCTAACTTTGGATTGGAGATGCTTAATGTGAGTCTGGAAGGAGAGTTTACAGTCTAACCAGACACCAAGGTATTTGTAGTTGTCCACATACTCTAGGTCAGACCCGCCGAGAGTAGTGATTCTAGTCGGGTGGGCGGGTGCAAGCAGCGTTCGGTTGAAGAGCATGCATTTAGTTTTACTAGTGTTTAAGAGCAGTTGGAGGCTACGGAAGGAGTGTTGTATGGTGTTGAAGCTCGTTTGGAGGTTTGTTAACACAGTGTCCAATGAAGGGCCAGATGTATACAAAATGGTGTCGTCCGCATAGAGGTGGATCCGAGCGTCACCAGCAGCAAGAGCGACATCATTGATATACACAGAGAATAGATTCGGCCCGAGAATTGAACCCTGTGGCACCCCCATAGAGACTGCCAGAGGTCCAGACAACAGGCCCTCCGATTTGACACAGAACAGAGGATATCAGTGTTCTAGCTAGTTTAGGTTTTCACAACAACAACAAATGTGCCTTGCTAACCCACGTAAAGCAGTTTGAGTTTTCAATAACACTTTATTTGAATGGTACCTACATAACACACAAGCTATACATAACACATTTTTCACGTTCAACTGCTATTTTCTTGTGACCTTCTAGTCTAGATAAAGATATTACGTTTATATCGTAGCACATTCTCCACCCGCATCGCAGTAGTGGGTCCCTACCAAACTGGGACAACCATTGAGAAACCTTTTTTAAACATCTGTTATTCCTGCCCTTTTTGTGTTAGCCTGTGATAAACTACCTCCCACTGTGTTATAGAAGCTGGGTCTTAATTTTCTATCTCAATAAATCCCCTCAAAGAAACCCACACAAAAGCACTGCTTTTGTTTCTGTTTGCTGTTAAAAGTAAATATGTGCCATTTTTAGTCTGTTGGGAACACGAGAGGCATTTGAAAAAATTCCTCAGATCCAATTTCACTAAATTACCCCTGATATTTATGAAGTTGGATTTTGCAATTAATTAGGCTTGATTTGGTGGTTTGCTTTTAAACGGCACTGCGTGCGTAATTGTTTGTTTATGAGAGCAGCTTGGGGACCCAGATACTCTGCTGTGGCGTGGTTCCGTTTGGGGGAATGTGTGCAGAAGCACAGTGCAGCTGCTGTGGCAGGTACGGAGGCACGCGAAGGCTCCGTGGAGGAGAAGTCTGGTTTAGCTCCAGAAGAGTGTTGCGTGGAGAGGCGTGTTGCTGCCCTGGTGTTTGTGGGAGACAGCTTGTTGTAAACAATGCCAGTAGTGTCATACCATTTTCACACTGTTATGCTGACCCAAAACATACTGTTCTATTTTCTTTTCATATTCTTATTTTCAGTATAAAAAAATGCGGTAGATGTACAACCAGGCCAGTGCAGTACAGATCTACTCAGATTGGCTCAGCTCAGTAGTCTGAAAGTGCATAAATGACTGACAGCTGTGTCTCTTTCTTCCTGGTCTGTCTTCCCTTTGTGTCCTTGTTTGGTCTGTGTGAAGCAGATGTTTGCCGCCTCCATCTTAACTTAGTGTAAACAGACACCTCACAACCAGAGCAAACACATCAGGGTTAAGTGGTTGTTGCAGTCGTCATGGTTACACATCTAAGTTACTGGCAAGGAAGTTTCCTTGTTTACTGGCAGGAAGTGATGGTTCCCATACTGTTGGGATTTGCTTGGTTCTGTCTTGTGTTACTGGGATCTTTGTCATACTGAATTTAAATACACAAGGTCTGTTTTCTGTCCGTTAGTTACCCTCTTGTCTGTCTGTCTCCACTCTACTCAGTCTCTATGGATAAGTCAGTTATTTTTAGAAGACCTTGTGTGAGCTGAAGGCCCTGTGAGAGCTGAAGGCCCTGTGAGAGCTGAAGGCCCTGTGAGAGCTGAAGGCCCTGTGAGAGCTGAAGGCCCTGTGAGAGCTGAATGTTGAACATGGTTCTTCTTCAATGGATCAGCTTTAGGAGTTCTAAGTAAGGAGGGTTGATTTGTAGTAGCATACTTTGGCACTGAGGTTCTGCCTGATTAGCTGGACTAGAGGCCTGGTCTGATATTGCCTCATGGACTAGAGGCCTGGTCTGATATTGCCTCATGGACTAGAGGCCTGGTCTGATATTGCCTCATGGACTAGAGGCCTGTGTGTGTGTAGATGCGTGAGAGTGTATGTGTGTGTGTGTGCGCGTGTTTACTGTATTGCAGTAAGTCCGCACCAGAGCTAGCTGTGAGAGCCTAGAGCCTGGATCCTGAGGTCACTGTTCCCACTCATTACCCAGCGCGGAGAGGGAATGTTTGTTATAGGCGGAACCTACGTCACCCTCATGAATTCCATCGGAATCTCTGCAGAATTCCACAGCTATATCCATGATGACTGGCGCAGTTTGGGCCCACATCCGAGAATCACCAGAATCACCTTTTTTAGAACCAATGGCATTCACAGGCACAGGAGTTTTGAAATCATGCTAAGTCGCTGACACAAATCGCTTGTTCCATCTTGGTGTCTAAAGTTTCCTTTTGTTAGATTCAGCAACTCCTGCATTTGAAAGCTGAGAGTAAGAACTTGTCTCTCTCTGTCCAATGTCGCTCAGAGACGCCTATTGAGTTTGGTCCACAGACGTCAAAGCTGACTCTCCCATCAGTGCTCTCCCATCTCAACTTGTTTGAGCAAAGAAACATTATCCAGTCCTCAGCATCCCTGTGTGGAGAGGCCCAGCTGGGCTAACAGCCCTGCTAACAGCCCAACAGCCTGGGAGTGAATTTAGTCTAATTTTCCTTAAGCCCCTCTCATCAGTTATTCTTATGTAAGTGCAGATGGGGGATCTGAAGTTGTGTGTTTTCAGAGGGACTTGCGTCATCACTGGCATCTTTTAAAAAAAACATTTTAGTCATTTAGCAGACGCTCTTATCCAGAGCGACTTACAGTTAGTAAGTCTTCAGCCTGTGTGTTTGCGTGTGTGTGTCTGTTTGCGTGTGTGTGTGTTACTGAACAGTGTGTGTGTGTTACTGAACAGTGTGTGTGTGTTACTGAACAGTGTGTGTCTTACTGAACTGTGTGTGTGTTACTGTACTGTATGTCTTTGTAATTGACCCTGGTTGTGACAGAGAGAGGGTCCCTCTCCCTCTCAGGATTTGGCACAGGGACGCCCGTGACATCACTGGCTCTACTGCTTGTTAGGGGATACTACATAGAAACTGTGAACAGGCCCTAGCCTCGTATGACTTGTTAGGGGATACTACATAGAAACTGTGAACAGGCCCTAGCCTCGTATGACTTGTTAGGGGATACTACATAGAAACTGTGAACAGGCCCTAGCCTCGTATGACTTGTTAGGGGATACTACATAGAAACTGTGAACAGGCCCTAGCCTTGTATGACTTGTTAGGGGATACTACATAGAAACTGTGAACAGGCCCTAGCCTCGTATGACTTGTTAGGGGATACTACATACAAACTGTGAACAGGCCCTAGCCTTGTATGACTTGTTAGGGGATACTACATAGAAACTGTGAACAGGCCCTAGCCTTGTATGACTTGTTAGGGGATACTACATAGAAACTGTGAACAGGCCCTAGCCTTGTATGACTTGTTAGGGGATACTACATAGAAACTGTGAACAGGCCCTAGCCTCGTATGACTTGTTAGGGGATACTACATACAAACTGTGAACAGGCCCTAGCCTTGTATGACTTGTTAGGGGATACTACATAGAAACTGTGAACAGGCCCTAGCCTCGTATGACTTGTTAGGGGATACTACATACAAACTGTGAACAGGCCCTAGCCTCATGACAGGACAGGTCATTTGGTTACTACATCTAGATTAAGCACATTTTATTGCATGATAATACGTTGAATCTCCCAGGCAGTTAGCGTCATCGTGTAATTCATAACTCATTGAATAAAGGTTATGGCAGTTATGTTTTTTAGGTAGTGATGACCCGGTGAATATTTCATTAAATATCCTTCACAAAGTCCACATTGGTCCAGTGATGTAAACTCAGCAAAAAAAGAAACGTCCTCTCACTGTCAACTGCGTTTATTTGTATGAACATAAAAAGATTCAACAACTGAGACATAAACTGAACAAGTCCCACAGACATGTGACTAACATAAATTGAATAATGTGTCCCTGAACAAAGGGGGGGGTCAAAATCAAAAGTAACAGTCAGTATCTGGTGTGGCCACCAGCTGCATTAAGTACTGCAGTGCATCTCCACCTCATGGACTGCACCAGATTTGCCAGTTCTTGCTGTGAGATGTTACCCCACTCTTCCACCAAGGCACCTGCAAGTTCCCAGACATTTCTGGGGGGAATGGCCCTAGCCCTCACCCTCCGATCCAACAGGTCCCAGACGTGCTCAATGGGATTGAGATCCGGGCTCTTCGCTGGCCATGGCAGAACACTGACATTCCTGTCTTGCAGGAAATCACGCACAGAACGAGCAGTATGGCTGGTGGCATTGTCATGCTGGAGGGTCATGTCAGGATGAGCCTGCAGGAAGGGTACCACATGAGGGAGGAGAATGTCTTCCCTGTAACGCACAGCGTTGAGATTGCCTGCAATGACAACAAGCTCAGTCCGATGATGCTGTGACACACCACCCCAGACCATGACGGACCCTCCACCTCCAAATCGATTCCGCTCCCGACTACAGGCCTCGGTGTAACGCTCATTCGTTCGACGATAAACGCAAATCCGACCATCACCCCTGGTGAGACAAAACTACGACTAGTCAGTGAAGAGCACTTTTTGCCAGTCCTGTCTGGTCCAGCGACGGTGGGTTTGTGCCCATAGGCGACGTTGTTGCCGGTGATGTCTGGTGAGGACCTGCCTTACAACAGGCCTACAAGCCCTCAGTCCAGCCTCTCTCAGCCTATTGCGGACAGTCTGAGCACTGATGGAGGGATTGTGCGTTCCTGGTGTAACTCGGGCAGTTGTTGTTGCCATCCTGTACCTGTCCCGCAGGTGTGATGTTTGGATGTACCGATCCTGTGCAGGTGTTGTTACACGTGGTCTGCCACTGCGAGGACGATCAGCTGTACGTCCTGTCTCCCTGTAGCACTGTCTTAGACGTCTCACAGTATGGACATTGCAATTTATTGCCCTGGCCACATCTGCAGTCCTCATGCCTCCTTGTAGCATGCCTAAGGCACGTTCACACAGATGAGCAGGGACCCTGGGCATCTTTCTTTTGGTGTTTTTCAGAGTCAGTCAAAAGGCCTCTTTAGTGTCCTAAGTTTTCATAACTGTGACCTTAAATGCCTACCGTCTGTAAGCTGTTAGTGTCTTAACGACCGTTCCACAGATGCATGTTCATTAATTGTTTATGGTTCATTGAACAAGCATGGGAAACAGTGTTTAAACCCTTTACAATGAAGATCTGTGAAGTTATTTGGATTTGTACTAATTATCTTTGAAAGACAGGGTCCTGAAAAAGGGACATTTATTTTTTTTGCTGAGTTTGTTTTTCATGGGGAAGCATCAAGCCTTGCGTTAACTTAATATCACTGTAGACCAGTATAATGCACCTTGTATGTATGCACTGTGGAAGTCTCACTAGTGTGTTCCTACGACATTACAAAACACTTTGGATTAAAGTTATTCTATAGGGGACATCTTCTCTAATTCAGTTTACTGTCTGGTCTGTCTCCTTATGATCTGGCGTCTACACACCAGACACATTACAGCAGCTCAATGGTCTTAAACGTACTAAACATATTGGCTAAAGCCTTTTCCCCTCTCTCTCTATCTCCCTCCCTCCCTCATCCACCCAATTCCCCCATTACTCTCTCGCTCTCTCTCTTATTTCATAGCCCTCTTTAAACGGCCCTGCTCCTCTCCATCTGGTGTGAGAACGAACGCAGGCAGCATTATCACACTCCTGTGGCCGGGATGAAACAGACTGAGGCATTTATATCACTAATAAACTTGGCAACTTGTTAGGGTGTTGTCCAACACTGCCAGGATGCAGTCAGGACCTACTGGTACACCATCTCTTTCAATGACAGCCATGTCCCTAATTGATGCAAGTCAAATCTCAGACTGACCCGTGCATACAGCATGCTGGTTATGTTCCTGCTATACTGCTACAAGCCACCAGATGGCCCTGTTCTAGAGGAAATGAGTCTGTTTCTCCATTTGGTATACTCTAAATGGCTGTTTAAAACCCTCCGTGCCTCTCGCCCTTGGGTTCCCTATAACAGTGGATATTAACCTGAGGTAGTAGACAAGGGGGCCATTAAAGAGATGACATCAGTGCCTCAGCAGCTTCCAGAATGCTGTAATGCTCTAATTGCCGAGCCTCTCTCTGTCTGTCCATTCCCCATTAGCTTCTGGGGCCGCACTGCATTACGTAGTGGTTAACGAAGCCTCCATGCTAATGTCTTAGTCATATAAACACACTTTATGTTGAAGGAGTGAGGTAGTTGGTGAGTGATTTAATTTCAGGGGCGCCTGACGTGGTGTGGTGTGTGTTTGTGTGTCTGGGTGTAGGAGCATTTTAATGTTTTTGTGCTCTTTTGGTCCCCTTTTGGTCCCTTCTCTCACAACAATGTGGTCTCTGGGTCCAGTTCCTTGACTCTGTGTTCAGATAAAGTTGACTTACATTGACTGGTGAATGGATGGATCCCCTCTGCGGTGGCCGGTTGGTGTACATTAATGAGGAATGTTATGGATGACCTAAAAGGACTGCTCACATAACATTGATGTCATTACGTAACAAGCATCTAAGCTGCATTGTGTTGATAAGTGTGATTGCACTTTACAGGGTTTGAAATTATATTATCTTAAGTTCAGAAGGAGAAGAAAACTTCTTAAAGTATTTTGAATTGAAAATCTGATTAATAGAAATGGCCAAATACATCCTTAAGGTAAATCTCAAGAGGACTTATGTAGAGCTAATATTTATGTTAAACTTTCAGCTGCGGGCACAGTGTGTTGGGAAATGCGGCCTGACCATAACCGAGGGGGATGTGCCCTGCACCCGTTCTGCACCACCTCCTATTAAATACACACTATTAAGAGTCATTTCCACCAGGCTTGCAGGAAAGTAAAGTTCTGCATAGGTGCCCTGCGATTGCGGGCTAGGTTAGATGGGTTTTCTATGCCCTGTTTTGATATGATACACCTTCTGTGGGTGTCAGTGAGCACTTAGTGTTTGTGTATTTTTAGGACTGACTGCTTCCGTAACTTAAAGTGAACATGTTGCTCCACCGTTTCCAACATCTGCCGCCCATCAGGATGTCTGTCTGCTTTCTGAGCCACCGCTGCATTCCTGAGCCGTTCCCTTCCTCTACCTGGATAAAAAAAACTCTCTGTGTGCGTGCGTGCATGTGTATGTGTGTTTGCACTTGCACGCGTGTATGTGTGTGTCCTATCCTCAAGGCATAACACTCCTATGGCTTTAGAAGTTGCCCCTAAGCACTGGTCTACTCACCCCTATCCAAACCATAGGTGTTTGGCAACATCTGCATACATCCACCCTTTCAGCAGCTGCAGAAGAGGGCCTACTTCGAGGATTCTATAACTGAAAGAAAGGACAGCTATATCTCCACTACTACTACCTGTCCTACCCCTGCTAATATTAGCCTCCACACGTTTCAACCCGATGTCTGCTTTCCTAAGGCTGGGAAGCTGTATCCCACCTGGCTTTTCCAGACTGTTTATAGCACTAACCCCCCTGCAGCAAGCCTAGTGCCAGAGGGCCAAAGTTTCTATCCAACCACTGCAAATTAGGTCCATTTTTTGGGTTGTGTATAATGTGTGTCAAATACAATCATAGTCACATAGTCCCCTTTGAATTGCTACTTCTAATCCAAGACCATCGAGACTAGTACCACTTAAGGTTCTTGGCATAGCTCTGTGCTCATTGCTATGCTGGGATTTAATCGTTTTTTTTTTGTTCGAATTAGTCAAGGGCATGGCTTAGCCTGATATAGTGAACGCAAGCTACCTTGGCTTGCAGAGTTCTACAACGGCATTCCAATGCACAAAACAGTCTCAAGGCCTGGAAACTGTCTGCAGAGCTCTGTTAAATAAGAACAGATCAGCCCAGAACGATCACTCTGTTGGAGAAATAGTATGGGATTGTCCATGGTATAACTACTGGAGTTCCTCCACTATATATGGGGACTTTGTATGACCTCCCCTCTAGATGTGATTCTACATGTATGTTGTGTACTGATGTTAATTGTTTACTAATCCCAATGAATATGTTCAGCTTTAGTCAAAACAGTGTTGTTGGTAGCCCAACTTCAGTTTGATCAAAGAAGGAAACGAAGATAGTGTTTACATTTCATAAATACATCTGTTTTATTTTGTAACATATAAAATTAAATCATTTTTACTATTTATTCCAGTATGACACATAATATCCAAATAAAGTAGCTACAATTTTTGATAAATAATATTAATAACAATAATGAAAACATTCATTCATTTGACATGTTTCGCTTTGTCTTTCTTGATCAAGTTGGGAAGTTCCTTAGCTGCCACAAAACATGAACATGTATGGAACCAAGGTAATCACGGTAACATGTGGTGTCTTGGTTCATTAGGTTACAGGATCATGTTATATTGAATTAAATTACATATCTGCATATCCAAACAACATCCATACACACATGTCTAAAGTTTGTTTGGGTCATGTCTGGTTGGTACTTATCGGTCGAAAATATACACAATGAATTGATATCAACATATTAACATACATTCTCATTTACACATGTTAATTTACATTTTGCTCCATAACGAAGCTACTATGTTGCTCCAGTAGTATGAAGCGAATCTTAATTTAGAATGCTGATTCGGTCACAGCAGACAGTGCACTTCATAAAGTCCTCATGATGCAAGCCTATAATTCCTTGGGAATCTAGTTACAACAGGAAGTTGATAGTTCATTGGCGGTTGAGTTGGACCCCTGCGTTTAGATGGACTGCCATTGGCTGTCTGTCAATGTTGTTGTTTTGGGATCTCTCAGGGGTCGGTTCTCTGCACAATCAGATTTGATTTAGTCTCTGAACTTGTGGATGTCGTTGAAGAGTCTGTAGAAGGGGTAGGAGGCTTCGTTGGCATGTGGACAGTTGAAGGTGCACTTGCAGGACTCGATCATCATGATGTTCTTGTTGAAGGTCTCTCCGTCCTCACAGCGGAACTTGACCCGGATGGTGCGGGTCTGCTGGGGGGAGCAGCAGCGGCCGTCCACGCAAGATCCACAGTACTTGGACCTGTACTTCTTCAGGCTGGAGCAGCCGGCATAGGTGAACTTCTGAGCCTGGGTAGACTTCTTGGTTCTGCTGCACTTCTTTCCTTTCTGTTGGGGGAACAAGGGGAGAGAAACAGTCAGTCAAGAGTTTCCATAAACACGCTGAGCAGTGTTGGTTGGTTTTGTTGGATAGTATGCCATGTTTCAACATAGTAGTCTTGGTGGCTTGAGCTTACCTTAAGGCTGGAGTAGGGAGACTGGGTGCATGGCCGCACTTCACAGATGCGTGTCTCTTTGACCAGCTTGCACTCGCTGTTGTTGTTGGTGACTCTGGTGGAGATTCCTGTGCCACAGGTCTTGGAGCACTGGGACCAAGGCGTGGTCTGGACAATGCACTTCTGACTCTCAAACATGTGGCTCTCAGGCTGCACTCTGAAAGCTGTAAGGAGAAAAAGCAAAAAAACATTAGAAACTGGTCTAGTATGGGCTTCAACATTTGAGGCAAAGGAAAATGTCATTGTTGAAAGCTGAAATTCGAAATGGCTGCTGCTAGATAGAGGCTGCTTACCAGGTAGAGACTTGAGTCCTTCCTTGACGATGGCGATGAGCTCGTTCCTGTTGGTGAGGTCGCTCTCTGACTCGTCAGTCATGCTGTCTTTGCCAAACAGCTTGTCAATGATGTCAGTGTCCTTTCCGTTCTCACATACCCACTCCTCGCAGCACTGGCCTGCCACCTTGACCAGCCTTGGGTTGGCACACCCCAGGTTGGGCAGGGAGAGCTCCTGAGGGCACAGGGGGACGCAGCCCACAGCCCCATCGATGCATGTGCACTGGTGCTTGCAGTTAGGCTGAAAGCTCTCTCCGTTTTGGTAAATCCTGCTGTTGTATTCACAGGGTCTGCCCTCTGACTTAGCTGTGGAGGAGAAGAGAGGGGTAAATGGCTGTTATTCCACTGTTCAGTAGGCTAGTGTCTGCTATAGACATCACAGATCACATGCTGGCTGAGGCTGTCTGAGGGAGGCTTGGTTTAAACTGTACAAATTATTCAGAAGGCTAGGGCTGCCTGAGGAGAGGAACCACTGAGGGGGGATCACTTTCTTCCAGAGCAGGATGTTTGTACTTGAGAGTTTAGACTGAGGTGCTGAGTTACATTCCTTAGAGTTGAAATCACATGGTCCTCTTATTCTCTCAAGTAAAAATACCACTAGCTTCTCTTGCAACCATATTACTTTACCAAACTAGCATTATTCTGACCTAAGATCAGTTTACAGCATAGCAGGATTGGAAAGAGACACCTACCACGGCAGATGCCACGCATAGCACCGAAGCTGGCCCCAAAGTTGCACTCGAGTCCTTTGGTGTGGTCGCAAGGCTCTGTCAGACTGCAGTCCTCGTTGAGTTGTCTTGAGCAGACTTTGCAGCACCCGCAGCCATCTGCTACGAGGCTCACACCAGGCGCGCACCTGGGCATCTCCATTGGGCACTCACATACGGAGGGGCAGGAAGAGGAGGAAAGGACCTGGGCAGATAACAGAGTACGTTAATGATAGATACTTTGTAAGCAACATCTTAAAACAGCCACATGTTCAGGTTGTATTTACATAGCTTATTTAATATTTTCAAACAGTTCATATAGAACGATGTGATTGCGACAGGTTTCCAAAACAGTATGCTACATTGTATTCCCCAGACAATAAAGCATACATTTAGTATTCGTTCGGATCTATTCAAATTCATTAAAAAAATAATCATAGACAACTTTAAATTGAAATATTATTCAGAAAAAATTACTTACCATATTGAAGGTTCCAATTAATATCACGACGATGGAGAATATGAACATCTTTGCGTTTTTCTTTGTTGCGTAGCCTATTAAAATATATATATATATATATTACTTTGCTATTCCCTTTACGATATCTTGCTATAAGTCTTTGCAAGTGTATTTTTATCCTAAGTGTAGCGGTCAGTCGTCTCGTCTGTAGCGATTTGGTTTGTTTTCTTGTCTCTTTGGAGAGTAGAGGCTTAAGAGTTGCTCTAGCTCTGGTTGCAAGTTGCAGTCTGCTGAAGCAGAGTACCTCCCGTCTTTTATACTGTAGTGAAAACTGACGTCGTTGTTGGCTGACTGCTGAACTGTTCCAAAACTATGCGAGGAATGTTTCTTGGCGCGTTTTCCATCGAAGCTAAGCACCACCCTGTAACTTTTTTCAAAAATACATTTTCCCCTTGAACTGAACACATTTTTTCCCTTCGCCGTTTCCTGTCTCTACTATCCTCCTTTATCCTTTGCTTTGCTTTATTGGTTTTCTCACAAGTTCACAACTGTTATGTTATGAGCCAAGGGTTAGGGTACACATTTTCTTGAATTTAAAAGAAGTGGGATTAATTTATTTCAAAGCAGTTTGATCTGTTTGTTTCCACTTATTTTGACATCTCATTGAGAGATAATATTAAAAAGAAAAAGAAACAATAATGTAATATTGTCTTTTACATTTCTTATTCTTCCTTGTAGGTGTTTACTGTGTTATAACATGTGTATAGATTGTTTATATTATTCATTATTTTACAACCTCTTATTGCGGTCAGTTATGCAACAGTTGCCAAAGCTATTAAAAGGTATGAAATTGTCATGCTGTCACTGCTTCACCTCGTAAATTATACTGAATTTGTTGCGAGATTCGATTCTCATGATGAGAATCATTCTGTCAGGGAATTGTCTTATTATAGCCCCTATATCAATACATTACTCCCGCTATTCTAAATGTTCTGTAACTGTTCACAGTTTAGGAGTGAGACGTCCCGGAATTCGAAGATTCTGTGCGCGTTTGAGAGGATTGGGAGAAATAAAGTTTACGGCTTCTATTTTTGGCCTGCCCTCCCCTTCATTCTAAGCATTTCCAGATGCGAACCACACTTCAGACGTAACAATGTTGCCATATTTGGTATGGCAGAAGCCTACATTATTAACATATTTCTCCCTCTAGCCAACCACAAAGCATTCCTGACAGCTTAAAGGGTTGTTAAATATGTTCTTCATGCAGGAAATACCTTAGTATTCCTTATTGGGTTAATTTACTTTTTACGCAGTCTGTCCATCACGTTTTGAAAAAATAATCAACAGTGATCCAATATTCCACATACGATGTTGGTTTGGGGAGAAAATACCCAACTAGTTCATAGTCCTATTATTTGCGTCTCAAATAAATTACATTTAATCGAAATTTGAAATTCAGAGATTAGAAATAATTGCAAACAGGATTTGACCAAGACAACGAACGTGATGCTTGAAAAACAAATGCTTGAAAGACGGGGTTATTTGCAGCCAAAATAATGTTAATTGAATAGACAGTTAACCGGAGGACAATATGACAATAATACCCTATTGATAATATCCCTAAAGTTTTTTTTTTTTTACCGGTGAGTCGGAAATCGTTTTTTGAGTAACTTTATACCATTGACTTACATGACGTGATACTTACCGAGAGAGCGCTGAACAAATAACTGATTGAGAATGGTTGTCAAGACCACGGTTAAATCTCCCTCGGGTGAGTTTGTCTGTTTTACTTTACTAATCAGTTTGGTTTAAAATGTTGTGGATACACTATTGCTTTATCACTTTGTTCTTAAAGTATGTAAATGAATTGAAGTATCTTAATTGAGCCGTTGTCACCTTTCCATCTGATGTTGGAAGTTCGACGGCTTGACAATCATTATTTGGGTACCCACTATATGGATATTGAATATGCTGTATCTTGATGCTGCTTTATTTTTATTGTCAATTGTCTACATTTTCATACTTCCAGTTTAAGACACTAGATGGTGTTATGCTGTGGTTAACTTTGTTGGCATATTGTCAACATTTTCCTCATTGTCACTGTTTTCCTCATTGTTTGAATCCTTTTGAGGTGTCTGTGGGTACATCTAGTCATTCATCAAAAAGCTTGTGAATCTTCATCTATTAAACCAGACAGACATTTAAAGCTCATGAAATGTGACACTGGCATTATGTCACCACTTCAACAAGTGTCTGTCTATTTTGAGTGTCAGACTCCCAAAGTGGCACATGTGCCCATGTGAGTTTTGCTTATTCCGGTTGTTGTTGTGTGCACACTGCACATCTAGCCCTAAGTAATACTTATGTAGTCTGATTCAAATGATAGTGATGACGCTTGTTTCCCAAACATCAATTGACCCTTAATGTCAAATGTATCCTGTGCCTTCCTTCCATTCCAATATCCATTATGACCTCATCACTTAGTCCCTCTGTGGTGAGTTTGACCCCATGAGCTCAGTGAGATGCTTCTGATTATCATTGTTCTGTCCTGCTTCTTTCCCTGTTTCCTTTATCCCTTACAAGGGAATACTATGTTATAGGAAACAGTGCTGTCATTGTGCGCCATGGAACCATGGAATAACATCCCATAATGATATTCATTCCGTAATTACCCATTCTTTAAACATCGCCAGGCAACCAGGGCTGGACATGCGTGTCCATGTGTCTAATGGCAATCATCATATTTTCCACCCACCTCTTCCCCGACCCCTTTATGAGAAAGTGGCAGTGCAATGGCTCTGCTTTTTTTTTTTAATGTTATTCACTGCATCCCAGTCTATTGTCCTAGAGACCAGTGTAAAACAGAACAGGACCCAATATGATAGGCTGTTTGCCTGTTCAAACAAAGGATAACAATAACATATTTTTTAAACATATGTGTCATAACTGCGTTATGCAGTGGGCATTGTAGAAGCTTCCTCTCTATGTCAGCTCATGGAAGGAAGCTCAGTGAATTATGGGGTGTTCTTATGTACACACGAGTTAGCTCTTCTTCCATGGTAAAGTTTTTCTATTCCTGAGCCGGTTTTACCTACAGTCGTAACGGATGCTTTTTGTGTGTTCCTGCCTGCCAAAAGAAAGACGGTAATGGCATCTTAAAGAGGTGGAACCACTAACTCTACTGTAGCCCAATCCATTATAGCATGAAGAATGGCAATGATCTTTCTATGATTGTAGTATACTCTTGCAGTCTTTTTGAGCTATTAGAGGGCAACAGCCAGCAGACCAGGGGTTTAAACCAGCAACACTTGCTTTTATGCAAGCACACCACCTGTGCCATTAAGGCCCAGACCTTTTGGCAGAGGACAAATTAAAGGTTACCATAGCACTGCCATTGGAGACTTGGTTGCTCCCAAAATACATCTGTCTTTGCATGTGGAAATGTTGTATAATGCACCTTTAACAGAAAATCATCTTCCAGTGTAAAAACCATGGAAATTAAAGTAGGCATTGGTCTGAAGCCGAAAAATAAAGGAAATTCACATGAGCACTGCAATGCCTACTCCACCCATGCTCTACTAAGGTTTTCCAGCAGACAGTTTTGACCTACTACAGTAGCTATGTTGGTCTATTGTACTTCAAACTATGTGTAGGCAGGTTGCTTAGGATTCAAACCTTCTCAAACAGCCTAATTCATACTCTTCAGATGAATAATGGACTTTACAGTGTCCTGCTATTAAACAAAATATATCTTTATTTTTACTATTTTCTACATTGTAGAATAATAGTGAAGACATCAAAACTATGAAATAACACATATGGAATCATGTAGTAACCAAAAAAGTGTTAAACAAATCAAAATACATGTTATATTTGAGATTATTCAAATAGCCACCCTTTGCCTTGATGACAGCTTTGCACACTCTTGGCATTTTCTCAACCACCTTCACCTGGAATGCTTTTCTAACAGTCTTGAAGGAGTTCCCACATATGCTGAGCACTTGTTGGCTGCTTTTCCTTCAATCTGCGGTCCGACTCATCCCAAACCATCTTTAATTTGGTTGAGGTCGGGGGATTGTGAAGACCAGGTCATCTAATACAGCACTCCATCACTCTCCTTCTTGGTAAAATAGCCCTTACACAGCCTGGAGGTTTGTTGGGTCATTGTCCTGTTGAAAAACAAATGATAGTCCCACTAAGCCCAAACCAGATGGGATGGCGTATCGCTGCAGAATGCTGTAGTAGCCATGCTGGTTAAGTGTGCCTTGAATTCTAAATAAATCACAGACAGTGTCACCAGCAAACCACCCCCACACCATAACACCACCTCCTCCATACTTTACAGTGGGAAATACACATGCGGAGATCATCCGTTCACCCACAATGCGTCTCACAAAGACACGGCACTTGGAAGCAAAAATCTCCAATTTGGACTCCAGACCAAAGGACAAATTTCCACCGGTCTAATGTCCATTGCTCGTATTTCTTGGCCCAAGCAAGTCTCGTCTTATTATTGGTGTCCTTTAGTAGTGGTTTCTTTGCAGCAATTCGACCATGAAGGCCTGATTCACACAGTCTCCTCTGAACATTATTTACATAAGTATTCAGACCCTTTGCTATGAGACACTAAATTGAGGTCAGGTGCATCCTGTTTCCATTGATCATCCTTGAGATGTTTCTACAACTTGATTGGAGTCCACCTGTGGTAAATTAAATTGATTGGACATGGTTTGGAAAGGCACACACTGATCTAGATAAGGTCCCACAGTTGACAGTGCATGTAAGAACAAAAACCAAGCCATGAGGTCGAAGGAATTGTCTGTAGAGCTCCGAGACAGAATTGTGTCTACGCACAGATCTGGGGAAGGGTACCAAAACATTTCTGCAGCATTGAAGGTCGCCAAGAAGACAGTGGCCTCCATCATTCAGTTTGAAACCACCAAGACTCTTCTTAGAGCTGGCCGTCCGGCCAAACTCAGCAATCGGGGGAGAAGGGCCTTGGTCAGGGAGGTGACCAAGAACCCGATGGTTACTCTGACAGAGCTCTAGAGTTCCTCTGTGGAGATGGGAAAACGTCCAGAAGGACAACCATCTCTGCAGCACTCCACCAATCAGGCCTTTATGGTAGAGTGGCCAGACGAAAGCCACTCCTCAGTAAAAGGCACATGACAGCCCGCTTGGAGTTTGCCAAAAGGCGTCACGTCTGTTGGAAACTTGGCACCATCCCTACGGTGAAGCATGGTGGTGGCAGCATCATGCTATGGAGATGTTTTTCAGCAGCAGGGACTGGGAGACTAGTCAGGATCGAGGCAAAGGTGAACGGAGGAAAGAACAGAGAGCTCCTTGATGAAAACCTGCTCCAGAGCACTCAGGACCTCAGACTGGGGCGAAGTTTCACCTTCCAACAGGACAAGCACACAGCCAAGACAACGCAGGAGTGGCTTCAGGACAAGTCTCTGAATGTCCTTGAGTGGACCAGCCAGAACCCGGACTTGAACCCGATCGAACATCTCTGGAGAGACCTGAAAATAGCTGTGCAGCAACGCTCCCCATCCAACCTGACAGAGCTTGAGAGGATCTGCAGAGAAGAATGGGAGAAACTCCCCAAATACAGGTGTGCCAAGCTTGTAGCATCATACCCAAGAAGACTCGAGGCTGTAATCGCTGTCAAAGGTGCTTCAGCAAAGTACTGAGTATAGGGTCTGAATACTTATGTAAATGTGATATTTCCGTTTTTTTTAGTTTTATACATTTGCTGAAATGTATAAAAAACAGTTTTTGCTTTGTCATTATGGGGTATTGTGTGTAGATTGATGAGGGGGAAAAGTCAAGGGGTCTGAATACTTTCCGAAGGCACTGTATATACAAAAGTATGTGTGGATTCGGCTATTTCAGCCACAGCTGTTGCTGACAGGTGTATAAAATCGAGCACACACCCATGCAATCTCCATAGACAAACATTGGCAGTATAATGGCTTTACTGAAGAGCTCAGTGACTTTCAACGTGGCACCGTCATTGGATGCCACCTTTTCAACAAGTCAGTTCGTAAAATGTCTGCCCGGCTAGAGCTGCCCCGGTCAACTGTAAGTGCTGTTATTGTGAAGTGGAAATGTCTAGGAGCAACAACAGCTCAGCCGCGAAATAGTAGGCCACATAAGCTCACAGAACGGGACCGCCGAGTGCTGAAGCGTGTAGCGCGTAAAAATGGTCTGCCCTCGGTTGCAACACTCTCTACCGAGTTCCAAACTGCCTTTGGAAGTAACTTCAGCACATTAACTGTTTGTCTGGAGCTTCATGAAATGGGTTTCCATGGCCGAGTAGCCGCACACAAGCCTAAGATCACCATGCGCAATGCCAAGCGTTGGCTGGAGTGGTGTAAAGCTCGCCACCATTGGACTCTGGAGCAGTGGAAACGCGTTCTCTGGAATGATGAATCACGCTTCACCATCTGGCAGTCCAATAGACAAATCTGGGTTTGGTGGATGCCAGGAGAATGGCCGAATGCATAGTGCCATCTGTAAAGTTTGGTGGAGGAGGAATAATGGTCTGGGGCTGTTTTTCATGGTTCGGGCTAGGCCCCTTAGTTCCAGTGAAGGGAAATCTTAACGCTACAGCATACAATGACCTTCTAGACAATTCTGTGCTTCCAACTTTGTGGCAACAGTTTGGGGAAGGCCCTTTCCTGTTTCAGCCCCTGTGCATAAAGCGAGGTCAATACAAAAATGATTTGTTGAGATCGGTGTCAAAGAACTTGACTGGCCTGCAGAGCCATGACCTCAACCCCATCGAACACCTTTGGAATGAATTGGAACGCTGACTGCGAGCCAGGCCTAATCACCCAAAATCAGTGCCCGACCACACTAATGCTCTTGTGCCTGAATGGAAGCAAGTCCCCACAGCAATGTTCCAACATCTAGTGGAAAGCCTTCCCAGAAGAGTGGAGGCTGTTATAGCAGCAAACAGGGGACCAACTCCATATTAATACCCATGATTTTGGAATGAGATGTTCGTCGAGCAGGTGTCCACATACTTTTGGTAATGTAGTGTATGATCCCTTATTGTGACTTGTTAAATCCACTCCAGTCAGTGTAGATGAAGGGGAGGAGGCAGGTAAATGATTTTTATGCCTTGAGACAATTGAGACATGGATTGTGTTTGTGCCATTCAGAGGGTGGGGGGAGTGCAACGCAATATTAGGAAGGTGTTCCTAATGTTTGGTACACTCAGTGTATATTAATGGGCTGTATGTATTTTTAGATATAGGCCTATTGGAAATGTGTATTATTGTAGCGTCACCATCTTTATTGCAAAAAGAAATACAAATACACACAACTTTAAGCCCCATATTCATTTGACAGAGGTAATGAACTGCCCATTGATCCGCACAGCAATTGATAAAACAGGACCAAGTGTTTCTGAACTTATGTCAGTATTACACAGGTAATGGTTACAGAAATCAGGAATGGAGATGGGCTCTATAAGCCTCTATATATGAGTGACTGTGTCCAACAAAAAAAGTGTTATTACATTTAAAATGATCTCAATTACTTAAGTATTGCTAAAACAAAGGTTTAAGTAAATACAGGCAGGCACCACATTATTACAAGACAAAACAGCTTGCTCAATCAAGCATGATGGTATTGTAAGTATAAAAGCAACGCTTGCTTTCATATAATAATAAAAACCTTGAAAAGGTAGTGGAATGGGATTAGTGTGGTGTGTGAAGAATCCAATACTTTACCTTGTATGTGGTACAAATCACATTATTGTGGAAGCACCTCCTCAAAGAGTATGGATTAGGCTGTTTGAGAAGGTTTGAATCCTAAGAAACCTGCCCACACATAGTTTTGTGTTACTATTTTTCCTTTAGTTTATTTAGGACATTTTACTTACACCTATTGTATTCGGCGCATGTGACAAATAAAAATGGATTTGATTGTAATAGACCAACATAACAACTGTAGTAGGTCAAAGCTGTGTGCTGGAAAACCTTAGTAGAGCATTGGTGGAGTAGGCATTGCAGTGCTCATGAATTTCCTTTCTTTTTCGGCTTCAGACCAATGCCTATCCCACCAAAAACATTGTTTTTAGTTTTTAATAGTATCCAGAATTGTAAAAGGCCCCCAAAACAACATTTAGGGCTCCTTGCACCAAAGTTGTCCATTGAAACCAATAGAAGCAAAACTATTTTAGGCAGTGGGTATGTGAGATATATATATATACAATGGTAGGGTAAACACTGCACTACTGTACTACTGTTGTGTAAGAAGAATGGATCATTTACATCTGATTCAGTAGAAAGACTTGGCGCCTTTGCCATAACCTTAAGGTCATGTGCCACTGAAAACTACATAGTATCCCTATGTTAGCATGACTAGAGAGAGTAAAGGTTGGTATTTTTTTTGGGTTTAAATCAACAGCAGGTGGTGTATGGGGCGTCTCTGCCTTTCACTCATTTTTATGGCAGATCTCAGAGTCTGCGTCCCAAATGGTACCTTATTCCCTTTATAGTGCATACTTTTGACCAGAACCCTATGGGCCCTGGTCAAAAGTAGTGCACTATATAAGGAATAGGGTGCCATTTGGGATGTACACAGATTCTCAGAATGTACCAGGTATGCCGACGAGGGTTTTCCTTCAGTCTAACCCAAATACTTCAGAGAGAGAGAGAGAGATTTCTAGGGCAGACCATGCCAGACAGAGTCAGACATACACAATGTGGAATAGAGAAAAAATAAATGGGGGGCTGGGGGTTTGGACGGAGCAGGGAGTCCATTGACTGGCTACCCAGACTCCTTGCTCTGGCCAAACGCTACGCCACACCTACAGATGTTAGTTTCTTCTCTGCAATGAGTCATGATCTGTGTACCTCCCTGACCCTTCATCGAATACGAACATATTCAGGGCTGCCTGATTGGTCCAGAAACCGACAGGTTGGACCAGAGCCAGAAGACAAGTGGATAAAGCGGCAGTTTGAAAATTCGTCATTGGCTTTGATACTCTGATTGGTTAGAGACTTTGTTTTGTACAACGTCCATCGTCACCACAAAATACTTCAATGATGGCAGTCTCAGACTAAATGATGAAGCGAAAGTCAGCAGCGGAATAATTTAGTGTGAGTCGTCAGGCTAGGGAGTTCAGTCAGGATAATCGAATTGATCTGGAACAAGAAAAGACAGAAGGTATGTAAGAATGTGCTATGGGAAGTCTGGAGAAACATTCCATTCAATGCCGACCCCAGAGGCTTCCTTAGATGGCACCACAGGGAATAGGAATACCTTCATTGCCTGGTCTGCACACTCAGTACAGGGCAGATATATACAATACACTCCCTCATTCACTGGCCATAAGAAGCTGAAGAACTCTCAACTCTCCTTTCCCACCAGTCTCTTATGACTTATATTAAGACGACCAATATAAGAGAAATTAAATATGTGCTTTGTTCATATTTCAGTGTGGATGTGAAATCTGTTATTCCCATTCATTGTGAAAATAATATGCTGGTGGACGCTGACATTAGAAATTATTTTGAAATATGTGTTTTGTTCACTGTGAATATATGTTATTCCATTATTGCCGTACACTGTGATATGCTGGGGGACGCTGTGGTCTCAACACCATTAGGCAGTTGTATAGGAAAGTGATGTTTTTTTCCCAATGCAGCACCAGTGTGTCACCAGTGATTATGTTAATGTAAGCTCTAGTGTTATTTTTTGGTAACTTTGTTTCTGTATAGCTAGGGCTGACACTGAGGACTTGTGAAGAGTAGAATCAACAACCTCTGCATCATCAAGACAGTTCTTTGTGAGAAGGTGTTAATGGTGGAAGGTGTTAACCCATGTTTTAACAACTGAAAAGTACCAGTGGCTCCATGTCGGCCATGGCCCATTGAGTCTAAGCCTTTTGGGTAAAACACTGGGGTAAGGCCTTAGTGGAAATACACCATGGCTTGGAATAGCTTGTCAAAGAAGCACACTTTGTTCTGAGCAGTGGTGGAGGAGGAAGGGTTATTGTCACCCAGGGATAGGAAATTACTGTCATTAGTAGAGAGCTCAATGGTTTCATAACACCCATATAAATTCCTCTTACATGGAAAAATCACTGGAAAACGCAGTTTTCCAGCCTCTTTCTTTTGTTTTGCTTTGGCATTGACACCTGCTAAACTGGCAGGTAGGCCTATTGCAATAATATGCCAGAGATGACAGTGACCATAATATTTTATATCAACTTTGCAAAATATGGTTATGAAATGTACACATTCATATAGATTTGCTATTTGAATGAAACGACTGCGAAACACCCACGTGGCTGTAGCCTACATTTTAGTAACGGTTTGATTAATGATTATGCACTAGCCTTAACTGACATTATTTTACGTCTAGACATTGTAGTGATTTTGTAACCCGTTTGTTCGTCGATGATAAACGTTGTTAAAAAGTCACTTAGGGCCAGTCAGTGCGTCTCAACCTGCTTGTGCTGTTTACGAGCCACGTTGTCTGTCACATGTCCGGCTGTGCTGTGGCTTCACCAGGAATCGATACTGTAGCGGTTACATTCGTTCACCTCATGGTTTGTTAGTGCGCGTCATCAAACCGTTGTCTCTTGCTTGTTGCTTATTTGAGTTGAGATGTCAGTTTAGTAAATAAAAAAAGAACCAAAAGAAAAACAAACGAACAAAGCTTAATCAACAGAAAGACAACCACAACATTCGCTCTCTCATACATTTAGAATAGCCTACTGTTCGAGCTATTTGTTTGAGCAATTTGAGGGTAAAAACAATCAACGGAACATGGCTGGTGTGATGGCAGGTTTTGGTAACTTCACTCACGCCGTTGTTCGAGCTATCCCCTCATCCCTTGCCAAAGAGGCACTGAGGATGAACGTTTCGGACGTGGACCTGGAGAAAGCTCAGCGAGAACATGAGGTATACGTCGGGGTTCTGAAGCAGAAACTCGGGCTGGAGGTGATCGAACTCCCCGCCGACGAGTCGCTCCCGGACTGTGTGTTCGTGGAGGATGCTGCCGTGGTTTGCGGTGACACGGCTCTGATCACCAGACCCGGGGCAGAGAGCAGAAGGAAAGAGGTAAATAAAGTATCTATTTATTTTAGAAAAACATGTCTCTGTTGACCATGTGCTTATTTGGAGTATGGATCTATACGTATATGGTCTACTGTTGTCATCTTTGGTTCATAATGCATGGTATATGTATCACTGTCAGAGCGCCATTTCGAGATTGTATAGCTACAATGTAACGGTAGCCTACTATACAAAGAAAGGGATATGTGATTAGCCATCATCAGAACGGCAACGCCCTTGGAAAGACGACCAGATATGGTCACACAGTCACAGGAGGACCACTGTCCAACTGAAGTTTTAATTTATGTCTTGATTCCTGGCAGAACTCGATATTTGTCTGTTATAACAATATAGTACATGATGAGCATAGTTCACTAGCTACATGATGTATGTTGGAAAATGCGATTCTTAACAAAAAACTGTTTTCTAACATAACCTTTGATATGGGTAATACTGACAGCTGTCTAGTCAGATGTGAGCTGTCAACAGATATTAGGTTGTAGTCTGTGATTTCCTGTTTGCACACAGTACTAGAGCACATTCAGTAATGAGGAGGCATGTCATCATCTGATCTGTGAAAATAGATGCATTCATTGAAACAGTCATAATTCCTAGGCAGAGAACTCTTGCGTGCAGATTAGTGCAATGCATGTCAGTCCATTGAAAGCAAAAAGCCCTTTTTGCTCTTTTCCCCATAATAGTAGTATGCTATATGAGTATGTCCATATGATAAACTACATACTCTCACACCAATAAGTTATGCATGTACAAACAGCAGGCTATGGACAGGGAGGTTTTACTGCCTGTTTTACTGCCTGTTTACTTAATCGTGTACCCTAATAAAGAAGACTGTGTGAATATAAACAGACTAAATTTATTCACAGTATTTATGGGCTGCAGACTGACTGTGCGGTTCCATTTAGTCTGTGTGGTGGCAGCGTGTTTGACGGTCGGACGGGCTCTGTGAAAGCCCATGTCGTATCGCATCAGAGTCACCTCTGCTGGGCTCAGGGGCTGCTAATGGGCCCCGGCCACACCAGTGGGAGAGGTTATTGATCTGTAAACCTCCTGGTGATCATAATGGCTCTTGACATACAGGACATGTATTGGTCAAAGGTTTGGTCAGCAGGACTATTTTGGGTCTGACTAGTGTCTCCATGTAATGTGGTGTATTGCTGCATCAAATGGAAAAGGTATGGTTTACTTGGAGTTGTGATGATGTAACATTTACCATTCATGAAGTCTTTATGACCATGACATAAAGAGTCGTAATGCCCTACCAAGTCTAAGTATTACAGTTGGGCAGAAGACCTGGAATCGATACACGGTTGGTCACATTGGTGCCGTGACTTGGATCACACAGCTGCTGGGGGTTACTGAGGTTGTGAAGTCTAGCAGAGGTGGATCAGTGAACTATCCTCGTGTTAATAGAACTGAAGACTGGTGTTAGAGCCCAGGATTTAGTTCTGTGAGCTACAGTAATGTGCTTTTTAGTCGCACGGACAGCCCGGGTTGGATACGCGTGTGAAAAAGCTGTCCGATGCCTCGCACAAAAAAGGTGGTACTAATAAGACTGGATGGATTACAGTTACATTTATAAGGGTATAGTTAAACTTCAAATGCCATCCTCTCTAACCTGAGTTCGAAGAATCTATCGTTATCACACAACACATTTACTGTTTAAACCACAGGGTTATTTAACATGCCTCTACGGTCTTTCATGTGGATTCTCTTCCTGTCTTTCTAATGCCAAACAAACAGGCTGTTTTCTCTCTAATTGGCCCAGCCACTGTCTTCTGATCCCAGAATCCCAGAGGTAAATGAGTCCACCAGCAGCATCAGTAAGAAGCTTATATTATAGCCTATCGGTGTATGTGTGTGTGTGTGTCAACGTGGGCGCAGCATTCACTGGTTTAACCAAGCTTTATTGGCTGGGCCATGGGGAAGAAAGTACAGTCTTCTGATCCTTCTCTGTATCCCAGATCCTAGCCCTCTCAGCAAGTAATTTGTGACTGCCACTGCCAATATACTGTTTAGATGTACTTGACTTCCTATAGACTTTCGGTTTCTACCAGTTTCATCAGTAATAGGGATTTGGTCTAAAATTTGTTTGATAGATTAGTGCTCTGATGAGAAGACTGTAGAGATGGAGAGAGAATCTGACTGCTTGTTGCGTAAGCAATCCTTAAATGACCTAAGAAGAGAACTTACTGTTTGTTTTAGAAACAGACTGATGAGGACAAAGACCAGGGTTCCTCCAGTTCAGTCCAGAAAGATAATATCAGAATAAATCCTGGCCTCATGTAACCCAATGGTGGAATAAAGCCTGGCCTCATGTAACCCAATGGTGGAATAAATCCTGGCCTCATGTAACCCAATGGTGGAATAAATCCTGGCCTCATGTAACCCAATGGTGGAATAAATCCTGGCCTCATGTAACCCAATGGTGGAAGCTATTTCTACTGTATGCTCTTCACTTCAGAGGTTTAGATTAGCTTTACCAAGATTAAACCAGTGGACAATTGACAGAATGTATGATCTGGCTTATCCTTGTGAAGTCCAGAGACTTCTTCAACAAAGATAATTGAATTGTAAAATGGGTATATAAAACCCATTATGGTAGTCAATGTGAGATTAATAATCCAAATGTAATCCACTCAAAATAAGGATTAATGGTACCTTTATTCAGGTGTGAAGGTAGATTTAATTTCTTACCGGTACGGACTCCCTGTGTGCGCATGGTGATGCATGCAAACATGTTTTTATAGCCAATCATAGAATTACATATAGAATCCCTATTAATGTCATATGATCTCTGTGTATCTTAGTAGGCCTAGTAAAGATTAGTCTGATAACTTTTAACATGTATTACCTTTTAATGTAACACAAACACAACCAGTCATGATGTTTTTATCTGTTTGTTAAACAATCACATCAAAAAAGTGCTCCTGTATGCTACCCGCATACTTTTGTCCACTCACAAAATAATTTCAGCATCCAAACATTGCACATCTGTTGCAAAACACCTAAATGTGTATTGTTATGACATCCTGTTATTTTCATTAGGCCTACACTTGTAGCCTGAATTGTTGCATCCATTGCTCTCCACGGTGTCTCTGTATCAGCCACTCATCTCCACTTTAAGAAAATGTAAGAGCGTGTACCACACATTTTTCATGCGGCTGACATGCGGTAATGTTAAATAATGGTGTAATAGTCTATACTGTAGTTTCCTTGGCATTTTGTGTTAATTATTGTGATTTACCGGTACGGTGTAACCCCACTATTTATTTTGCCGGGACGCCGTACCGTACCACCTTACTTTCACCCCTGCCTTTAGTATATAAAGAAGTCACCTCCAAAAGGAAGATACGGTGTTTGTTTGGCAGAGTTCAGGATTTCTGATAACAGAAATTGACCTTTGGTTCCTAGCTGTTAATTCTGGTTAGTTATGAACTGGGTGGGTTCACTCAAGATTTATCATTTGGAACAAACCACGGGACATTCAGGTGGTACATTAAGTTACCAATACCAGGCCTGGGTCAAATGCATAGTAATCAAATCTGATTATTGAGATTAGCTTGGAGTTTGTACTTTTTGGGCTAGTACAATAGTTCCATTGCCAACTACATCAAGTGCAGCTCAAATATTTTGAAAGTGATTGACAGATACATTTGTCCAAGCAGGTAAAGGTATGCTGCAGGCAAAGTTTCCTCTCCCCATACAGCAATTATCACACTATCTTATCTGGTGCTCGTGCATAACTGTGGGGTTTACCCTTCAGTTGGTTTTGGCTATTGGTTACGCAATGGGAGTTGTGTTTGATATGGATTCCCACTGACTCTTCTCTCACGGGGTTGTTTGTCCTTGTGTGCCTGTCTGTGGGTAATAGAGCTGACGTGTGTGTATGACAGGCCAAGGGTTGTGTTGGTTTAATGTAGTCCCCTCTAACAAAGGGTTTCCCTTGTTCTGTGTTCCATGTGTTCTCAGCAACAGAAACGAAACATCACAAGCGTGACAGCGATTCCCTTTTAAAGCCTGTTTCATAAGTAAAGTTTGTTATGATTACTATGATGATGTCTGAAGAGCATAGCCTTCTATTAACAACTAAGTCAAGTTAGACTGCGTTTTTACTGTTTTTCAACCCATTCATTAAAACTTCAACGTTTGCACGCCAGAAGTTGTCACTGTGAACGTACTATAATCTCCTCACAAGTGTACCCATCCTGAATCTGATGGAGTAGAAAAAGTGCACAGCTCAAGGCCTCTGTGAGTTTGCAATATATTTCATATCAACTGTGAAGCACTATTCAGATGATATGTAGGGTCTGCAAGGCTGGGCCCTGACCAAACCCAGCCTAATTAAGAAGTCCTGTCTGAACCATTAGCTTTGGCAGCAGCAGCAGACATTGAGATAGATTTCTTGGTCGGGGGCCTTATCGATCGATATTGATGGATACTCTCAGTTAAGAGTGCATTAGGATTGTATTACTCATGTGGCTTTCAGACCTCAAGGAATAGTGTGAGTGTGCATGTGTACACTTGTGTGTGTGTGCGACCGAGCAAGAATGCTTGTGTCATGTGTGATTGTATATGTTTGTGTGTGTAGTTGAAACCTTCCATGTTGACATCAATGGCCTCATTAAAGGAGACGTCTTCCTTGGCTCTTATTGACTCTAGCATATTTAATATACATATTAGTACAAAAAACTGAAGTGACAGTTGAAGGTCAGGGAGGCAACAATTGCTAGAGAGAGCAGACATTAGCTATCAGCAAAACTGATCTACTCTTAATCAAACTCCAATCCCTTATCACTATAATAGGCCATGCCAAAAATATTACTAAATGAATAGTGTGTGATGCGGCTGTTGGCAGAATATCATTCAGAGAAGCTCTTATCTAGAGTAACACAGAGAACTTCTCAATTTCCTGTTTTAATGAGCTTATTAACTCAGTTTAGGAGAATAAAGACGAAAAAAGATTGAGGCTCAATTATCCAAACCTGGGATAGTTTAGGCTGAGCAGAGTTGTTTGGGTTTAGTGTTTTTGTACCTATAGCTCACTTTATCCTTTACCACATTGTCTTGTTCTTTCTTTCGTTCTTTTGTTCTTTCTTTCTTTCTTTCGTTCGTTCTTTCTTTCTTTCTTTCTTTCTTTCTTTCTTTCTTTCTTTCTTTCTTTCTTTCTTTCTTTCTTTCTTTCTTTCTTTCTTTCTTTCTTTCTTTCTTTCTTTCTTTCTTTCTTTCTTTCTTTCTTTCTTTCTTTCTTTCTTTCTTTCTTTCTTTCTTTCTTTCTTTCTTTCTTTCTTTCTCTCTCTCGTTCTTTCTCTCTCTGTCTAGCTCTCTTTCTTTCTTTCTCGCTCTCCATTCAGCTATAACTATGTCAGGTAAATAGTCCCCCCTCCCTCCAGGCTTCTTAAAGTGTTTATCTGCTCCCCTGATGCGGTCTGATGAGCCTGAGTCATCAATCACCTACTCTGCCCCAGCCAGAATACTGCACTCTGATGGTTATTGTTGCTGTCGCTCTGACAGTGAGGCTACGGCTCCTCACGTTTAAGGAGACAGAGAGGAGTCCACCCTCCCCTCCCCTAGCCCAACCCCCACCTCTTCAATCTTTATCTGCCATTATTCTCACTGGAGCGATCAGAGTTAATTTCAAAGCCTGTAAACACACTTCAGAGATGCTGCTTTCTGCTCTGCGATAGCTCCTTATGTGATGGCTGCCTGACCTGGCCTGCTTCACTGGTGAAGTTGCTCCATCCATGATTCTGTGTTTACCTTTCCTTAAAGGGATACTTAATGATTTTGGTATCTACTTCCCCAGAGTCCGATGAACTCGTGGATACCATTTTTATGTCTCTGCGTCCAGTATTAAGGAAGTTAGAGGTTGTTTTGTGTGCTAATGCTAACTAGCTTTAGCGCCATGACTGAAGTCATCGCGCGCTAGCAGATACCGAAGACTTCCAGTCATTGTGCTAACACTAGTTAGCAATTGTGCTAGCGCTAATTAGCAACTTCCTTCAAACTGCACGCAGAGACATAAAAATGGTATCCATGAGTTCATCTGCCTCATTGCCAAAATCTTGAAGTATCCCTTTAATACAGCTCATAACAAATAACTTAATAAGGCTAACCATGTGTGATTACTCACTCTGATAAGATTCATGGGATAGTTGTTATGGTGGATTTTCATCCTGTGATTTGTAACATATTGGGGCGATGTTACATGCTGTTGTTTATATAGCTGTTTATATAGCTTTGCTTCATATTCACCTAGTTCATAAATAGACACACATGTAGCCAGAGCCAGACAGTGACCTTTTAATAGCAGGTTAGTACCCATTTAATATTCAACTGAAAAGACCACAACAACCTCAGTCATAACACAGTCATAATACCACTGAGGTTGTACTTCAGGAAGAGGATGGATAGAGGAAGTCTGCCTGTTCTCCACACACACAATATCTAAGCCCACTTCTCCAGACCTAATATTTAGGCTCAGGAGCTCTTTATAGTTTATTTATCCCCACCCTGTCCTGCTTTCTTCCCCGGTCATCCCTCACAGCACCATTTACCCCGAGCCAGCCCCAGCTCCAGACAGCACAGAGGCCCTGTTTTGACTAGACAGGCTGCAGATGCGGATCTCCCGCTGCTCTCCAGTTTTATAAGACATCCTGTACGGAATCGACCTGGTTTCCTTCTGGGGGCCTTGACAACCGTGTCTGAAGGAGGGGGGACAGGAGGGGAAGGGGTAGGGCTGGCACAATTACTGTATAACCGTGTAACTGACGGTTATTAATGAAGAGGGGGGGCATTCGTCCGGGCAAATGGAACGTCCGGGCATTCGTGCGGTTGAGTCCGTTTCTGCGGTAACTAGAACTCTTAACAACGTGATGAAACTTTGGTGTTGTATTATGCAATCATTGACTTGAATGGGGATGCCTGTTCTATTCATTCTATTTCTATGGCAGCACATGCAGTCAGGAGCTGAGGAGAGGAGAAAATGTCTTAAAAATCATATCAAATCAAATTGTATTTGCCACATGCGCCGAATATAACAGGTAACCTTACAGTGAAATGTTTACTTACAAGCCCTTAACCAACAATGCAGTTTTAAGAAAAATAAGTAAAAAATAGATAAATATATATTTTTTAAATTAAATAAAAAATAATTAAAGAGCAGCAGTAAAATAATTAGCGAGGCTATATACAGGGGGTACCGGTACAGAGTCAATGTGCGGAGGCACAAATGGTTATTACGGTGACTACGGTTATTTGGCTGACCAATTACTGTCATCCAAAATTTCATGTCCATCACAGAGCTAGTGAGGGGGAGTGTCTTGAACCCAGCAGCTACAGTACATATGGGACAGGCAGGGTCAAGTTTTTCCCCAACTTACTGAAACATTCCTAATCCTACCAGTTTAACCTGCTGGGGTCTACACGGGTTTGGGTTGGAGAAGGTCTCTATTTTTTGTTTATCCATCTTTATTTCTGTCTTTCTCTGGCACATTGTCTTACTATCTCATATCTATCATCTATCTGTTCTCTCTCTCTCTCTGCCCTCTCTCTCTCTCTCTCAAACATTCACTCACTCACTCACTCACTCACTCACTCTCTCTCTCTCTCTCTCTCTCTCTCTCACTCTCTCTCTCTCTCTCTCTCTCTCTCTCTCTCTCTCTCTCTCTCTCTCTCTCTCTCTCTCTCTCTCTCTCTCTCTCTCTCTCTCTCTCTCTCTCTCTCTCTCTCTCTCTCTCTCTCTCTCTCTCTCTCTCTCTCTCTCTCTCTCTCTCTCTCTCTCTCCCTCTCTCCCTCTCTCCCTCACCGTTCCTACTGTCTTTTTTTAAGACAGACATACAACACAGGGCCCTCTGCCGGTCGTGTGTCTTTCAGGGTTGTGTAAGGAGTGCCATGTGAACAGACCAATCTCTCTCTTTCTCTCCACCACCACCCCTGACCATAGACCCACTCTGCCCTTCTCTCGCCCCCCAGCTCCCCTCTCCCCTCCCCTCCCTGGGCTGGTAGACAGCTGCGGGACACTTGCGAACAGGAATCCCTCTCAGCTCTAGGGCAACGAGGTCATGGTCAACTGTCACCGGGGGTGTGCGAACATCTGGTCTGGCATGTCGGCCTGAGGAGAGACATAGGGGGCGGGCAGGGTTGGGTTGGGAAAACTGCCTTCAGGTCACAGAGGGCCAGAGAGAGTTAGAGTGTGTGTGTGTGACAGACAGAAGCCAGAGAGGAACCCAGACAGGAAGAGGAAGGAATCCTCTGTTTGTACTAAGTAACAGCAGCAGGTCACCTGGAGGGACAGACAGAGCAGGGGAAATAGTTTACCTAGACAGTAGACATGAAAGTAGACTCTTCCTTCAAGTGTGTCTATTGTAAGGTCTAAGAGACACTTCCCTTCCCTTGGCTTTAATTTCATGACCTGAATAAACTGCAGACCAACACTAAGGGTTATAATGGTTGGTTTTAGTATAGTTTAATTTCAGTAGCGGTGCGTGGGTAAAATCACCGGAAAGGCTAAGCCAGGGGGAAAAAAGCCATATTACAACCTTCTGTATGTGATAATTGCGTTGATTGCTCTATAACTTGTTAGTTCATATGCCTTGCCACTGTGATATATACAGTGGCTTGCGAAAGTATTCACCCCCCTTGGCATTTTTCCTATTTTGTTGCCTTACAACCTGGAATTAAAATTGATTTTTTGGGGGGTTTGTATCATTTGATTTACACAACATGCCCACCACTTTGAAGATGCAAAATATTTTTTTTTGTGAAACATACAAGAAATAGGACAAAAAAACAGAAAACTTGAGCGTGCATAACTATTCATCCCCCCAAAGTCAATACTTTGTAGATCCACCTTTTGCAGCAATTACAGCTGCAAGTCTCTTGGGGTATGTCTCTATAAGCTTGGCACATCTAGCCACTGGGATTTCTGCCCATTCTTCAAGGCAAAACTGCTCCAGCTCCTTTAAGTTGGATGGGTTCCACTGGTGTACAGCAATCTTTAAGTCATACAACAGATTCTCAATTGGATTGAGGTCTGGGCTTTGACTAAGCCATTCCAAGACATTTAAATGTTTCCCCTTAAACCACTCGAGTGTTGCTTTAGCAGAATCCTTAGGGTCATTGTCCTGCTGGAAGGTGAACCTCTGTCCCAGTCTCAAATCTCTGGAAGACTGAAACAGGTTTCCCTCAAGAATTTCCCTGTATTTAGCGCCATCCATCATTCCTTCAATTCTGACCACAGCATGATGCTGCCACCACCATGCTTCACTGTGGGGATGGTGTTCTCAGGGTGATGAGAGGTGTTGGGTTTGCGCCAGACATAGTGTTTTCTTTCATGGCCAAAAAGCTCAATTTTAGTCTCATCTGACGAAAGTACCTTCTTCCATATGTTTGGGGAGTCTCCCACATGCCTTTTGGTGAACACCAAACGTGTTTGCTTATTTTTTTCTTTAAGCAATGGCTTTTTTCTGGCCACTCTTCTGTAAAGTCCAGCTCTGTGGAGTGTACGGCTTAAAGTGGTCCTATGGACATATACTCCAATCTCCGCTATGGATCTTTGCAGCTCCTTCAGGGTTATCTTTGGTCTCTTTATTGCCTCTCTGATTAATGCCCTCCTTGCCTGGTCTGTGAGTTTTGGTGGGCGGCCCTCTCTTGGCAGGTTTGTTGTGGTGCCATATTCTTTCCATTTTTTAAATAATGGATTTAATGGTGCTCCGTGGGATGTTAAAAGTTTCTGATATTTTTTTATAACCCAACCCTGATCTGTACTTCTCCACAACTTTGTCCCTGACCTGTTTGGAGAGCTCCTTGCTCTTCATGGTGCCGCTTGCTTGGTGGTGCCCCTTGCTTAGTGGTGTTGCAGACTCTGGGGCCTTTCAGAACAGGTGTATATATACTGAGATCATGTGACAGATCATGTGACACTTAGAATGCACACAGGTGGACTTTATTTAACTAATTATGTGACTTCTGAAGGTAATTGGTTGCATCAGATCTTATTTAGGGGCTTCATAGCAAAGGGGGTGAATACATATGCACGCACCACTTTTCCGTTATTTATTTTCTTCATTTCACTTCACCAATTTGGACTATTTTGTGTATGTCCATTACATGAAATCCAAATAAAAATCTATTTAAATTACAGGTTGTAATACAACAAAATAGGAAAACCGCCAAGGGGGATGAATACTTTTGCAAGGCACTGTAGGCCTAAGGCCGAGACAATAAGAAGACACAGCGGCAGAATAAATTCATTACAAAACCGGAGAGCAACATCTGAATTTATGGTTGGATCAGAAATACCATTATAGCTCACTCAGTTTAGCTCAACGCTGATTGGCTATTATTTTTATTTATTTTTATCAAGGGAGGCCAAATGCTCGCTGGCTTCCCTTGTATTCAATGCTTTTTTTTGACTAGACATCATAGATGGGCTACACATACAGAGACATAGGGGCGCTGTTTTGTTCGCTTTGATACTTTCTCTGGTGAGATACATTCAGCCTTTTGCGAATTGAAGGACATTTATGAAACACAGAGAGACTAAAGATAAATTATTTGATATGTATTTTTTTGTTCATTTTTTGTTGGTAATTTTTTAGGGGAAGCCTGGCTTCCCTTGGCATCCACGAATACACGCCACTGTTTAATTTATTACATGATGGCATCTGTGGTTTCCTTCTGTGCTATTTCTAACAATACATACATACATATACAGTGGGGAGAACAAGTATTTGATACACTGCCGATTCTGCAGGTTTTCCTACTTACAAAGCATGTAGAGGTCTGTAATTTTTATCATAGATACACTTCAACTGCGAGAGACGGAATCTAAAACAAAATTCCAGAAAATCACATTGTATGATTTTTAAGTAATTAATTTGCATTTTATTGCAGACATAAGTATTTGATACATCAGAAAAGCAGAACTTAATATTTGGTACAGAAACCTTTGTTTGCAAATACAGAGATCATACGTTTCCTGTAGGTCTTGACCAGGTTTGCACACACTGCAGCAGGGATTTTGGCCCACTCCTCCATACAGACCTTCTCCAGATCCTTCAGGTTTCGGGGCTGTTGCTGGGCAATACGGACTTTCAGCTCCCTCCAAAGATTTTCTATTGGGTTCAGGTCTGGAGACTGGCTAGGCCACTCCAGGACCTTGAGATGCTTCTTACAGAGCCACTCCTTAGTTGCCCTGGCTGTGTGTTTCGGGTCGTTGTCATGCTGGAAGACCCAGCCACGACCCATCTTCAATGCTCTTACTGAGGGAAGGAGGTTGTTGGCCAAGATCTTGCAATACATGGCCCCATCCATCCTCCCCTCAATACGGTGCAGTCGTATTCATCCCCAAAGAATGATGTTTCCACGGTTGGGATGGTGTTCTTGGGGTTGTACTCATCCTTCTTCTTCCTCCAAACACGGCGAGTGGAGTTTAGACCAAAAAGCTCTATTTTTGTCTCATCAGACCACATGACCTTCTCCCATTCCTCCTCTGGATCATCCAGATGGTCATTGGCAAACTTCAGACGGGCCTGGACATGCGCTGGCTTGAGCAGGGGGACCTTGCGTGCGCTGCAGGATTTTAATCCATGACGGCGTAGTGTGTTACTAATGGTTTTCTTTGAGACTGTGGTCCCAGCTCTCTTCAGGTCATTGACCAGGTCCTGCCGTGTAGTTCTGGGCTGATCCCTCACCTTCCTCATGATCATTGATGCCCCACGAGGTGAGATCTTGCATGGAGCCCCAGACCGAGGGTGATTGACCGTCATCTTGAACTTCTTCCATTTTCTAATAATTGCGCCAACAGTTGTTGCCTTCTTACCAAGCTGCTTGCCTATTGTCCTGTAGCCCATCCCAGCCTTGTGCAGGTCTACAATTTTATCCCTGATGTCCTTACACAGCTCTCTGGTCTTGGCCATTGTGGAGAGGTTGGAGTCTGTTTGATTGAGTGTGTGGACAGGTGTCTTTTATACAGGTAATGAGTTCAAACAGGTGCAGTTAATACAGGTAATGAGTGGAGAACAGGAGGGCTTCTTAAAGAAAAACTAACAGGTCTGTGAGAGCCGGAATTCTTACTGGTTGGTAGGTGATCAAATACTTATGTCATGCAATAAAATGCAAATTAATTACTTAAAAATCATACAATGTGATTTTCTGGATTTTTTATTTAGATTCCGTCTCTCACAGTTGAAGTGTACCTATGATAAAAAGTACAGACCTCTACATGCTTTGTAAGTAGGAAAACCTGCAAAATCGGCAGTGTATCAAATACCCACTGTATGTCGGAGGTTTACATACAGGTTATATACATTTAAACTCAGTTTTTCACAATTCCTGACATTTAATCCTAGTAAAAATGTCTTAGGTCAGATAGGATCACCACTTTATTTTAAGAATGTGAAATGTCAGAATAATAGTAGAGAGTGATTTATTTCAGCTTTTATTTATTTCATCCCACATTCCCAGTGGGTCAGAAGTTTACATACACTCAATTAGTATTTGGTAGCATTGCCTTTAAATTGTTTAACTTGGGTCAAACGTTTCGGGTAGCCTTCCACAAGCTTCCCACAATAAGTTGGGTGAATTTTGGCCCATTCCTCCTGACAGAGCTGGTGTAACTGAGTCAGGTTTGTAGGCCTCCTTGCTCGCACACGCTTTTTCAGTTCTGCCCACATATTTTCTATAGGATTGAGGTCAGGGCTTTGTGATGGCCACTCCAATACCTTGACTTTGTTGTCCTTAAGCCATTTTGCCACAACTTTGGAAGTATGCTTGGGGTCAATGTCCATTTGGAAGACCCATTTGCGACCAAGCTTTAACTTCCTGACTAATGTCTTGAGATGTTGCTTCAATATATCCACATAATGTTCCTTCCTCATGATGCCATCTATTTTGTGAAGTGCACCAGTCCCTCCTGCAGCAATGCACCCCCACAGCACGATGCTGCCACCCCTGTGCTTCACGGTTGGGATGGTGTTCTTCGGCTTACATGCAACCCCCTTTTTCCTCCAAACATAACGATGGTCACTATGGCCAAACAGTTCTATTTTTGTTTCATCAGACCAGAGGACATTTCTACAAAAAGTATGATCTTTGTCCCCATGTGCAGTTGCAAACCGTAGTCTGGCTTTTTAATGGCGGTTTTGGAGCAGTGGCTTCTTCCTTGCTGAGCGGCCTTTCAGGTTATGTCGATATAGGACTCAAGTTTTACTGTGGATATAGATACTTTTGTACCTGTTTCCTCCAGTATCTTCACAAGGTCCTTTGCTGTTGTTCTGGGATTGATTTGCACTTTTCGCACCAAAGTACGTTCATCTCTAGGAGACAGAACGCGTCTCCTTCCTGAGCGGTATGACGGCTGCGTGATCCCATGGTGTTTATACTTGCGTACTATTGTTTGTACAGATGAACGTGGTACCTTCAGGCATTTGGAAATTGCTCCTAAGGATGAACCAGACTTGAGGAGGTCTACAATTTTTTTTCTGAGGTCTTGGCTGATTTCTTTGGATTTTCCCATGATGTCAAGCAAAGAGGCACTGAGTTTGAAGGTAGGCCTTGAAATACATCCACAGGTACACCTCCAATTGACTCAAATTATGTCAATTAGCCTATCAGAAGCTTCTAAAGCCATGACATCATTTTCTGGAAGTATCCAAGCTGTTTAAAGGCACAGTGAACTTAGTGTATGTAAACTTCTGACCCACTGGAATTGTGATACACTGAATTATAAGAGAAATAATCTGTCTGTAAACAATTGTTGGAAAAATTACTTGTCATGCGCAAAGTAGATGTCCTAACCGACTTGCCAAAACTATAGTTTGTTAACAAGAAATTTGTGGAGTGGTTGAAAAACAGGTTTTATTGACTCCAACCTATGTGTATGTAAACTTTCCAACTTCAACTGTATATATATATATTTCTATATACAGTACCAGTCAAAAGTTTGGACACACCTACTCATTCCAGGGTTTTTCTTTATTTGTACTATTTCCTACATTGTAGAATGATAGTGAAGACATCAAAACTATGAAGTAACAGAAATGGAATCATGTAGTAACCAGAAAAGTGTTAAACAAATCAAAATATATTTTATATTTGAGATTCTTCAAATAGCCACTATTTGCCTTGATGACAGCTTTGCACACTCTTGGCATTCTCTCAACCAGCTTCATGAGGTAGTCACCTGGAATGCATTTAAATTAACAGGTGTGCCTTCTTAAAAGTTAATTTGTGGAATTTATTTCCTTCTTAATGCATTTGCGCCAATCAGTTGTGTTGTGTCAAGGTAGGTGTGGTATACAGAAGATAGCCCTATTTGGTAAAATACCAAGTCCATATTATGTCACGAACAGCTCAAATAAGCAAAGAGAAACGACAGTTCATCATTACTTTAAGACATGAAGGTCAGTCAATACGGAAAATTTCAAGAACTTTGAAGGTTTCTTCAAGTGCAGTCGCAACAACCATCAAGCGCTATGATGAAACTGGCTCTCACGAGGACCATCACAGGAATGGAAGACCCAGAGTTACCTCTGCTGCAGAGGATAAGTTCAGAGTTACCAGCCTTAGAAATTGCAGCCAAAATAAATACTTCACAGAGCTCAAGTCACAGACACATCTCAACATCAACTCTTCAGATGGAACTGTGTGAGTCAGTCCTTCATGGTCGAATTGCTGCAAAGCAAAAATACATGTAATCCGTATGCACTCGAATAGCGAATGGAGGCCGCGTGCTTTCCCACCGTTTTTCAGTGATGCCGGCTACTTCAGTTTTATAACAGAGCTGTGGTTAATAAATCAGACTCAGAGCAGCTGAGAAATAAATATAAGAACACTTATTTCACTCCTCTCCTCAACCACTGTTTGAGGAGCATGCTCTCGCTGCGCGACAGGTGATATTCCGCCCAAACTGTATGCCATGGGCTCGCCAACCGTGTTCCTGCAGCTACCCAGTGCTTAATTTGAGAAACCAAGTGTAATCTGTAATCTGACATCTGAACCAACAGCATTGCCTAGGGCCATATGTTCTCTCTCAGACTCGTGGATATACATTTTGGAGCGTAGCATATGGAAACCAGTCCATCCAGTATGCATAATAATACAGTCCACACTCAAAGGCCATTACTCAAATGTGTTTAATTTTATAGGCTAGACCAATTACATAAGCGTATGCATAAGTTCTAATATGCGTGTTTTGAATTAATCATCACCTTAGAAAGCTCTGTCCATTTCTTTGTGTTAGGCTTTGAAACAACATCCACAATGACCATGTTTTCCACTCAGTTTCAACCTGCTGTTGAACTTTCTTTATTCAAATTGATCATCACAGTGAGGTGAGTTTTAAAAGCATGATACTGTTTTGATGATAAGTGTTTGATGTGATTTTTGATACATTTGCATTGATGTCAGTGGTTATCAAGTTGGGTACCACCAAAGCATGTCCAGAGTGCAAAAGAGGAGATTACCGTGAATCAACGGTCAAGTGGAATTTTACTGCGGTCATATTACCATGTAGTTTACATTTACATTTTTTTACATGACTCATGACTGGTGGTAATACGGTCACCGCAACAGCCCTAGTCATACCTTCCTGTGTCCCATATACAACAGGAGTTCCCTGATCCTGGTGCAGAATACACAGTGTTTCTCCCTCCCCATATTGACTGATACCATTCAATTCAATAATAAAAAAGACAATACAAGTAAAAGTTGTGTCTAGTGAAATGTTAATGCCGAGTGCCAGGTCTCTCTCTATTCAGAGACATCAGTATCAAGCCCGTTTGTCAATCGGACTTCATAACATCATCTTGCAAGTCTCCATGTGCTGGCTCCATACATGTTTCTGTGAACACATACACACATAGTCACTGTTCTATTACCAATGGCAGTTAGGATAGGTAATATCTGACACACAAACAGGTACTATGGTGAAGTTTGAACAGCTCAGATAAAACCTACTCAATGATGGTCTCACCATCAAACGACTGATGCTGCCGTCTGGCGAAAGCATCTCCAGACCATCTGTAGAAATAGGCAGAGTTGAGGCAGAGTTCATCAGTGACACATGGAATGAAAAGGGTGTTGCTATTACTGGACATTAGTGCTGTACTGTAATATTAGTAATCATCTCATTGTGGATGTGTTGAGTGCCAGTTCTCTCTGCATCTCATGCATTTGTGAACACATGCACACACACATTCACTGTTCTATTACCAATGGCAGTTAGGGATAACTGACACACAAACATATACTATGTTGAAGTTTGAACAGGTCAGACTAAACCTACCTAATTCTATTCTCCCCATCGACGACCATTCACCTTTCTATTTCACTTCAGATATCACAAAATGTGAAGTGGAATAGAATGGTGAACACAGCGATCAGGCTAGTTCCACCAGGCTAGGTTATGCCCTGGACATTATATGCATCTAAGAAGTAGAAAATAAACAACAAATAATGTCAGTTTACATAAATTATGTTTCACAATTGGGTTATCAAATGCATCAAAGTAATGAAGTGGGTTACCTTCTGAATTTGTACAAATGATGAGCCTGTGAAAGCTGTTGCCGCTGACAGGTGGAGGTTGCTGGCCTGACACTTGTCAACATGTGACTGACTGTTGGATTCATAGGAATGCTCACAGCGAGGGCATGTCTGCATTATGCTGATGAGGGCCCCCTTGCTGGTCTTCTCTATGCTTCATGTTCAGCTGCAAACTGGACATCTGCAGCAGGCAATCTTATGAGGTGGTGTTGACTGGGAGGGCCTGTGACAGGGTGATATATTAGACAGCCAAGTGGTAAATAGCATTTTGTTCCAAAGAAAGGACAAAGCTTTTTGCAAATGCACTTTACAACCAAAATGACTCTACTAGTTGTATCTACTTGGCTGGGGAATTAGCCTACTAGTTTTTCAAGCCGGGTATATTTTTAATACAACTTTTCATATAACGCACATTACCTGTCGTTGTTGATGAAGCCGTCTGTGTCATCAGGGCAGAAACTCGGGTCACTATCTGAGGCTTCATTAGGTCGCTAAACCATTGAAATCACATTGCTGGACATGTTATGATATCCACCTTTGCTCCTTCTGGTAGGTCCCGGCATCCGTTCATGACCAGGGGGTCAGTCTGGCACCCAACTGTGCACTTTGTCTAATAGAAAAACAGGATCAACAATTGTCATCCTCCCTAAATTATAAACATAGCTCGAGAAATAACGTAATCTCGTTTGGAAGCTAATTCTATGCTTTACAGATGTAGACTGACTGGCTCTAGATTGGATTAGATTCAGACCGGTGACGCCGTTACACTATGCAACCAACTGTGACATGTTTTTCTATGACCCTGGGTTGTTTTGAGTTTGTTGCTGCTAGTTAGTACACTGTTGTAGTCAGACATAAGTTAGCTAGTACCATCATAGCTGCATCCAATATGTATTTGTGCCCTAGACATGGGTTGCACCTCAGAGGCTAATGTGAAGGTGTCGCCTAAATTACACTAACTTAGAGTGGCATGGAAATACAATGACAATGTTAAAGTAGGCAAATGTGTGAACAAAAGCCAGCGTGAACAAGACCCCTGAGGTTAACCCTCCTGTGGATCCCAGCACAGCACCTCCAATCCAACATCCGCTTCAACACAGATCAGGGCTATGAATAGACCTGTAGGCCTGACTGGGCCTCTAACTAAGCCCCCTGTACTGTGCTCAACCATGCCAGTCAGTATCACAGCAGAAAGATGTGTGTCTGATTTAACCCTGTGCAAGGAATTTGAACACTCATTTTCGAGGATTAGCATGTACACACCTATGTACGCACACACACATACACACACTAGGTCTGGGTAATATGGCCAAAATAGCGTATCACTGTATTTTCTTTTTTTGGGGGACGGTATTTTATGTTTTTGAATAATAAAAGTTCTAAATTTGCTTTATGAGTAGGGCGTGACCCTAGGGTCGCAACACATACATTCTAAGTGATTTCAATGGGTCTTTCTCCATTCCGATTGTTTTATACTGTTCAATTCAACCAAAAATAATTTTCAGCATTTTCATCCATTTCTGAATAATTTCTGAATTTCCCTCACTCATTTGAGATAATTTCCACACTGCCACGTAGGGCTGCACGATATGGGCAAGCAATCTAGGCCTTATTTTTAACCAAATGTTGCAATTGGACTTGCTATTTAGACGAAAACACTTAGGTGAACTGTTGGAATCATGGAAATAGAATGATTATTCTAATTCTATAATAGTGGACACTTTGAATACAGTGTTTGACATGACAATGAATGAAATTGCCAGGAGGAGTTGTGACATTGTAGGAACCAAAGTGTTAAAAAGTGTTTCCTAGCTGACCCTATAATCTTTGTATAATGGAGACGCAGGGAGTCAGGAAGCAGGTGCAGTTGGTGAGTTTAATATAAACGAACATGGAGTGATACAAGAGAAGCGTCTGACATGAAAACAGAACCAATGCTGCCTGATGAGTGACAACAACGGAGTGCTAGATAAAGGGGGAGTAATCAGGGAGGTGATGAAGTCCAGGTGTGCCTAATGATGAGGCGCAGGTGTGCGTAATGAAAGTTGCCAGGTGTGTGTAATGAAAGTTGCCAGGTGTGCGTAATGATGGGTTGCCAGGACTGGTGGTTAGTAGACCGGCGACGTCTAGCGCCGGAGGGAGGGAGTGGGAGTAGACATGACACTTTGGCTACATTTAATGTTTTTTTCTTAGCTACTTCATGTAGCTAACATATTCATGCTTTACGTATTTCTCTTTGTTTTGCAGAGGGGTCAAATACTAATTTCCCTCATTAAAATGCAAATCAATTTATAACATTTTTGACATGCGTTTTTCTGGATTTTGTTGTTGTTATTCTGTCTCTCACTGTTCAAATAAACCTACCATTAAAATTATAGACTGATAATTTCTTTGTCAGTGGGCAAACGTACAAAATCAGCAGGGGATCAAATACTTTTTTCCCTCACTGTATGATCCTACGTTTTTTGATTCTCTGAACAGCATATTGTTAGAATTAACTGAATTCCATCTGTTTATTGGGACAAACATGAATGCCATTTTGGACATCTCTAATAAGACCAACTACAATCCACACGCAACCAAGGCTCTCCAGCATATACTCTCTGGTTACAACCTCATTGATGCCTGGCGTGCATATAATCCTAAAGCAAAAGAGTACACTTTCTACTCAAACAGGCATAAAACATTCTCACGAATCGATTTCATACTATTATTTTCACTTCTATTTTCTTTCATCAACAAAATAGAAATTTTACATAAGAGCTTGTCTGACGACCACGCTTACTACTACCAACTTCAAATCTTAGAATCTACTAAAAGAGCCACAAGATGGCGTTTCAACGTTTCATTACTACAAAATCATACATTCTGTGATCAATTTGAAATTGAACTAAATGAATTCATAATGATCAATACAAATCCAGTCGATGACCCCTGGATTCTGTGGGATGCCACCAAAGGTTTTATTTAAAAAAATAATGCAACTACATTTGCATCTGGGTTGAATGAATCATAATTAAAGAAAATGTTGTTTACTGCATTAGACTCTTTTCAGACCAGGTAGCTATTACTCTTTCCAAAGTTAAGACAGAACTTAATTTATTGATAAGACAGAGTGCAGAATTTGTCATCCATCGAGTAAGACTCAACCATTACTTCCATGGGAATCGTCCCAGTCGTTTACTGGCCAACAAGCTACGCAGTAATTATCAATTAGCTGATATAGCAATTATTGACTCTGAAACGGGAACTACTATCAGAACCCAAATTAATCAATCAAAGATTCTCCCGCTTCTACAAAGAACTGTACACCTCTGATTGTAAATCCACACCAAGCCAAACTAAGTCATTTCTAAAATAATTAAGAACTTCTCTTCTCTCAACAGAAGAAACCACCTTGCTGGGAGCCCAAATCTCTCTCAATGAACTCAAAAGGCCATTAGGTCAACTATTGCTCAAAATGATTAACACAGACGTTCACAAAGGTTAATTTGAGAGAGATGTGAATACCGCACTAAATTCACTAACGCCCCCTATCTTTGATGAACACAGATATTAAGCTGTTTTCCTAAATGTTGTCTTCCGGTCTCGAGACTTACTTACCAAAGCGGGTTTGTTAACAAACTGTTTATCCTTGGATAACCTCCGTCGACTATTACATATCTTAGATGCTTCATCAGAAACTACAGCTCATTGGGCTGTATTATCTCTCCATGCAGACGATATTTTACTATATCTGGACAATGTATCTCTATCGCTCCCAAACGCATTGAAGATCATAGATAAATTCAGTTTCATCTGAAGTTATAAAATTAATCTAACCAAATCAGCCCTACTGCCTCTCAAGACCCGATGGAGGACTCCATCTCTACTCCCAATCGTTTCCTATTTTAAAGACTTGGGAGTAGATACACTGCCTTCAGAAAGTATTCACACCCCTTGACTTTTTCCACATTTTGTTGTATTACAGCCGAAATTTAAAATGGATTAAATTTAGATTTTGTGTCATCGGCCTACACACAATACCTTAATGTCAAAGTGGAATTATGTTTTTATTCCTTTTTACAAATTAATACAAAAATGAAAAGCTGAATTGTCTTGAGTCAATACATATTTAATCCCTTTTTATGGCAAGCCTAACTAAGTTCAGGAGTAAACATTTGCTGAACAAGACACATAATAAGTTGCATTGACTCACTCTGTGTGCAATAATAGTGTTTAACATGATTTTTGAATGACTACCTCATCTCTGTACCCCACACATACAATTATCTGTGAGGTCCCTCAGTCAAGGAGTGAATTTCAAACACAGATTCAACCACAAAGACCAGGGAGGTTTTCCAATGCCTCGCAAAGAAGGGCACCTATTGGTAGATGGGTAAAAAATTAAATAAAGCAGACATTGAATGTACATTTGAGCATGGTGAAGTTATTAATTGGCTGGATGTATCAATACACCCAGTCACTACAAAGATTCAGGTGTCCTTCCCAACTCAGTTGCCGGAGAAGATGGAAACTGCTCAGGGATTTCACCATGAGGCCAATGGTGACTTTAAAACAGTTACAGAGTTTAATGGCTGTGATAGGAGAAAACTGAGGATGGATCAACAACATTGTAGTTACTCCACAATACTAACTTAAATGACAGAGTGAAAGGAAGGAAGCCTGTATAGAATAAAAATATTCCAAAACATGCATCCTGTTAGTAACAAGGCACTAAAGTAATACTGCCAAAAAAATGTGGCAAAGCAATTGACTTTTTTCCTGAATACAAAGTGTTATGTTTGTGATAAATCCAATACAACTCATAACTGAGGACCACTCCCCATATTTTCAAGCATAGTGGTGGCTGCATCGTGTTATGGGTATGCATGTAATCCTTAAGGACTGCAGAGTTTTTCAGGATAAAAAAGAAACGGAATGGAGGTAAGCACAGGCAAAATCCTAGAGGAAAACCTGGTTCAGTCTGCTTTCTACCAGATACTGGGAGATGAATTCACCTTTCAGCAGGACAATAACCTAAAACACAAGGCCACATCTACACTGGAGTTGCTTACCAAGAAGACAATGAATCTTCCTGAGTGGCCGAGTTACAGTTTTGACTTAAATCTGCTTGAACATTACTGCAACTCGCTGTTGGCTGGGCTCCCTGCCTGTGCCATTAAACCCCTACAACTTATCCAGAACGCTGCGGCCCGTCTGGTGTTCAACCTTCCCAAGTTCTCTCATGTCACCCCGCTCCTCCGCATACTCCACTGGCTTCCAGTTGAAGCTCGCATCTACTACAAAACCATGGTGCTTGCCTATGGAGCTGTGAGGGGAACGGCACCTCCTTACCTTCAGGCTCTGATCAGACCCTACATCCAAACGAGGGCACTACGCTCATCCACCTCTGGCCTGCTAGCCCCCCTACCTCTATGGAAGCACAGTTCCCGCTCAGCCCAGTCAAAGCTATTCGCTGCTTTGGCACCCCAATGGTGGAACAAGCTCCCCCATGACAGCGGAGTCACTGGCCACCATCCGGAGACACTTGAAACCCTACCTCTTTAAGGAATACCTGGAATAGTATAACAGTAAACATTCTACCCCCCACCCCCCCATAAATCTTTTTTTTTTTTTAAGTGGTTGTCCCACTGGCTATCCTAAGTTGAATGTACCAATTTGTAAGTCGCTCTGGATAAGAGCGTCTGCTAAATGACTTAAATGTAAATGTAGATGTAATGGGCACTTCTTACATACCATACGGTCAAGCTGCTCCCACAACAGCTCAATAGGGTTGAGATCCGGTGACTGTGCTGGCCACTCCATTATATACAGAATGCCAGCTGACTGCTTCTTCCCTAAATACTTCTTGCATAGTTTGGAGCTGTGCTTTGGGTCATTGTCCTGTTGTAGAAGGAAATTGGCTCCAATCAAGCGCGGTCCACAGGGTATGGCATGGCGTTGCTAAATGGAGTGATAGCCTTCCTTCTTCAATATCCCTTTTACCCTGTACAAATCTCCCACTTTACCACCACCAAAGCACCCCCAGACCATCACATTGCCTCCACCATGCTTGACAGATGGCATCAAGCACTCCTCCAGCATCTTTTCATTTGGTCTGCGTCTCACAAATGTTCTTCTTTGTGATCCGAACACCTCAAAATTTGATTTGTCTGTCCATAACACTTTTTTCCAATCTTCCTCTGTCCATGGTCTGTGTTCTTTTGCCCATCTTTTATTTTTATTGGCCAGTCTGAGATATGGCTTTTTCTTTGCAACTCTGCCAAGAAGGTCAGCATCCCGGAGTCACATCTTCACTGTTGACGTTGAGACTGGTGTTTTGCGGGTACTATATAATGAAGCTGCCAGTTGAGGACCTGTGTGGCGTCTGTTTCTCAAACTAGACACTCTAATGTATTTGTCCTCTTGCTCAGTTGTGCACCGGGGCCTCCCACTCCTCTTTCTATTCTGGTTAGAGACAGTTTGCGCTGTTCTGTGAAGGGAGTAGTACACAGCATCTTCAGTTTCTTGGCAATTTCTCGCATGGAATAGCCTTCATTTCTCAGAACAAGAATAGACTGACGAGTTTCAGAAGAAAGTTATTTGTTTCTGGCCATTTTGATTCTGTAATCGAACCCACAATTGCTGATGCTCCAGATACTTAACTAGTCTCAAGAAGGCCAGTTTTATTGCTTCTTTAATCAACACAACAGTTTTAAGCTGTGCTAACATAATTGCAAAAGGGTTTTCTAATGATCAGTTAGCCTTTTAAAATTATAAACTTGGATTAGCAAACACAACGTGCTATTGGAACACAGGACTGATGGTTGCTGATAATGGGCCTCTGAACGCTTATGTAGATATTCCATTAAAAACCAGCAGTTTCCAGCGACAATAGCCATTTACAACATTAACAATGTCCACACTGTTATTTTAATGGGCAAAAAAATTGCTTTTCTTTCGAAAACAAGGACATTTCTAAGTGACCCCAAACGTTTGAACAGTAGTGTATGTAAATGAGATATTTCTGTATTTCATTTTCAATCAATTTGCAAAAATGTCTAAAAACATGTTTTCACTTTGTCATTATGGGGGTATTGTGTGTGATATATATATATTTTTTTTAATCATCAATTTAGATTTCAGGCTGTAACACAACAAAATGTGGAATAACTCAAGGGGTATGAATACTTTCTGAAGGCAGTGTATATTTCCTTCCTTAAACATAAAACCATTACCAGAAACTTTAACAGAAAGCTCAAATCAATTCAGTACGACCTCATTAATATCCCAGTTGCTTCAATCGGCAAAATATCTATTGTCAAAATAAATTAAATGCCATGGCTGAATTTCTGTAGTTCAATGCTTCCCATGGCTCCCCCTTCTGGTTATTGGGATACAATTCAGGGTGCGATTGAAAAATGTATATGGAAAGGTAAACGATCCCGGAATGTATTATTACTTAAACTCTGTATGTATTTCATACAGTTAGTTTTTCCTTTTGAGTGGCAGCCTACGGGTACATGTTTTATAAATGTACAAATGTAAATGCATCATGTAACTGTAACCCCCCCCCCAACATAAAACCTAGTCAAAAACATCAGACAGGAACACAGAGTGAATGGGCTCAATGGTCTGAGATGCCGCCTCCCTCAAGTGCCTCACCATCAAGTACTTCATCATTATAGTGTTACACACCTTGACCAAACCATCGTGCGCATGTTGATTTTGTCTATCCCTACCAGATGCGTTCATGACACGCAGGTTAAAATACCAAAACCAACTGTGAACAAACTATATTAATTTGGGGACAGGTCGAAACACACATGAAACATTCATGGACATTTAGCTAACTAGCTTGCTAATTTGTCCTGGGAGATAAACATTGTGTTGTTGGTCCTTTTTTTAGCTAGATTTTCTTGTAGAATTTCAAACCATTTGAGTCGTACAAAATCGTGTGTTCTCTACTCCGACAATTAATCCACAGATAAAAGGGGAAACCTAGTTAGTTTTTAAATTCGTTTTCTTTGATTAATCTATCCTCGTTCGTCTTTCTTCTTCTTCTTCTGTGGAATTTATATGGCGGTTGGCAACCAACTTTAAGGTGCATTACTGCCACCACCTGGACTGGAGTGTAGACTTCGTTCATCTTTTAATCACCCACGTGGGTTAGTATGCTCATAAAAACCAATGAGTAGATGGGAGAGGCGGGACTTGCAGTGCATCAAGCATCTAAAATAGAACCAAGTTCTATTGATGCGCGTGAGCGGTTTGGATGAAATGATTGAATAACATGTATGTGGACGTTTATTTTGCAACGCTCGCGCACGCAACGCAGCCGGTTTAGTCAGAGTGTTAGGAGATTTACAGTCTAACCTGAAGCTAAACGGTACTGCAGTACAATCTCTCACATTTGCCTTGACACATAGCCTACAATTCCAAAAAGGCTGACACGTATACCAGTGTTAAAATGTTATTTTGAGCTTGCATTCAGAATGCCTACTCTCAATGTTGGTATATTTATCATTATGGGCAGAGTGTTATTAAGCAGGCAGCTTACCCTACAGTAGTTCTGTCATTTGAAATCTACAAACTGCTTTTAGTACCAGATTTATGTGATAGTTTTCTTCCTGGACCTAGTATGTTTCCTTGCATTGTAAGATTCAGGAATACATAGATTGTAGCTCGCTGTTCTGTCCACCTGGTGAACCGTCATGGGAAGGTGGTAGACAATAGAGACTGTCAAAACTGTCAATGACTTCATAGGCCTCCTTGTAGCTCAGTTGGTAGAGCATGGCGCTTGCAACGCCAGGGTTGTGGGTTCGATTCCCACGGGGGGCCAGTATGAAAATGTATGCACTCACTAACTGTAAGTCGCTCTGGATAAGAGCGTCTGCTAAAATGAAAATGTTGTTTTTTAATGTTGTTGTTGCTCCTTGTTACGTCGTTGTTGTTGAATCCTTCATTAACAAGGAAGGAGTTTTTCTGTTATTGTATGCATTTTTGTGTGTCTGGGTGTAGGTCAGATTGCATGCATGGACTTCCTTGTGCGTTTTCATGGGCGTGTGTTTTTGCTGTGTCTGAGTCAGACACAGATGTCTGTATTCTCTGCAGGTTGGAGGATGAGGGAATATGTCTCAGCCAGGTGCCAGGATCTGTCCTAGGAGAGGTGCACATGGGCAGTGGGCCGGGTTGTAGGGGGACAGTAGCCTACCTGACACATAGGCTACATGAACACACATGCAGACACGTGCTCCCAAACAGGGGCACTAGGATGGGTTGTAGGGGGCCGGCCAGGAAGGCATGTGTGGATGGATCTGGGTCAGTATATACACACTGAGGTGTGTCTCAGTTCCAGGTATTTGACTAGGCTCCTCCCCTAATCCTCCAAGATAAGATGTTAGTTCAGATGGTAGGAGTTATGCTGTTAAGCCACATGCTACATAGCAGGGGTGCGATGGGTGTGTGTGTGGGTGGATGGGTGTGGGTGTGGCTGGATGTGTTTGTGTGTGTGTGTGTGGTGTTTGTATGTGCGTGTGCGTGTGTAGGTATGCATGTGATGGGGTGTCGGGGCCAGGGGATAGAGAGTAGGCTTGTGCGGTATACCGTATACTGGGGTATTTGGAAATAGCCACTGGATGTTTTTTTAATATCGTCAATACCGTGTAAACTATTTATTTGAAGTTTTTCAATAAATGTGAATATTTTTAGCTACTTTTTTAGTAAATACCTGCAGTCAACTTGTGCAATACGTTAGGAGATGAAGCAGATTGCGTTCTTCATTTCACCTGTCACATTATTTTACATTATGAAGCTTACCGTAGTTCCCCAAAACAGTTGAGCCAGTCAGGTGTTTATTTGTAAATAGCACAACTGGAGAAAGCAGGAGCTGGTGATTCCAGCTGTGTATTGACAGGGGTTGTGTTTTATATTGAAAGTCAACAGTGTTTTTTTGCTTCAATAGAGTGATCAGGGGCATGCAACTATAGTTTCCCTTCACAGAAAATACATTAGTGCAACACATTCAGCAGAAAATAGCTTCATTTTGATCAGATGACAACAGAAGTGCAACGCTATTTGGCTGGCAGCCACAAATGAGCTTACAATTAAAAAGCAAGGTCTTTTTTTGCAAAAACTATGCATGGCCATCATATTTCTGTTTATCATAGAAAGAATGTAGCCAGCTACATTTCCTAATGTTTTTCTTAAAGCTAATCTTGCGTTTTAGAAAAGTAGGCTGGCTACACCAAGAAAAGTACCGGAGAAAAGTAGCTCCACATCAGTCAGAGAGCTGTGTGCTGATAGAATGCCCTTTCATGAATTGCAACGGAAGCACAAAATGAGTCTGATGCCGAGCAGAAATTACAATAAGAAGCATTTTAGATTTTAGTTTACAAAACGCAGCAAGATATTTCTTATGCGTTTAATCTTTTTTTCCTGCTTAAAAAACGAATAATTCTGCATTAACACAACCCCTAAGATTAACTTGCTAGTTATCTAAGTGGCTGAATTAATAAGGTGACGTGTTTGAGAAGTCAAAGCCCTTTGGATGAGTTATCTGTACAGCTGTCACTGCTATCTTTTCATTTTCTTATGTTTTTCTCCTCTCTGTTATCGTCCTGTCTGCTCCTCCCCCATCTTCTCCAGGCAGAGCAGGCTGGCCTTAGCGACTCCAGACTCCACACATGCTGCTCCAGAGCCAGTACTGTTCATTTGCGCAATGTCTCTTGTTCACATTCACTTGTAAATATCCAAACTCACCAAAAATGACATTTGGTAGCGCCTACCTATATATGTATAACTTCATGAGCTGGACTGCCTGTCTTTGCAATTATTATTTTTTCGTTTGCGCTCGTTAGCATATTTAGCTAGCAGCTTCCTTTGAAATTCACTATTACTTATGCTAATTTTGTTAGCATTCTGGTAATAGACGCCCAATGGGCTTTTTAGCATTTTTTGGTGCCCCCTTGTGTACTAAGCCGGTAATACCGTAAATCCCGGGATAAGAGAAGGACGGCAGGATGATATAAAAATCTGGATACCGCCCAACCCTACTAGAGAGGGGCTGTGTTGATATAAATTTGAGATTTGGGATATAGCACGGCATGGCTGCCGACTCTTATGTAACGTAGGAGCTTGAGATTTGCATTGTGTAACTATTTATTTAGTTTTCCAGGGAATAGTTTAGTAAAGAGGTAAAACGCAGCAAGAGAGAGGTGTTTGGGGGCGGCAGGTAGCTTAGTGGTTAAGAGTGTTGTGCCAGTAACCGAAAGGTCGCTGGTTCTATTCCCCGAGCCGACTAGGTGAAAAATCTGTCGATGTGCCCTTGAGCAAGGCACTTAACCCTAACTGCTCCTGTAAGTTGCTCTGGATAAGAGCGTCTGCTAAATGACTAAAATGTAAAAAAAATATATCAAAGAGGGGGATACTCTGGCCTCTAAGGTGCTTCAGATGAAGTGTTATGTTGGCAGTTGGCAGAACGCTTGGAAAAAGTTGGGAAAGGTTTTTGGGAGTGTGGGGGGCGATGGATTTTTGGGGAGGTTGTGTTATCTACCAGATAGGGCACTCTATTTACTCAATCCTGCCGGTTTTGTTTGGTTCTCCTTAGTAGAAAAGCTTAATGCATTTCACTCCTGTTTCACGCCATCGCTGATCTGTATCTCTGTTTGATCCCGTTCTGCCAGAACTAGGAAATAAAGCATCTCTGGACCATCCATTGTTCCTTTGGCTATGTACCTTAGGTATCTGACATCTTTCATTTTAGATCAGATGAATAAGGATCAGGAGTCAACTGCAGGCAGCCGCTTTGTTGTTGATACTGGCAGACAGACAGCGTTACTGGTGTCTCTTCCATCCGTCCTCAGAGTCAGAGTAGTCATCATCTTGGGGCCTCCCGAGTGGTGCAGCGGTCTAAGGCACTGCATCACAATGCTTGAGGCGTCACTACAGGCCCGGGTTCAATCCCAGGCTGTGTCACAACCGGCCGTGACCGGGAGTCACATAGGGCGGCGCACAATTGGCCCAGCGTCGTCCGAGTTAGGGGAGGGTTTGGCCGTTGGGGGCTTTACTTGACTCATCGCGCTCTAGCGACTCCTTATGGCAGGCCGGGCGCCTGCAGGCTGACTCTGGTTGTCAGTTGAATGGTGTTTCCTCTGACACATTGGTGCAGCTGTCTTCCGGGTTAAGCGGGCGGGTGTTAAGGAACGCGGTTTGGTGGGTCATGTTTCGGAGGACACATGACTCGACCTTCGCCTCTCCTGAGCCCGTTGGGGAGTTGCAGCGATGAGACAAGATCGTAATTGAAATTGGGGGTAAAATATCCCATTTTTCTTTTAACAAACAAATGCACTACTTTTAATGGGCTCTGGTCAAAAGGAGTGCACTATATAGGGAATAGGGTGCCATTTGGGACACAGTCTCTGGAGGTGATTGGGGGCCCTCCACCCGCTTGTGGTGTCTGAGGTGGCCGGTGATGTGCCTGACCGGAAAGCATGAAGCAACGTGAGGCTCCTGTCTCCCTCTCGCTTCATCTGGCTCTGGTAAGAACTGACAGTACCTTGCAGACCTGGGTCCAAATACAATTTCAAATAATTTCAAATACTCTATCTGTGCTTGATTGAGCTTGCCTGGCACAATTGAACCAATAGAAAATCTCCAAAAGTGCAAACCCCATCCATCTGGCACTATAGGCAGGCTAGAGAAAACGCTAAAAGCATGTGAAAGATCTCAAATATTATTTAAATCCAGGTCCGGTTAACGACGCTGCCAGTAACGTGGCCCCTGTCTGTCAGGAGGGCCGGGCCCCAGGGAGGCAGCCCTGAGGAGTCAGGCTGTGGAGCCATGGGGAAATGGGCCCTGACAGGATGACAAGCTCCTCCGAAGCGCTCTGTATAAACAAATCTAATTGCTCTGTGGCTGAGACCCACAATAAGAACGCATCCGTACCAGGACTGTTGCCGGGGCTCCAAGCAGCAGGAGACACATGCAGACTTCCGGAAGGGTTTGGATAAGAGTCATCGCCACGGCGGCAGTGCAGTGTACAGACACACTGTCACAGACACAGAGAGACACACACACACACTCTTACTGTAAATTACATAACCCACCACACATCTTTCACCACACACATTTCCTCCTAGCAGGTGGTTGATAGTGTAGCGCTGAAGAGTGATGATTCTCTGCTATTAGAGCAGGAACAGGACAACCAGACTGTGTAGAGGGGGAAATCACCCTCCCTTGGCCAGTCTCTCACCCTGGACCCTATTACAGCAGACTAGGCAGGGCATCAGAGGAGAGGGGGTTGGTGTGCAGTGTGTGTGTCGGTGTGTGTGTATGTGTGTGTGTACGAGCACAGGATGTGTGAGAGCGCAGGGTGTGTGAGTGTGCTTGTGTGCGTGCATGTGCCAGAGTGTGTGTGGTTGTGTGTCTCTGTGTGTGTTTCTATCTGTGTGTTTATGCGCGTGCAGAGTGTGTTGCTCGAGGAGTGTGTGTGATTGCTCAGGCATAATTCCTCCTCTTGCCCTTGTGCATGGCCCTGCCAGTCAGTGGCAGAGCAGTGGTTTATATCCCACTACGCTGGCTCATCGCATTAGCGCTCTAGCGTGTTAACCAGGGCCGTAGCTACAGTTGAAGTCGGAAGTTTACATACACCTTAACCAAACTTGGTTGTGCATCAGTAGTTTCCCTCTTGTTATACGCTGAGTGTACAAAACATTAGTCGCTTAGGTCACTCGTTTTGGAACAGTAACCGAATGCCTCGATGCTTGTCTGCCTGCTTTATATAGCGAGCCACAGTACACCATTTTCTTGACCATGGTGGTGTACCTAATAAACTGGCCACTGTGTACAAAACATTAGGAAGACCTGCTCTTTCCATGACATAGACTGACCAGGTGAATCCAGGTGAAAGCTATGATCCTAATGTTTTGTACACTCAATTTATGTCACTCACTAACAGTCACTCAATAAGCCCATGTAAGTTAAAACATTTTCAGATTGGTAAATGAGTCTAGTTAGTCTAGCCAGCTATCTAAACTTGTAGTAATAATGGCCGAATTACCGAACGGGCACGCAGGGCACGTGCCCAGGGACCCTGACCTCAAGGTGGGGCCCCCATTGTTTACCTTTTGTTAATAAAATACTGTTTCTGCTAACAGATCCCTCTGTTTGTATTAAATCATAGTTTTTAATCCCGGTGCTGAGTTGATGTGTAGCGGCTAATTGTATAGCTAATAGGCTATGTGTTTGGAGATCGACTGAGGAGAATGAAGCTACAGCAACCAATGTGATAATGGCTGGGGTCATTTTTGCTTGTTTTTGCTGTTCTCTAAATAGCATTTTATTGTATAGAAATGCACTAAAACTCAGACCCTGGCTAGGGCCCTGGTGTATATCCATTACTCCTCAGAGAGACTCAGTCGTATATCACTGAACTGTACTCTATGTCCTCTGAGCCTCTGAGCCAGAACAGATCTACATTACTAAACTGTGACTGAGCACTTCTGGAGACACCAGGGAGTCAGCTCACTGTGATGTGGATACCTGAGCCTGATGATCACTAGCTCAGATAGAGAGATGCATTTAATGAGAACCTGTTCAAGGCTACATTAGACTGCCATTAACTGTGATTAGACTGGCATAAGACATTATAAGTAGTTAATGAGAACCTGTTTCCCTACACAGCACTACTTATGACTGTCACAAACCCTACATTTGACTGCCATAAAGCCTACATTTGACTCCCATAAAGCCTACATTTGACTCCCATAAAGCCTACATTTGACTCCCATAAAGCCTACATTTGACTCCCATAAAGCCTACATTTGACTCCCATAAAGCCTACATTTGACTCCCATAAAGCCTACATTTGACTGCAATAAAGTTTATATTTGACTACCATAAAGCCTACATTTGACTGCCATAAAGTTTACATTTGACTACCATAAAGCCTGCATTTGACTGCCATAAAGTTTACATTTGACTGCAGTAAAGTTTATATTTGACTACCATAAAGCCTACATTTGACTGCCATAAAGTTTACATTTGACTACCATAAAGCCTGCATTTGACTGCCATAAAGTTTACATTTGACTACCATAAAGCCTACATTTGACTGCCATAAAGTCTACATTTGACTGCCATAAAGTCTACATTTGACTGCCATAAAGCTGACTACCATGAAGCCTACATTTGACTGCCATAAAGCCTACATTTGACTGCCATAAGTCTGTGTGGGTCAGTGGGTAAGAGCATGGCTCTACCCATGCCAAGGTTGTGGATTCCATTTCCACAGGGATCACATACACATACTAAAATAATACACACTCACTGCACTGTAAATCTCTTAGGATAAAATCGTCTGCTAAGTGGCATAGCTATGTTATTATGTTATGTAAGAGCTAAGCCTAGCTGAAGACGTGATAAGTTGTTCTGACAGATGTTATGTCATGGGGTGTCTTGGAAAGTGGAAGGCTGACTATTCACCTCAGAACAGAAGTCAGAATATTGAAATACAGAATTTATCTGCACATGGAGACACACATGCTCCTCATCCTCACCATTAAATGTGCTTAAATATACATGAAAATAACATCTGAGGCCTCCCAAGTGGCGCAGCGGTCTGAGGCACTGCATTGCAGTGTTGCCGCGTCACTACAGCCGATCCCAGGCTGTGTCACAACCGGCCATGACCGGTAGTCCCATAGGGCGGCGCACAATTGGCCCAGCGTCGTCCGGGTTAGGGGAGGGTTTGGCCGGGGGGGCTTTACTTGGGTCATCACGCTCTAGCGACTCCTTGTGGTGGGCCGGGCGCCTGCAGGCTGACTTCGGTCGTCAGTTAAACAGTGTTTCCTCCGACACATTGGTTCAGCTGGCTTCCGGGTTAAGCGAGCAGGTGTTAAGAAGCGCTGCTTGGTGGGTCATGTTTCGGAGGACGCATGACTTGACCTTCACCTCTCCCGAGCCCGTTGGGGAGTAGCAGCGATCAGACAAGATCGTAATTGGATCGCAAATGGACATCACGAAATTGGGGAGAAAAAGGGAGTCAAAATTACAACAACAACAAAAAAAATATTGTAAATTTACTTTTACATCGGAATGAATGGAGCGAACCAACAGCAGGTCACGTTTCTGCTCCGTTCTTCTGGTAGACCACAGAGAATGTGGACTCACTCAGCAGTCTCTGCACTAGCAGTACTATAACTCAGAATACACTCATCCAAACCACCCCGTGATGCTCCTACCGTTTGTATCCATGCCCTGGCTGAGGTTGAGGACCGGGGACTGGGGAGGAGTGTGTGAACAGCATGTGTGGAGCACACTGGGCCTCTTCCTCACTTGTTGGATGATAGGACTGGCCCTGCCTCAGCACTGCCTCTGTTTTCCTTCGCTCTAACCCCTTTTATTACACACAGATACAGTCAGGGAGGAACAAACACACACACACAGTCTTGCGTAAACAAAACCAATCATTCACATACTCTTTGCCTCAGTCATTGACATACACATAGACACAAACACACACAAACAAATACATGCACACACACACACACACACACAAACATTCTCTCATAGACACACACACGGTCCTGTCCAGGCACATGCAGTAATGAGCAGAACTTAATGTGTGCTTCCTGTTGGCCCAGACCAGGGCAGGCAGAGGACGGGACAGTGTGGCGCGGGACAGGGAGACGAGGCGGCCGTGGGCCAATCATAGCAGTTCCCAGAGAGCCTGCCATGCTGTCACACTCACAGACACAGACACCTACAGTCACACACACACACAAACACGCACACGCATGCGTACACACACACACACTCACACACACAACCAGACACCTACAGTCACACACACACACAAACACGCACACACACACGCACGCACAACCAGATACCTACAGTCACACTCACACTCACACACACACACACCCAGACACAGACACCTACAGTCACACACACAAACACACTCACACACACACACAGCTCCTGAATGTTATGTCCCTTGAGCTGTCCGAGGCGTTTAGAGCTGCTCCCTAGTGCTTCATTAATCTGCCTAATTACCTCTGGGGGCTGAATCTGAGACACCGCCACACAGAGAGAGACCCGGTCACACACACACACACACACACACACACAGCCAATTCCACACAGACAGACACCACGAGGACAGCAGAAGGACAGATAATTGTGTGTTTGTGTCTGTCTATACTCTTGAGTCCATATTCATGTCATAATAAGGAATTCTCATCGACCATGCCCACAAATTGGGTAAAACATTATTTCCTATTGACCCCCATTGTAAAAGAGACAACTTCGTCGTACATTTTTTGTTATACAGAAATAACAAAACATGCCGAAAAGTTGCTGTGTTGTTCAATGTACATGTAACAAGGTCAAAAATCCCGACCTATGGATCGCAATGCTCCCACGTAGGGAAATAGAGCCTGCGAGAAGAGCCCTGTGGCTTCAGGCTATTCGGAGTGGGAAATGTGGGGACCTGGTGTCCAAGTATGCTACACGTAGCTATGTGTGTGGAAAACATTTAATCACAGATAAGACATTTAACTTGTCTAGTATAGTCCATTTGTAACTCCACTCACTACTTGTAGCTGTGTAGTTTATTTGTTTGTGTTGTTAGTCTTGGCTAGCTTAATGTTCCGGTTGGTGGCTGCACCGTCATGAAAAGGGGCATGAGGGAAGCCCTACAATATTATGTTTTTCTAAGTAGTGAGAACGCTCGGTAGCAGGCAATGTTGAAAAGTAATCTTTAGACATGTTGTACTTTTCTTACATGTACACTGAACAAAAATATAAACGCAATATGTAAAGTGTTTGGTCCCATGTTTCATGAGCTGAAATAAAAGATCCCAGACATTCTCCATACGCACAAAAAGCTTATTTCTCTCAAATTTTGTGCACAAATTTGTTTACATCCCTGTTAGTGAGCATTTCTCCTTTGCCAAGATAATCCATCCACTGTCCGAAAGTATCTGTCTAGTATCTGTGTCTCAGTCTGTCCGACAGTATCTGTCTAGTATCTGTGTCTGAGTCTGTCCGACAGTATCTGTCTAGTATCTGTGTCTGTCTGTCCGACAGTATCTGTCTAGTATCTGTGTCTGAGTCTGTCCGACAGTACCTGTCTAGTATCTTGTCTGAGTCTGTCCGACAGTATCTGTCTAGTATCTGTGTCTGAGGCTGTCCGACAGTATCTGTCTAGTATCTTGTCTGAGTCTGTCCGACAGTATCTGTCTAGTATCTGTGTCTGAGGCTGTCCGACAGTATCTGTCTAGTATCTTGTCTGAGTCTGTCCGACAGTATCTGTCTAGTATCTGTGTCTGAGGCTGTCCGACAGTATCTGTCTAGTATCTTGTCTGAGTCTGTCCGACAGTATCTGTCTAGTATCTGTGTCTGAGTCTGTCCAACAGTATCTGTCTAGTATCTGTGTCTGAGTCTGTCCAACAGTATCTGTCTAGTATCTGTGTCTGAGTCTGTCCGACAGTATCTGTCTAGTATCTGTGTCTGAGTCTGTCCGACAGTATCTGTCTAGTATCTGTGTCTGAGTCTGTCCGACAGTATCTGTCTAGTATCTTGTCTGAGTCTGTCCAACAGTATCTGTCTAGTATCTGTGTCTGAGTCTGTCCAACAGTATCTGTCTAGTATCTGTGTCTGAGTCTGTCGAACAGTATCTGTCTAGTATCTGTGTCTCAGTCTGTCCGACAGTATCTGTCTAGTATCTGTGTCTGAGTCTGTCCGACAGTATCTGTCTAGTATCTTGTCTGAGTCTGTCCAACAGTATCTGTCTAGTATCTGTGTCTGAGTCTGTCCAACAGTATCTGTCTAGTATCTGTGTCTGAGTCTGTCGAACAGTATCTGTCTAGTATCTGTGTCTCAGTCTGTCCGACAGTATCTGTCTAGTATCTGTGTCTGAGTCTGTCCAACAGTATCTGTCTAGTATCTGTGTCTGAGTCTGTCCAACAGTATCTGTCTAGTATCTGTGTCTGAGTCTGTCGAACAGTATCTGTCTAGTATCTGTGTCTCAGTCTGTCCGACAGTATCTGTCTAGTATCTGTGTCTGAGTCTGTCCAACAGTATCTGTCTAGTATCTGTGTCTGAGTCTGTCGAACAGTATCTGTCTAGTATCTGTGTCTCAGTCTGTCCGACAGTATCTGTCTAGTATCTGTGTCTGAGTCTGTCCGACAGTATCTGTTTAGTATCTGTGTCTGAGTCTGTCCGACAGTATCTGTCTAGTATCTTGTCTGAGTCTGTCCGACAGTATCTGTCTAGTATCTTGTCTGAGTCTGTCCGACAGTATCTGTCTAGTATCTTGTCTGAGTCTGTCCAACAGTATCTGTCTAGTATCTGTGTCTGAGTCTGTCCGACAGTATCTGTCTAGTATCTGTGTCTGAGTCTGTCCGACAGTATCTGTCTAGTATCTGTGTCTGAGTCTGTCCAACAGTATCTGTCTAGTATCTGTGTCTGAGTCTGTCCGACAGTATCTCTCTAGTATCTTGTCTGAGGCTGTCCAACAGTATCTGTCTAGTATCTGTGTCTGAGTCTGTCCGACAGTATCTGTCTAGTATCTTGTCTGAGTCTGTCCAACAGTATCTGTCTAGTATCTGTGTCTGAGTCTGTCCAACAGTATCTGTCTAGTATCTGTGTCTGAGTCTGTCCGACAGTATCTGTCTAGTATCTGTGTCTCAGTCTGTCCGACAGTATCTGTCTAGTATCTGTGTCTTAGTCTGTCCGACAGTATCTGTCTAGTATCTGTGTCTGAGTCTGTCCAACAGTATCTGTCTAGTATCTGTGTCTGAGTCTGTCCGACAGTATCTGTCTAGTATCTGTGTCTGAGTCTGTCCAACAGTATCTGTCTAGTATCTGTGTCTGAGTCTGTCCGACAGTATCTGTCTAGTATCTTGTCTGAGTCTGTCCGACAGTATCTGTCTAGTATCTGTGTCTGAGTCTGTCCGACAGTATCTGTCTAGTATCTGTGTCTGTCTGTCCGACAGTATCTGTCTAGTATCTGTGTCTGAGTCTGTCCGACAGTACCTGTCTAGTATCTTGTCTGAGTCTGTCCGACAGTATCTGTCTAGTATCTGTGTCTGAGGCTGTCCGACAGTATCTGTCTAGTATCTTGTCTGAGTCTGTCCGACAGTATCTGTCTAGTATCTGTGTCTGAGGCTGTCCGACAGTATCTGTCTAGTATCTTGTCTGAGTCTGTCCGACAGTATCTGTCTAGTATCTGTGTCTGAGGCTGTCCGACAGTATCTGTCTAGTATCTTGTCTGAGTCTGTCCGACAGTATCTGTCTAGTATCTGTGTCTGAGTCTGTCCAACAGTATCTGTCTAGTATCTGTGTCTGAGTCTGTCCAACAGTATCTGTCTAGTATCTGTGTCTGAGTCTGTCCGACAGTATCTGTCTAGTATCTGTGTCTGAGTCTGTCCAACAGTATCTGTCTAGTATCTGTGTCTGAGTCTGTCCGACAGTATCTGTCTAGTATCTTGTCTGAGTCTGTCCAACAGTATCTGTCTAGTATCTGTGTCTGAGTCTGTCCGACAGTATCTGTCTAGTATCTGTGTCTGAGTCTGTCCGACAGTATCTGTCTAGTATCTGTGTCTGAGTCTGTCCGACAGTATCTGTCTAGTATCTGTGTCTGAGTCTGTCCAACAGTATCTGTCTAGTATCTGTGTCTGAGTCTGTCCGACAGTATCTGTCTAGTATCTGTGTCTTAGTCTGTCGACAGTATCTGTCTAGTATCTGTGTCTTAGTCTGTCCGACAGTATCTGTCTAGTATCTGTGTCTGAGTCTGTCCAACAGTATCTGTCTAGTATCTGTGTCTGAGTCTGTCCGACAGTATCTGTCTAGTATCTGTGTCTTAGTCTGTCCGACAGTATCTGTCTAGTATCTGTGTCTGAGTCTGTCCGACAGTATCTGTCTAGTATCTGTGTCTTAGTCTGTCCGACAGTATCTGTCTAGTATCTGTGTCTGAGTCTGTCCAACAGTATCTGTCTAGTATCTGTGTCTGAGTCTGTCCGACAGTATCTCTCTAGTATCTGTGTCTGAGTCTGTCCGACAGTATATGTCTAGTATCTGTGTCTGAGTCTGTCCAACAGTATCTGTCTAGTATCTGTGTCTTAGTCTGTCGACAGTATCTGTCTAGTATCTGTGTCTGAGTCTGTCCGACAGTATCTGTCTAGTATCTGTGTCTGAGTCTGTCCGACAGTATCTGTCTAGTATCTTGTCTGAGTCTGTCCGACAGTATCTGTCTAGTATCTGTGTCTGAGTCTGTCCAACAGTATCTGTCTAGTATCTGTGTCTTAGTCTGTCGACAGTATCTGTCTAGTATCTTGTCTGAGTCTGTCCGACAGTACCTGTCTAGTATCTGTGTCTGAGTCTGTCCGACAGTATCTGTCTAGTATCTTGTCTGAGTCTGTCCAACAGTATCTGTCTAGTATCTGTGTCTGAGTCTGTCCGACAGTATCTGTCTAGTATCTGTGTCTGAGTCTGTCCAACAGTATCTGTCTAGTATCTTGTCTGAGTCTGTCCGACAGTATCTGTCTAGTATCTTGTCTGAGTCTGTCCGACAGTATCTGTCTAGTATCTGTGTCTGAGTCTGTCCAACAGTATCTGTCTAGTATCTGTGTCTGAGTCTGTCCGACAGTATCTGTCTAGTATCTGTGTCTTAGTCTGTTGACAGTATCTGTCTAGTATCTGTGTCTGAGTCTGTCCGACAGTATCTGTCTAGTATCTGTGTCTGAGTCTGTCCGACAGTATCTGTCTAGTATCTTGTCTGAGTCTGTCCGACAGTACCTGTCTAGTATCTGTGTCTGAGTCTGTCCGACAGTATCTGTCTAGTATCTTGTCTGAGTCTGTCCAACAGTATCTGTCTAGTATCTGTGTCTGAGTCTGTCCGACAGTATCTGTCTAGTATCTGTGTCTGAGTCTGTCCAACAGTATCTGTCTAGTATCTTGTCTGAGTCTGTCCAACAGTATCTGTCTAGTATCTGTGTCTGAGTCTGTCCGACAGTATCTGTCTAGTATCTGTGTCTTAGTCTGTCGACAGTATCTGTCTAGTATCTGTGTCTTAGTCTGTCCGACAGTATCTGTCTAGTATCTTGTCTGAGTCTGTCCGACAGTATCTGTGTCTGAGTCTGTCCGACAGTATCTGTCTAGTATCTTGTCTGAGGCTGTCCAACAGTATCTGTCTAGTATCTGTGTCTGAGTCTGTCCGACAGTATCTGTCTAGTATCTGTGTCTCAGTCTGTCCGACAGTATCTGTCTAGTATCTGTGTCTGAGTCTGTCCAACAGTATCTGTCTAGTATCTGTGTCTGAGTCTGTCCAACAGTATCTGTCTAGTATCTGTGTCTGAGTCTGTCCAACAGTATCTGTCTAGTATCTTGTCTGAGTCTGTCCGACAGTATCTGTCTAGTATCTGTGTCTTAGTCTGTCGACAGTATCTGTCTAGTATCTGTGTCTTAGTCTGTCCGACAGTATCTGTCTAGTATCTGTGTCTGAGTCTGTCCAACAGTATCTGTCTAGTATCTGTGTCTGAGTCTGTCCAACAGTATCTGTCTAGTATCTGTGTCTGAGTCTGTCCGACAGTATCTGTCTAGTATCTGTGTCTCAGTCTGTCCGACAGTATCTGTCTAGTATTTGTGTCTGAGTCTGTCCAACAGTATCTGTCTAGTATCTGTGTCTTAGTCTGTCCGACAGTATCTGTCTAGTATCTTGTCTGAGTCTGTCCGACAGTATCTGTGTCTGAGTCTGTCCGACAGTATCTGTCTAGTATCTGTGTCTGAGTCTGTCCAAAAGTATCTGTCTAGTATCTGTGTCTGAGTCTGTCCAACAGTATCTGTCTAGTATCTGTGTCTGAGTCTGTCCAACAGTATCTGTCTAGTATCTTGTCTGAGTCTGTCCGACAGTATCTGTCTAGTATCTGTGTCTTAGTCTGTCGACAGTATCTGTCTAGTATCTGTGTCTTAGTCTGTCCGACAGTATCTGTCTAGTATCTGTGTCTGAGTCTGTCCAACAGTATCTGTCTAGTATCTGTGTCTGAGTCTGTCCAACAGTATCTGTCTAGTATCTGTGTCTGAGTCTGTCCAACAGTATCTGTCTAGTATCTGTGTCTTAGTCTGTCGACAGTATCTGTCTAGTATCTTGTCTGAGTCTGTCCGACAGTACCTGTCTAGTATCTTGTCTGAGTCTGTCCGACAGTACCTGTCTAGTATCTGTGTCTGAGTCTGTCCGACAGTATCTGTCTAGTATCTTGTCTGAGTCTGTCCAACAGTATCTGTCAAGTATCTGTGTCTGAGTCTGTCCGACAGTATCTGTCTAGTATCTGTGTCTGAGTCTGTCCGACAGTATCTGTCTAGTATCTTGTCTGAGTCTGTCCGACAGTACCTGTCTAGTATCTGTGTCTGAGTCTGTCCGACAGTATCTGTCTAGTATCTTGTCTGAGTCTGTCCAACAGTATCTGTCTAGTATCTGTGTCTGAGTCTGTCCGACAGTATCTGTCTAGTATCTGTGTCTGAGTCTGTCCAACAGTATCTGTCTAGTATCTTGTCTGAGTCTGTCCAACAGTATCTGTCTAGTATCTGTGTCTGAGTCTGTCCGACAGTATCTGTCTAGTATCTGTGTCTTAGTCTGTCGACAGTATCTGTCTAGTATCTGTGTCTTAGTCTGTCCGACAGTATCTGTCTAGTATCTTGTCTGAGTCTGTCCGACAGTATCTGTGTCTGAGTCTGTCCGACAGTATCTGTCTAGTATCTTGTCTGAGGCTGTCCAACAGTATCTGTCTAGTATCTGTGTCTGAGTCTGTCCGACAGTATCTGTCTAGTATCTGTGTCTGAGTCTGTCCGACAGTATCTGTCTAGTATCTGTGTCTTAGTCTGTCCAACAGTATCTGTCTAGTATCTGTGTCTGAGTCTGTCCAACAGTATCTGTCTAGTATCTGTGTCTGAGTCTGTCCAACAGTATCTGTCTAGTATCTGTGTCTGAGTCTGTCCAACAGTATCTGTCTAGTATCTGTGTCTGAGTCTGTCCGACAGTATCTGTCTAGTATCTGTGTCTGAGTCTGTCCGACAGTATCTCTCTAGTATCTGTGTCTGAGTCTGTCCGACAGTATCTGTCTAGTATCTGTGTCTGAGTCTGTCCGACAGTATCTGTCTAGTATCTGTGTCTGAGTCTGTCCGACAGTATCTGTCTAGTATCTTGTCTGAGTCTATCCGACAGTATCTGTCTAGTATCTGTGTCTGAGTCTGTCCGACAGTATCTGTCTAGTATCTTGTCTGAGTCTGTCCGACAGTATCTGTCTAGTATCTGTGTCTGAGTCTGTCCGACAGTATCTGTCTAGTATCTTGTCTGAGTCTGTCCGACAGTATCTGTCTAGTATCTTGTCTTAGTCTGTCCGACAGTATCTGTCTAGTATCTTGTCTGAGTCTGCCCGACAGTATCTGTCTAGTATCTGTGTCTGAGTCTGTCCGACAGTATCTGTCTAGTATCTGTGTCTCAGTCTGTCCGACAGTATCTGTCTAGTATCTGTGTCTGAGTCTGTCCGACAGTATCTGTCTAGTATCTGTGTCTGAGTCTGTCCGACAGTATCTGTCTAGTATCTGTGTCTGAGTCTGTCCGACAGTATCTGTCTAGTATCTGTGTCTGAGTCTGTCCGACAGTATCTGACTAGTATCTGTGTCTGAGTCTGTCCGACAGTATCTGTCTATTATCTGTGTCTGAGTCTGTCCAACAGTATCTGTCTAGTATCTGTGTCTGAGTCTGTCCGACAGTATCTGTGTCTGAGTCTGTCCGACAGTATCTGTCTAGTATCTGTGTCTGAGTCTGTCCGACAGTATCTGTCTAGTATCTTGTCTGAGTCTGTCCAACAGTATCTGTCTAGTATCTTGTCTGAGTCTGTCCAACAGTATCTGTCTAGTATCTGTGTCTGAGTCTGTCCGACAGTATCTGTCTAGTATCTGTGTCTGAGTCTGTCCAACAGTATCTGTCTAGTATCTGTGTCTGAGTCTGTCCAACAGTATCTGTCTAGTATCTGTGTCTTAGTCTGTCCGACAGTACCTGTCTAGTATCTTGTCTGAGTCTGTCCAACAGTATCTGTCTAGTATCTGTGTCTGAGTCTGTCCAACAGTATCTGTCTAGTATCTTGTCTGAGTCTGTCCAACAGTATCTGTCTAGTATCTGTGTCTGAGTCTGTCCAACAGTATCTGTCTAGTATCTGTGTCTGAGTCTGTCCGACAGTATCTGTCTAGTATCTTGTCTGAGTCTGTCCGACAGTATCTGCCTAGTATCTTGTCTGAGTCTGTCTATTATCTTGTTTGAGTCCGTGTCTGTATATGTTTTTTGTCTTGGTTTGTCTCTGTTTGAATATTTCATTGTCCGGGACAGAACCACAGATGGTCACCAGGAGGACAGACTTTTGTGTGTGTCTCTGTCTACCAACAGTATCTGTCTGAGTCTGCGTATGTTTATCTATGTCTGAGTCTGTGTATGTTTATCTATGTCTGAGTCTGTGTATGTTTATCTATGTCTGAGTCTGTGTATGTTTATCTATGTCTGTGTATGTTTATCTATGTCTGAGTCTGTGTATGTTTATCTATGTCTGAGTCTGTGTATGTTTATCTATGTCTTAGTCTGTGTATGTTTATCTATGTCTGAGTCTGTGTATGTGTATCTATGTCTGAGTCTGTGTATGTGTATCTATGTCTGAGTCTGTGTATGTGTATCTATGTCTGAGTCTGTGTATGTGTATCTATGTCTGAGTCTGTGTATGTTTATCTATGTCTTAGTCTGTGTATGTTTATCTATGTCTGAGTCTGTGTATGTTTATCTATGTCTAAATCTTGTGTTTCAAGTGTGGTGTGTGTCATTACCTGTTTGGCGGAGCTATATCCTATCTAGTCTAAACTCTGTTTGGCAGGGTGTGTGGGGTGTTTTTTTTTATTTTATTTTTTATTTATCCTTTTTTATTATTATTATATATATATATTTTTAGTCATTTAGCAGACGCTCTTATCCAGAGCGACTTACAGTTAGTGAGTGCATACATTTTTCCTACTGGCCCCCCGTGGGAATCGAACCCACAACCCTGCCGTTGCAAGCGCCATGCTCTACCAACTGACCTACAGGAGGGCCTAGTTCCACTTCAAACAGAATAAAAGTCTGGATTACCTTAATCACTGTTTGCGCCCTCAATTATTTATTCATATTTTTAGGAAGGATTAATAACGCTTTTAGAAAAAGTCTTCCTCTCTTCTTTACGCTCTGAGGAACAGACAGCATCACTAGAGCCTGTCACACCTGACTCACCTTCTGAGTGCAAACTGAGGTTTAAAAATAACCTTTACTAGAATAGATGTGTCACTTAAAAGACTCCAAGCCGCCTTGTTATCCCAAAGTCACAACTCGTTATAATCTCAACATCAAACCCGCTCAGCTCCAGGCCACTGAGAAATGTTCTGTCACTGTGTCAGGTTCCATTTAATCTACACAAATACTTTCATTATTAAAACCATTATGTGGCTTTTTTCAAAAGGCATTTGTTATTCCACTTATTCCCCATCATTTTGTTAATTTAAGATGGATGGCGTGTGTGTGTGTGTGTGTGTGTGTGTGTGTGTGTGTGTGTGAGCGCCGATTTACGGACTTGTATTCATGAATACATAATTAACCTTAGACGGTTGTAGCACTCTGAGATTGTAAATTATCTTCTTATTTACCCAGGCCCTAATGGTTTAGAGAGAGAGAGAGAGAGAGAGAGAGCATATCATAATGGCAACAGGACAGGAAATGGCGGGCACTTGGATGGGTTGCCCTTTCAGAGCTGTTACAGAGAAAGGCTTTACTTTGTTGTCATAAGGCTAGGTCGTGGTGGTTAAGACGATGTTAATGTGCTTTGGGAATATGAGAATATGGACATAAGGCGGTAGTAAACATTGTAGAAACAAAGAGTGTGTGAACCCTTTGAGATATGACATGGGAGTTGACCTGACCACTGCTGTACTGTAATAGGGAGTCAGCATTCTAGCAGTGAGTCAGTCATTATTGAGGTACTCTAACATCGCCTGGCTGCTAAGAACTCTGAGAAACACTTTGTAGTATCTGCCTGGCTGTGCATACTGGGCTGGGATTGGTGGGATAGCTGGGCGCTCACGTTACAGAAACACTTATACAATGCTGACCTTCTGTGTGAACTTAGATTGGACCTGTTGCACACACAAACACACATAAACAGTACACACACACACACACACACACATACAGTGGGGGAAAAAAGTATTTAGTCAGCCACCAATTGTGCAAGTTCTCCCACTTAAAAAGATGAGAGAGGCCTGTAATTTTCATCATAGGTACACGTCAACTATGACAGACAAAATGAGGGAAAAAAATCCAGAAAATCACATTGTAGGATTTTTTATGAATTTATTTGCAAATTATGGTGGAAAATAAGTATTTGGTCAATAACAAAAGTTTCTCAATACATTTACATTTACATTTACGTCATTTAGCAGACGCTCTTATCCAGAGCGACTTACAAATAGGTGCATTCACCTTATAGCCAGTGGGATAACCACTTTACAATGTTTTTTTTTTTGAAGATGAATACTTTGTTATATACCCTTTGTTGGCAATGACACAAGTCAAACGTTTTCTGTAAGTCTTCACAAGGTTTTCACACACTGTTGCTGGTATTTAGGCCCATTCCTCCATGCAGATCTCCTCTAGAGCAGTGATGTTTTGGGGCTGTCGCTGGGCAACACAGACTTTCAACTCCCTCCAAAGATTTTCTATGGGGTTGAGATCTGGAGACTGGCTAGGCCACTCCAGGACCTTGAAATGCTTCTTACGAAGCCACTCCTTCGTTGCCCGGGCGGTGTGTTTGGGATCATTGTCATGCTGAAAGACCCAGCCACGTTTCATCTTCAATGCCCTTGTTGATGGAAGGAGGTTTTCACTCAAAATCTCACGATACATGGCCCAATTCATTCTTTCCTTTACACGGATCAGTCGTCCTGGTCCCTTTGCAGAAAAACAGCCCCAAAGCATGATGTTTCCACCCCCATGCTTCACAGTAGGTATGGTGTTCTTTGGATGCAACTCAGCATTCTTTGTCCTCCAAACACGACGAGTTGAGTTTTTACCAAAAAAGTTCTATTTTGGTTTCATCTGACCATATGACATTCTTCCAATCCTCTTCTGGATCATCCAAATGCACTCTAGCAAACTTCAGACGGGCCTGGACATGTACTGGCTTAAGCAGGGGGACACGTCTGGCACTGCAGGATTTGAGTCCCTGGCGGCGTAGTGTGTTACTGATGGTAGGCTTTGTTACTTTGGTCCCAGCTCTCTGCAGGTCATTCACTAGGTCCCCCCGTGTGGTTCTGGGATTTTTGCTCACCGTTCTTGTGATCATTTTGACCCCACGGGGTGAGATCTTGCGTGGAGCCCCAGATCGAGGGAGATTATCAGTGGTCTTGTATGTCTTCCATTTCCTAATAATTGCTCCCACAGTTGATTTCTTCAAACCAAGCTGCTTACCTATTGCAGATTCAGTCTTCCCAGCCTGGTGCAGGTCTACAATTTTGTTTCTGGTGTCCTTTGACAGCTCTTTGGTCTTGGCCATAGTGGAGTTTGGAGTGTGACTGTTTGAGGTTGTGGACAGGTGTCTTTTATACTGATAACAAGTTCAAACAGGTTCCATTAATACAGGTAACGAGTGGAGGACAGAGGAGCCTCTTAAAGAAGAAGTTACAGGTCTGTGAGAGCCAGAAATTTTGCTTGTTTGTAGGTGACCAAATACTTATTTTTCCACCATAATCTGCAAATAAATTCATTAAAAATCCTACAATGTGATTTTCTGGATTTTTTTTTCTCTATTTGTCTGTCATAGTTGACGTGTACCTATGATGAAAATTACAGGCTTCTCTCATCTTTTTAAGTGGGAGAACTTGCACAATTGGTGGCTGACTAAATACTTTTTTTCCCCACTGTACATACACACACATATACACAAACACACATACATACACACATACACTCACACACACACACACACATACACATATACACACACTCACTCACACACACATACATTCACACACACAAACACACACATACACACATACATACACACACTCACACACACATACACTCACACACACACACACAAACACATACAGTACACACACATACAGTACACACACACATACACATACACACATATACACACACTCAAACACACACACATCAAGTACACACACACACACACACATACACACTCACACACGCACACACACACACACACACACACACACACACACACACACACGGCCTGTGTATGGCGTCATACACTGTAAATGGTGCAACTCATGTTCCTCCTGGCATGTGTGTGTGTATGGGAGGGAGAAGTCAAGCCTGTCCAGCCTTTCCACACACCATCAGGTAACGTCAGTCTTTCCCCTCTGATCTGACCGTATCTCCCCTCCCCTCCTCCCCCAAACTCTCCCCATAGACCTCCCACCCTGTCTGTGAGAAAGGCATGGAGATGATATCATTGCATGAAAGCCTGAAGCCTATTGGCTTCTCTGCTTCCCCTGTCTACCTGCCTCCGCCATAACTCCCTCCGTCAGACAAAAAGACAGCCAAGACTGGAAGACGTGGCTGAATGGAAGACAGAGAGACAGTAAGAGAAAGAGAGCTAGAGAGGCAGACAGACACAGGTATTTAGTCAGAGATCGAGTGGGCGAAGAGACCTAGCTAGACAGACAGACATAGCTGAACGCTGGTCAGGAGAGAGAATAAGTTCAGAAGCTCCAGAGAGCCCTCTCTCTGGCAGCGATGCAGCCCCAGTCAGAGCACCTGATTTCCCCATCAGCCCTCCTCCGTGGTCCCCTCGGTGTGGAGCGATCTCTGCTCGCTGTTCCACGGCCCACTGACTTCAAACATGAGCTACTTCAGGAATGATAATGACAGAAACACGCCTGGAAAAATATATTTATCTTCCAAAATACTCTGTCCTTACTCTCTCTGTCTCTTTTACTTTTTCTTGCAACTGTTTTTCAGATAGCATTGTGATTTATGACTGTTCTCTCCTACCTGTTTACCACCGTACCAATCTGATTGGCTGGGTTTGGTGGGCACGGGGAGGAGGTGTTAAATGGCTTGGTGGTGATTGGCAGGGAATGTTCCATCCCGTCCCATCCTGAGCAGAGCAGCACACCTGTCTGATGCCAAAGAGGAGTAGAGAGCAGTTCACCGGGAGCCCAGCCCGCCAGCCTTTCCCACAGTGCTCCACTCAACTCTTACATTCCTGTCCTGTGACAGCATGTCTGCTTTTATATGCTCCTCAGACTTTTTACTGAAAATACTCAGTGTCAGAAAGTCTAACTCATATTCATCTGATGTAGTATTTCATGTCCCAATATTTCCCTCTAATTAGTATTTTCAGAATGGTTTATGTGTTCAATACCCTTGCACAGTTTTTCAGTGGGCCTCAGTAGGTAGTAGCTACACATCCCTTTAAGACATCAACAGTACATCATCACTAACTACACATCCCCTTTAAGAAACTTCTGGCATTGATATTTTCATTTGTGTTATAGCGCAATGTATACTGAGAAAAAATATAAATACAACATGCAACAATTTCAAAGATTTTACTGAGTTAATCAGGAAATCAGTCAATTGAAATAAATTCATTAGGCCCTAATCTATGGATTTCACATAACTGGGAATACAGATATGCATCTGTTGGTCACAGATACCTTAATGGGCCTCAGGATCTCGCCATGGTATGTTTGTGCATTCAAATTGCTATCGATAAAATACAATTGTGTTCGTTGTCCGTAGCTTATGCCTGCCCATACCATAACCCCACCGCCAGCACTCTGTTCACAATGTTAACATCAGCAAACCGCTCACCTACATGACGCCATACACATGGTCTGCGGTTGTGAGGCTGGTTGGATGTACTGCCAAATTCTCTAAAATGACATTGGAGGCGGCTTATGGTAGAGAAATAAACATTAAATTCTCTGGCAACAGCTCTGGTGGAAATTCCTGCAGTCAGCATGCCAATTGCATGCTCCCTCAAAACTTGAGACATATGTGGTATTGTATTGTGTGACAAAACTGCACATTTTAGAGTGGCCTTTTATTGTCCCCAGCACAAGGTGCACCTGTGTAGTGATAATGCTGTTTAATCAGCTTCTTGGTATGCCACACCTGTCAGGTGGATGGATTATCTTGACAAAGGAGAAATGTTCACTAACAGGGATGTAAAGAGATTTGTGCACAACATTTGAGAGAAATAAGCTTTTTGTGCATATGGACAATTTCTGGGATCTTTTATTTAATCTCATGAAACATGGGACCAACACTTTACATGTTCCGTTTATATTTTTGTTAAATGTAGTTTGATCATGATTGTTTAGCCACACAGTCAGGACGCTCTAGTTTATTGGTGTTAAAACATCCCAAGGTGCCTCACGGCCTCTGTCAGGTGACCAGCAGGATGACATCAGTCCATTCCATTCCAGGTCTTAAATCATCTTGATAGATGTGCTGCGGCACACTCCAGAAAGAGACCCACAAAAAGTCGGAATGCCATGCACTTCCGAGCCGGAATATTGCCGGCATCCAGTTCTCCGCAGGAATGTCCCCCAGATCCCTTAGCCACCAGTATCGCCTGCTTGGTCCCAGCTTGGGACATGACTCAACCCTCTATCTTCATAATCCCCGTGGGGCACCCCCTTCTAACTAACGTCCACTAGATTGATTGACCATGTGGAATGGCTGACCAGGGTACGGAGTACAGTAACCACCAGAAGGTCTCCATAACTGAAGGATAAGGTCATGCGGTGTAGATGACTGCTCAGATGGTTATTTACTAGTGACCACATAACTAAACTAGATGGATTTACCGTGGTGAATAGGTGATAAGGGTGACCCTAGTACAGGTCCGTTTAAGAGAGGAGTGCCACCAAGTCTCCATCCCTGGGAGATGATGTGTGGACGACTGCTCAGATGGTTATTTACTAGTGACCACAGAACCACAACTGGGGTCAACCACAGAAAGGCAAAACAAGTATCTTTGTAATGCTGCCCTTAGTTATGATACCTGATATGGTGCCCTCTGCCATGTTGCCATGTCTGACCATCAGTGGCATATTATTCACCATTTGTTATAATAGTTTGTTCACAATGTTGCTTCGTAAAAGCTTCATTCCCAACTACATAGTCAGGTTTGATTGTTTCCTCACTTTGGTTAGAGTGTGCGTGTGTGTGTGCGTGTGTGTGATAAGTCTTTGTTTGTTTGAGTTGTCCTTGGTAATGAAAGTGCTATTTTCTTCCTCTGCAATTTCAATTCCCACTCAAGGACAATGGGAATTGGAACATAAAATATTCAACGTCTTGAGATTGTTTCTGAATAGAGACAGGCATTCTGCATGCCACTCACTCCTCTATCCTCCCTCTCAATTCAATCATTAAAATGTTTTTCTAAAGCCCTTTTTACCTCAGCAGTTATCACAAGTGCTTATACAGAAAAACAGGCTACAACCCCAAAGAGCAAGCAATGCAGATGTAGAAGCACGGTGGCTAGGAAAAACTCCCAAGAAATGCAGTAACCTAGGAAGAAACCTAGAGAGGAACCAGGCTCTGAGGGGTGGCCAGTCCTCTTCTGGCTCTGCCGGGTGGAGATTATAAGAGTACATAAGATGTTCAAATGTTCATAGATGACCAGCAGGGTCAAATAATAATCACAGTGGTTGTAGAGGGTGCAACATTTCAGCACCTCAGGAGTAAATGTCAGTTGGCTTTTCATAGCCGAGCATTCAGAGGTCGAGAAGGAGAGGGGGTCAAAACAGCAGGTCCAGGACAAGGTAGCACGTCCAGTGAACAGGTCAGGGTTCAATAGCCACAGATAGAACAGCAGAAACTGGATCAGCAGCACGACCAGGTGAACTCGGGATGCCTCCGAGAGGGGAGAAAGATAAACATTTTAATCTATAGTTGACTTCTGAAAAACTCAAATGGGGGTAAAAACAAGTGGAGAGGGGAACTGCTTACAGGGGATCCACCAAAAGGGCAACACAGAGTTTAGGAACGGGAGCGAGAGCGGCTATGGCGAGGAGAGTAGCGAGGAGATCCTCTGCCACCACGGAGAGAGAGAGAGAGAGAGAGAGGATAATTAGAGGGAGCATACTTAAGATCACACAGGACACCAGATAAGACAGGAGAATTACACCAGATAGGACAGACTAACCCTAGCCCCCCGGCACATAGACTATTGCAGGGGGGTCGGGGGACACTGGCACCGTCCAAAGTTACCCCCGGACAGGGCCAACCAGGCAGGATATACAGTGCCTTGCAAAAGTATTCATCCCCCTTGGCATTTTTCCTATTTTGTTGCATTACAACCTGTAATTAAAATGGATTTCATGTAATGGACATACACAAAATAGTCCAAATTGGTGAAGTGAAATGAAAAAAATTACTTGTTTCAAAACATTCTAAAAAATAATTCACGGAAAAGTGGTGCGTGCATATGTATTCACCCCCTTTGCTATGAAGCCCCTAAATAAGATCTGGTGCAACCAATTACCTTCAGAAGTCACATAATTAGTTAAATAAAGTCCACCTGTGTGCAATCTAAGTGTCACATGATCTCAGTATATATACACCTGTTCTGAAAGGCCCAAGAGTCTGCAACACCACTAAGCAAGGGGCACCACCAAGCAAGCGGCACCATGAAGACCAAGGAGCTCTCCAAATAGGTCAGGGACAAAGTTGTAGAGAAGCACAGATCAGGGTTGGGTTATAAAAAAAATAACAGAAACTTTTAACATCCTACGGAGCACCATTTAAAATTATTATAAAACATTTGAAAGAATATGGCACCACAACAAACCTGCCAAGAGAGGGCCGCCCACAAAAACTCACGGACCAGGCAAGGAGAGCATTAATCAGAGAGGCAACAAAGAGACCAAAGATAACCCCGAAGGAGCTGCAAAGCTCCACAGCGGAGATTGGAGTATCTGTCCATAGGACCACTTTAAGCCGTACACTCCACAGAGCTGGGCTTTACGGAAGAGTGGCCAGAAAAAAGCCATTGCTTTAAGAAAGAAATAAGCAAACACGTTTGGTGTTCGCCAAAAGGCATGTGGGAGACGCCCCAAACATATGGAAGAAGGTACTCTGGTCAGATGAGACTAAAATTGAGCTTTTTGGCCATCAAGGAACACTATGTCTGGCGTAAACCCAACACCTCTCATCACCCCTCATCACCCCGAGAATGGCAGCATCATGCTGTGGGGATGTTTTTAATCGGCAGGGACTGGGAAACTGGTCAGAATTGAAGGAATGATGGATGGCGCTAAATACAGGGAAATTCTTGAGGGAAACCTGTTTCAGTCTTCCAGAGATTTGCATATTCAAAGTGGTAGGCATGTTGTGTAATTCAAATGATACAAACCCCCCAAAAATCTATTTTAATTCCAGGTTGTAAGGCAACAAAATAGGAAAAATGAAAAGGGGGGTGAATACTTTCGCAAGCCACTGTAACCCCACCCACTTTGCCAAATCACAGGCCCCCACACCACCAAAGGGATATCAACAGACCACTAACTTACTACCCTGAGACAAGGCCGAGTATAGCCCACGAAGATCTCCCCCACCGCAAGAGCCCGAGGCAGTGCAAATCTGGACAGGAAGATCACGTCAGTGACTCAACCCAATCAAATCGAGTAAAAAGCCTGGCATGACGTGATGCACCTCTCCTAGGGACAACATGGGAGAGCGTGAGCAAGCCAGTAACTCAGCCCATGTAATAGAGTCAGCGGTAGAGAACCGCAGTGGAGAGAGGGGAGCCGGCCAGGCAGAGACAGCAAGGGCGGTTCATCACTCCAGTGCCTTGCCGTTCACCTTTGTACCCCTGGGCCAGAGTACACTCAATCATAGGACCCACTGAAGAGACGAGTCTTCAGAAAAGACTTAAAGGTTGAGACCGAGTCTGCGTCTCTCACATGGAACGGCAGACCATTCCATAAAATGTAGCTCTATAGGAGAAAGCTCTGCCTCCAGCTGTTTGCTTAGAAATTCTAGGAACAATAAGGAGGCCTGCGTCTTGTGACCGTAGCATACATGTAGGTATGTACGGCAGGACCAAATCGAAATCCATGTAATGCTTTGTAGGTTAACAGTAAACCCTTGAAATCAGCCCTAGCCTTAACCATTCAAACCAGTTATTTCTACAGTCATTTCCTACGTCCCCTGAAAAGGAAATGTTTTCGATTATAGCTATACATTCGCAAATCGTGACACTCGGGAAAGACTTTTGTAATGGGATTTTTCATTTATTTTATATTTGGAGAAGGTTTGAATAGGAGGAAGAGTTAAATCATTACAGACTCATTTCTGGTCATTCTTCGCTCATCTCTGGCAGAGAAATCCACATTTTCCTTCAACTAATGTTCCGCTCAGCTCAGTGTTCCTTCCATGAGGGGAGTCCTCCAATCGTGTTCCTATGACATCATTGGGTGATAACAGGGAAAATTCCTGAATCAAATCAGCCAAAACTCATAACAAAGTTTAAGGGGGATTAGAAATAGTTTTGCCTTGATGTGTAAACTGAGGAAGGAGAACGATGCTGTCAGAGCTTCTCTCCACTCTGTGGCCAGTGAGTGTATCTACTTAGTTGTTAGAGCTGGTCATGCTCTCTTGGCACAGTAACTCACATCAGATCTGTGTCCCAAATAGCACCTTATTCCCATAAGGCTCTGGTCAAAAGTAGTGCACTATATGGAATAGGGTGCCATTTGGGACACAACCCAGAAGTTCATGTAGGGTCCTTTGTGAATGAAGAACAGTTTGTCTCCAGCCCTCCAGCCCTCCTCACCCCCCCAGTCTCCCTCCTCTCAACCCAACTAGATGGTACTGTAACTAAAACCAGGAGGAGCGTGGTTAAATACATTCCTCCTTCACTTGTAATCACCACTGAATACTGAGTTAAATTTGTTATGAATTTCACTGCATTAGAATGCTTAAATAACCATGTTTATGTCATGTGATTCTGTTTCCACAGTTCTTTTTTTGCATTTCACAAGTTTATTATAAAGCCGTTCTGTGTAGATGGACTCGTTCTTTATTGGTTGGTTTTTGGCATCATGGTATCACTGATCGAGATGCTGATTGGATGATGTCATATTAGCAAGCTGCTGCAGTGCGGTCACAGCCTCCAAGGATGGAGTGGTTGAGAGTGGTCGATGGCAGCTGGTCCATGTCTACATCATGATGGTTTATGACCACAAGCCCTTAGCATGTGAGCTAAGAATAGTCTTACAGAGACCAGACCCTGACCATTGTCATGTGATCTGATCTGTGTGCCTGTGCTGTGACCTTTGTTTGGCATACGAGACATTGGCTAGTGGTGACATCACACGAGACATTGGCTAGTGGTGACATCACACGAGACATTGGCTAGTGGTGACATCACACAATACATTGGCAAGGGGTGTGTGTGTCTAGGGGTGACAGAGTGCAACAGCAGTGTAACTGAAGTGGGAGGCCTTACTCTTATCAAAGACGTTAACCACAGACCTCGTCTACCGTATGTGTAGATTAAATGGCCGTGAGCCTCTTTAGGATGTGCTGTATGGAGAGAGCATCTCTTATCTCTGCCTTTTGTATGTGTGTTGTGTGTGTGTGTGTGACCTTGTGTGTGTCTGTTTCTGTGTCTGTGTATGTGTGGGTGTGTGTTGCGTGTTATTGCGTGTGTCCATATGACATATCAGTAACAGAAGTTGACTGCTCCACAGTAGATGGCTGCCTCACCCCTACATGGTAAAGAATTTAGACAATTCAGAGCAAAACAAATGCCTGCCCTTCCTATTCGAATAGTAAGCAGCTGATTAATGTGTCAGTGTGTGTATATTAGTACAGGATCTCCACTTCAACCATGCCACTGCACTGACCTGACCTGCGTTCCAGCACAGGTGCTCAGAGTTTCAGTTTGCTATCATGAAGGTGCACAGAGATCACATCACTGGCTTTTCTATAGACTCATAATGATTGTGTGTGTGTGTGTGTGTGTGTGTGTGTGTGTGTGTGTGTGTGTGTGTGTGTGTGTGTGGAGGGAGGGCAGGAGGGGGGGGGGGGGGACTCTGAAAAGCATGTCGCAAAACACGCAATTACAAGAATATTACTTTCACAGATTATATAAAATTGGGTGTCCATTGAAAGCTAAGAGTTTATCTTTTTGGGAAATGAAGTTATATTTTCTAATTTCTCTCCCTCTTGAGGAGGGAGGATAGTGAAAGTTCACAGAAGTTACAAGTAATGGTAGACCTACCAATTAGTTATAGTGATTTTACTGATATCAATTTTGTTTATGAATTATTAAGTGATTCAAATTCGGAATTACCAAAAAATCTGTATTGGAATTACTTCAACTGAATTGGCTACAATGGGAAATCATAATAGTCACAAACCACAGTTGGGTCACCTGCTACTGTCCTCTCGTCCACTGGCATAGTGTTATGTTCAGCTCATAACTGTTTCTTTGTCTTTCTGTTGTCTGGTGGTCAAACCAAGAGTGTTAAAACAGTCTGAGTCTGGACAACCCCCCTCTCTCTCTCTCTTTCTCTCTCTCTCTCTCTCTCTCTCTCTCGCTCTCTCTCTCTTTCTCTCTCTCTCTCTCTCTCGCTCGCTCGCTCTCGCTCTCTCTCTCGCTCTCTTTCTCTCTCTCTCTCTCGCTCGCTCGCTCTCTCTCGCTCTCTCTCTCTCTCTCTCACTCTCTCTCTCTCTCTCTCTCTCTCTCTCTCACTCACTCACTCACTCACTCACTCACTCACTCACTCACTCACTCACTCACTCACTCACTCACTCACTCACTCACTCACTCACTCACTCTCTCTCTCTAGTTAATGTCACCTCTCCCAGCTCTTACTGACACCTACCCATGAGCCCCATCTCTTTCCATTTACTGTAACCAGCATCCTCACCCACTGAGCACCGACCGACACCGAATGTTCATGGACTTTGAAAATGTTGTCAGTCCACCCTGTCCTTGATGTTAACGTCCACAGACGGACCAGACTGGACCAAATCTGAACCTATCACAGATGTATGTTTCACAAGTTTGGATAGCACAGTACAGGACAGTACTGAGTACTGTACAGTGAGTAGAGCACATTAGAGTACAGTACAATACAGTAAAGAAAAGTAGAGTATAGTACAGTAAAGTAGAGTACAGTATATTGTACTGTACTGTACTGAACTGTACTGTACTGTACTGAACTCTACTTTACGGTACTGTACTCGACTGCACTGCACTGTCCTGAACTCTACTCTGCTCTGCTGTGCTGCGCTGTGATGTCCAAACTTGTGAAACATGACGAGAATGACATTCACATCCATAATTATGCATTTCTGTGTAGTACAGATCAGGGACGCATGATGTAATTCCGTTACCGTAATTCCATTACCGAGTGTAAATCCACTTTGCTTACTGTTGATCAATAACCAAAGTAGATTTTTTCAAACTAAAGGTGCCATGTCATAGCTGAAACCTAATTCTTTCTGCTGACATCTTTGAATCTTAATTCGGAGCAGATATTTAACTTTATTTATTTTGGAAAACGTGGTCGCATAAAAACCTGAGGGAGATTTTCCACAATTCCATTACCAAAGTTTGCATCTGCACAATTCTTCCACATAATTAATTTTTGTAAATGTTTCAGTGGAAATTGTTGAAAGTAGTCCCGTGTAGCTCAGTTGGTAGACCATGGCGCTTGCAACGCCAGGGTTGTGGGTTCGATTCCCACGGGGGACCAGTATAAAAATGTATGCACTCACTAACTGTAAGTCACTCTGGATAAGAGCGTCTGCTAAATGACTAAAATGTAAATGCCATTGTGCATAGAGTTGTATGGTTTGTTAAACTTTGAAATCAATGTACTTTTTTGGGCATATACAGTATTTGAAAGTGAAAAATAAGTGAGTCAAAGCATAATTCTGTTACCGTGGCAGCATGCAGATCATCTGTCTTCCTGACGTTTATTTCCTTTTCTCTGTAATTGAGATTCATTAGGCCGTCACTTTGAGAAGGACTCAAAGCACAGCGCCCAAATACTTTCTTCCTCCCACGAAAGAACTGGAGCTGTTCCTACCTTCCTCTTCTTTTTCTCTTTCTCAGCTGTAGAAAATAAAATGATTTATCTCCTCCTCCTTTCCTCCTCTTTCCTCAGCATCACTTAACATGCTGAGCCAGCCAGAGAACATGGCTTAACATGCTGAGCCAGCCAGAGAACATGGCTTAACATGCTGAGCCAGCCAGAGAACATGGCTTAACATGCTGAGCCAGCCAGAGAACATGGCTTAACATGCTGAGCCAGCCAGAGAACATAGCTTAACATGCTGAGCCAGCCAGAGAACATGGCTTAACATGCTGAGCCAGCCAGAGAACATAGCTTAACATGCTGAGCCAGCCAGAGAACATGGCTTAACATGCTGAGCCAGCCGGAGAACATGGCTTAACATGCTGAGCCAGCCAGAGAACATGGCTTAACATGCTGAGCCAGCCGGAGAACATGGCTTAACATGCTGAGCCAGCCGGAGAACATGGCTTAACATGCTGAGCCAGCCAGAGAACATGGCTTAACATGCTGAGCCAGCCAGAGAACATGGCTTCTGAGATGTTGGAACTTGGAATGGTTGAGGAGATTCTAGAACACAAGAGACAAACAACATCAGATCTCCCAGAGAAAGAGAGAGAGATGGCCCTGCAGGGGGGAGTCAGTCTAATGTGTTTAAGACCTTCAGCAACCAGCTGCTCTCTAAGCCACATAGAGAGGAGAGGGTTTAGACCACTACTTTAGAATTCCAGCAATGTTCCAGAACCCACCAGGAGATACATTTTCCCTTCTCTGTATGTGGCTGATGGAATGGGAGGAGGGATGCTGCCTGGAATTAGATGCTGGGATGTCTACTTTCTAAACCAGTGGCGATTAGAGAGGTACCATTCCTGGAAGATAAAACAGCTTCATCAGCTGGTAGAGGTATGCTGCCCTATGTCCACCCAGGTTCACCCCCTGAACATCCTCTCAGCCCTTATAAGGTCAAATCACAGGTCGGCCGAGAGCGAAAGTGAATCTGTTTTGCAGCATTGAGACGAACTGAGGTATTCGTGGCTGGGAAAAGCATCAAGTATGTAGAAGACATCCTCCAGTGTTTGTTTTCTCTAATTCCCTGTATGCATCCTGGAATTCTGAACTGGTCGCTGGCGTTGCGTAAAAATACAGACTTGGGGCTATATTGTTTTTCCAGCTCAGTCTTTGGTAAATACATCAGGAAAGCCTGACAAAATTTGTGTTTTCAGTTTTCAGTTATAAGCATAAACAACCCTCCATTTCTTTTGGCCCTCCTCCTGAAATATGTGCCGATCCTTCCAAGGTTTTGCTATATCTGTGGGTGTTCTGGGCTTCTTCATTTTGTAATATCTATTTTTGTCCAGTGTTTGTGTTCTCTTATGCACCATTTGTGTGTTGTGTTCAATGTGTTCCAGAACTTCTGGCCCTGGCCTGTGTGTGTGTGTGTTCTGTTCTGTGTGTTCCAGAACTTCTGGCCCTGGCCTGTGTGTGTGTGTTCTGTTCTGTGTGTTCCAAAACTTCTGGCCCTGGCTTGTGTGTGTGTGTTCTGTTCTGTGTGTTCCAGAACTTCTGGCCCTGGCCTGTGTGTGTGTGTTCTGTTCTGTGTGTTCCAGAATTTCTGGCACTGGCCTGTGTGTGTGTGTTCTGTTCTGTGTGTTCCAGAACTTCTGGCCCTGGCCTGTGTGTGTGTGTTGTGTTCTGTGTGTTCCAGAACTTCTGGCCCTGGCCTGTGTGTGTGTGTTGTGTTCTGTGTGTTCCAGAACTTCTGGCCCTGGCCTGTGTGTGTGTGTTGTGTTCTGTGTGTTCCAGAACTTCTGGCCCTGGCCTGTGTGTGTGTGTTCTGTTCTGTGTGTTCCAAAACTTCTGGCCCTGGCTTGTGTGTGTGTGTTGTGTTCTGTGTGTTCCAGAACTTCTGGCCCTGGCTTGTGTGTGTGTGTGTTCTGTTCTGTGTGTTCCAGAACTTCTGGCCCTGGCCTGTGTGTGTGTGTTCTGTTCTGTGTGTTCCAAAACTTCTGGCCCTGGCTTGTGTGTTCTGTTCTGTGTGTTCCAGAACTTCTGGCCCTGGCCTGTGTGTGTGTGTTCTGTTCTGTGTGTTCCAGAATTTCTGGCACTGGCCTGTGTGTGTGTGTTCTGTTCTGTGTGTTCCAGAACTTCTGGCCCTGGCCTGTGTGTGTGTGTTGTGTTCTGTGTGTTCCAGAACTTCTGGCCCTGGCCTGTGTGTGTGTGTGTTCTGTTCTGTGTGTGGCAGTGTGTGTGTGGCAGGGTTTCCGTTAGCCGGTAATAGCCGGATTTTGGCCGATTTTTTTGTTGTTGAAAAGCCGATAAATAAAATTGGTACCGGCCAATTGTCCAGGAGAAGAAGAAAAAATCCCATTGTGAAATGATGCTTTTTAGCCTCTTCATTGATGAAAAATACCAGGCTGAGGAAAAGTAAATGTGGACTGTTATTCTAACATCTTCAATGTGCTCATCAGAATTCTGTAAGAAGGACTGCACATCCTTGCATCCTCGACTTGCATGTTCTGTTAATATGAATTACCATAATCAAAATGTGATTTCTGTCATTCTGAGCACTGTGAGTAGACGCCCTAATCAGGTTGCGCACCCAATGCATATGGGTCCGGTAAATTTCTCAAATGTCCGGTAAATTGAAATGCTGCCTGTCAAATGCCCGGTGCCACATTTTCCTAATGGAAACCTTGGTGTGTGTGTGTGTGTGTGTGGCAGTGCATACCTCAGGTCCCTGCTGTGTAGTTAATTATGTCCAGTCATTCAATTAGCCCCTGGAGGAGACATAGCCGCCCGCTGCCCACACCCCCACTGTTCTCTCTCTCTCTCTCTCTCTCTCTCGCTCTCGCTCTCTCGCTCTCTCGCTCTCTCGCTCTCTCTCTCTCTCTCTCTGCTTTTTTTATCATCAGCCAGTAATTATCCAATAAGTGGAATGCAAGTCCTCAGTCTCTGAGACACACAGAGTGGTTGATTACAGAGCCTAATGAATTCCCTTTCCTGTATTCCAGGAACATTGCATAATGCAGATGCCATATAATTGCTTTCTGCAGTATTGCAGGCATTGTGAAAAGCAATGTTCCCCACGCTCTCATCCATACCTCCTTTCTCATTCTCTCCTTCCATAACGCAAATCATTCTCAGATGTCAATTAAGCCTCTGTGTTCTAGCTTTAACTCAACTAAGTTGTACATCTCCCTCAGAATGACTCAGCAGACTGACTCAGCAATGTTGGGACTACTAGGCTAGTATGACTCCACTGTGGACTGTTAGCTTTGTCTCTGTACTCTGACATGACCTGTCCTGTCACTATCAGTCCCAGGCTAAATCCTGACCTGTCCTGTCACTATCAGTCCCAGGCTAAATCCTGACCTGTCCTGTCACTATCAGTCCCAGGCTAAATCCTGACCTGTCCTGTCACTATCAGTCCCAGGCTAAATCCTGACCTGTCCTGTCACTATCAGTCCCAGGCTAAATCCTGACCTGTCCTGTCACTATCAGTCCCAGGCTAAATCCTGACCTGTCCTGTCACTGTCAGCCCCAGGCTAAATCCTGACCTGTCCTGTCACTGTCAGCCCCAGGCTAAATCCTGACCTGTCCTGTCACTGTCAGCCCCAGGCTAAATCCACAGCAGCGCCCTGAAAGTTGCAGAAAAGCAACTGTATGTGTTTGTGCGTGTGTGTGTTTGGGGCCATGCATCCACACACACACTGGGATGCTAACAGCCCATATGGATTCTTATATGTTCTAACTGGAACTTGTAAGTAATGCAAATGGCAGCAAATACACTTACAAGATTCATAGAATATTCTTGTAATATATGACTTACATGGGTGGTTAACATTTAGACATAACAGAAATGTTGCATGTATTATATAAAAAACATACAAGAGACATGTAAACTAAACCTTGTAAGGTCTCACATACAGTGCATTCGGAAAGCATTCAGACCCCTTGACTTTTTCCACATTTTGTTACGTTACAGCCTTATTCTAAAATGGATTAAATCGTTTTTTCCCCTCATCAATCTACACACAATACCCCATAATGACAAGGCAAAAACAGGTAAAAAAAAACAAAAACAAAAAACATGTATGAAATATCACATTTACATAAGTATTCAGACCCTTTACTCAGTACTTTGTTGAAGCACCTTTGGCAGCGATTACAGCGATTACAGTCTTGAGTCTTCTTGGGTATGACGCTACAAGCTTGGCACACCTGTATTTGGGGAGTTCCTCCCATTCTTCTCTGCAGATCCTCTCAAGCTCTGTCAGGTTGATTGGGGAGCGTCGCTATGTCTCCTCGCGTCGATTGGATTCAAGTCTGGGCTCTGGCTGGGCCACTCAAGGACATTCAGAGACTTGTCCCAAGGCTGTCTTGGCTGTGTGCTTAGGGTCCGTGTCCTGTTGGAAGGTGAACCTTCGCCCCAGTCTGAGGTCCCTCGATCCTGACTAGTCTCCCAGTCCCTACCGGCTGAAAAACATCCCCACAGCATGATGCTGCCACCATCATGCTTCACTGTAGGAATGGTGTCAGGTTTCCTCCAGACGTGACGCTTGGCATTCAGGCCAAAGAGTTAAATCTTGGTTTCATCAGACCAGAGAATCTTGTTTCTCATTGTCTGAGAGTCCTTTTGGTGCCTTTTGGCAAAGTCCAAGCGGGCTGTCGTGCCTTTTACTGAGGAGTGGCTTACGTCTGGCCACTCTACCATAAAGGCCTGATTGGTGGAGTGGTGCAGAGATGGTTGTCCTTCTGGAAGGTTCTTCCATCTCCACAGAGGAACTCTGGAGCTCTGTCAGAGTGACCATCGGGTTCTTGGTCACCTCCCTGACCAGGGCCTTCTCCCCCGATTGCTCAGGTTGACCGGCCGGCCAGCTCTATGAAGAGTCTTGGTGGTTCCGAACTTCTTCCATTTTAGAATGATGGAGGCCACTGTGTTCTTGGGGACAATCCTGTCTCAGAGACCTCATGGCTTGGTTTTTGTTCTGAAATGGACTTTCAACTGTGGGACCTTATATAGACAGGTGTGTGCATTTCCAAATAATGTCCAATCAATTGAATTTACCACAGGTGGACTCCAATCAAGTTGTAGAAACATCTCAAGGATGATCAATGGAAACAGGATGCACCTGAGCTCAATGTCGAATCTCAAATCAAATCAAATCAAATTGTATTTGTCACATACACGTGTTTAGCAGATGTTATAGCGGGTGTAGCGAAATGCTTGTGCTTCTCATAGCAAAGGGTCTGAATACTTATGTAAATAAGGTATTTCTGTTTTTTATTTTTAATACAAAAATGTCTAAAAACCTGTTTTCGCATTGTCATTATGGGGTATTGTGTGTAGATTGATGAGAAAAATGTTTTATTTAATCAATTTTAGAATAAGGCTGTAACGTAACAAAATGTGGAAAAAGTGAAGGGGAACGAAAACTTTCCGAATGCACTGTACATGGGACATACACATTTCAAAACACTTGCATACCACTGTCTGACATCATTGATGCATGCAATGTGACACTTACTGAAAAAAGAAGCAAAGTCTGCCGTGAGGAGGATTAGGAGGAGCAGGTGGACCAGGATGAGAGAGGGGGAAAGCAGAAGGAGGAGAAGAGGAGGAGGAGGAGAAGAGGAGAGGAGAGAGGAGGGGCAGGAGGAGCAGGTGGAGGAAGGGGAGAAAGCAGATGGATGGGGGAGAGGAGGAAGAGAGGAGAGGAGAGGAGGAGGACAGGAGGAGGGGTATGGGGAGGAGGAGGAGCAGGGAGGAGTGGAGGGGGAGGAGGAGAGAAGAGGAGGAAGAGGAGAGAAGGAGGACAGGAAGAGGAGGAGGGGTATGGAGAGGAGGAGAGAGGAGGGGGAGGACAGGAGGAGGGGTATGGGGAGAGAGGAGGATAGGAGGAGGAACAGAGAAGGGGGAGGAGGAAGAGGAGAAAAGAGAAGAGGAGGAGGACAGAAGGGGGGGGGGAGAAGGAATGACTTTGATAGCAGCAGTGAATCTATTTAGTTATTAAGTGGTGATCTTTCAACAATCGTTTTCACAATAGCACATTCAAATCGAATCAAATCAAATGTATTTGTCACATGTGCCGACTACAACAGGTGTATACCTTACTGTGAAGTGCTTACTCACAAGCACTTAACCAACAATGCAGTTAAAAAAAAAAGAAATACATTTTAGTCATTTAGCAAATAGAGTTAAGAAAATATTTACTAATTAAACTAAAAAGTAACACAATAAAATTACATGACAATAAGGAGGCTATATACAGGGGGTACCGGTACCGAGTCAATGTTAGTCGAGGTTATTTGTACATGTAAGTGACTATGCATAGATAATAAACAGCTGTAGATAAATCAACTGTCCAGTAGGAGGTGCTGCCCAGCCTTAACCATGGAAACTTATACATGAACATTTATATAAAAATATAGTATTTTTTTTATAGTAATTGTCATGGTTTTTCATATGTTGACTTATAAAAATACTGTGTGAAACCTATAAGGAATTTCTTTGTAGAGGTTACATTCTCAGAACATACACTTTTCTTATAATATTCATTGATGACTCATATAATTCATATATTTTGTCTCAAATATGTCATACCATATCTTTGTATGAAATGCACCACAATCATGTATTAAATTGTGTATGTCATATAAGGCATATAAGTTAAAACGTATACAAATATCGCACTGACATATAAGAAAAAATATACAAAATCTTACCAGATCCTTATTAGATTTATTTTTTTATTTTTTTGCCATACAAGATTCTTATTTGATGTTCATAATTCTTTTCCATATGGGAGATGCGCTCAAACACAACACAGATATGCACAATCGCCCATACACACAAACAATGATGTATGCAGACATACAGTGGCTTGCGAAAGTATTCACCCCCCTTGGCATTTTTCCTTACAACCTGGAATTAAAATTGATTTTTTGGGGGGGTTGTATCATTTGATTTACACAACATGCCTACCACTTTGAAGATGCAAAATATTTTTTATTGTGAAACAAACAATAAATAAGACAAAAAACAGAAAACATGAGCGTGCATAACTATTCACCCCTCCAAAGTCAATACTTTGTAGAGCCACCTTTTGCAGCAATTACAGCTGCAAGTCTCTTGGAGTATGTCTCTATAAGCTTGGCACATCTAGCCACTGGGACTTTTGCCCATTCTTCAAGGCAAAACTGCTCCAGCTCCTTCAAGTTAGATGGGTTCTGCTGGTGTACAGAAATCTTTAAGTCATTCCACAGATTCTCAATTGGATTGAGGTCTGGGCTTTGACTAGGCCATTCCAAGACATTTAAATGTTTCCCCTTAAACCACTCAAGTGTTGCTTTAGCAGTATGCTTAGGGTAATTGTCCTGCTGGAAGGTGAACCTCTGATTAATGCCCTCCTTGCCTGGTCTGTGAGTTTTGGTGGGCGGCCCTCTCTTGGCAGGTTTGTTGTGGTGCCATATTCTTTCCATTTTTTATAATGGATTTAATGGTGCTCCGTGGGATGTTCAAAGTTTCTGATATTTTTTTATAACCCAACCATGATCTGAACTTCTCCACAACTTTGTCCCTGACCTGTTTGGAGAGCTCCTTGGTCTTCATGGTGCCGCTTGCTTGGTGGTGCCCCATGCTTAGTGGTGTTGCAGACTCTGGGGCCTTTCAGAACAGATGTATAGAGTGAGGGGAAAAAGTATTTATCCCCTGCTGATTTTGTACGTTTGCCCACTGACAAAGACATGATCAGTCCATAATTTTAATGGTAGGTTTATTTGAACAGTGAGAGAAAGAATAACAACAAAAAAATCCAGAAAAACGCATGTCAAAAATGTTATAAATTGATTTGCATTTTAATGAGAGAAATAAGTATTTGACCCCTCTGCAAAACATGACTTAGTACTTGGTGGCAAAACCCTTGTTGACAATCACAGAGGTCAGACGTTTCTTGTAGTTGGCCAACAGGTTTGCACACATCTCAGGAGGGATTTTGTCCAACTCCTCTTTGCAGATCTTCTCCAAGTCATTAAGGTTTCGAGGCTGACGTTTGGCAACTCAAACCATCAGCTCCCTCCACAGATTTTCTATGGGATTAAGGTCTGAAGACTGGCTAGGCCACTCCAGGACCTTAATGTGTTTCTTCTTGAGCCACTCCTTTGTTGCCTTGGCCGTGTGTTTTGGGTCATTGTCATGCTGGAATACCCATCCACGACCCATTTTCAATGCCCTGTCTGAGGGAAGGAGGCCCCGTCCATCGTCCCTTTGATGCGGTGAAGTTGTCCTGTCCCCTTAGCAGAAAAACACCCCCAAAGCATAATGTTTCCACCTCCATGTTTGACGGTGGGGATGGTGTTCTTGGGGTTTTAGGCAGCATTCCTCCTCCTCCAAACACGGCGAGTTGAGTTGATGCCAAAGAGCTCGATTTTGGTCTCATCTGACCACAACACTTTCACCCAGTTGAATCATTCACCTCTGAATCATTCAGATGTTCATTGGCAAACTTCAGACAGGCCTGTATATGTGCTTTCTTGAGCAGGGGGACCTTGCGGGCACTGCAGGATTTCAGTCCTTCACGGCGTAGTGTGTTACCAATTGTTTTCTTGGTGACTATGGTCCCAGCTGCCTTGAGATCATTGACAAGATCCTCCCGTGTAGTTCTGGGCTGATTCCTCACCGTTCTCATGATCATTGCAACTCCACGAGGTGAGATCTTGCATGGAGCCCGATTGACAGTTATTTTGTGTTTCTTCCATTTGCGAATAATCGCACCAACTGTTGTCACCTTCTCACCAAGCTGCTTGGCGATGGTCTTGTAGCCCATTCCAGCCTTGTGTAGGTCTACAATCTTGTCCCAGACATCCTTGGAGAGCTCTTTGGTCTTGGCCATGGTGGAGAGTTTGGAATCTGATTGATTGATTGCTTCTGTGGACAGGTGTCTTTTATACAGGTAACAAGCTGAGATTAGGGGCACTCCCTTTAAGAGTGTGCTCCTAATCTCAGCTCGTTACCTGTATAAAAGACACCTGGGAGCCAGAAATCTTTCTGATTGAGAGGGGGTCAAATATGTATTTCCCTCATTAAAATGCAAATCAATTTATAACATTTTTGACATGCGTTTTTCTGGATTTTGTTGTTGTTATTCTGTCTCTCACTGTTCAAATAAACCTACCATTAAAATTATAGACTGATCATTTCTTTGTCAGTGGGCAAACGTACAAAATCAGCAGGGGATCAAATACTTTTTTCCCTCACTGTATATACTGAGATCATGTGACAGATGATGTGACACTTAGATTGCACACATGTGGACTTTATTTAACTAATTATGTGACTTCTGAAGGTAATTGGTTGCACCAGATCTTATTTAGGGGCTTCATAGCAAAGGGGGTGAATACATATGCACGTACCACTTTTCCGTTATTTATTTTTTGAATTTTTTGAAACAAGTTATTTTTTTCATTTCACTTCACCCATTTGGACTATTTTGTGTATGTCCATTACATGAAATCCAAATAAAAATCAATTTAAATTACAGATTGTAATGCAACAAAATAGGAAAAACGCCATGGGGGATGAATACTTTTGCAAGGCACTGTACACTATGTGCACACAACTGCACGTAGACACATGGAATGCACACAGTCACATAGCAAAACATATGCTTACACAAAAGCACATGCTTGCATAGCATGAGAAAGTTTCCATGTTGAAGCATAAGCCCTAGGCTATTTTCCTATTCCTTATCCAATGAAGTCAAACCTTTCAGAATTCTGAGAATCCCAGGAATGGGTTATTTTAAGAGCTTCTGAACAACTCTGTGTGTTATCAGATTAAGAAGCAGTTTAAGGAGAGGGGTGGGAGGGAGTTCAAAATCTGATCCACTTTCATAACCGTTAAATGAAGGGAGAGAGCGACGCTCTCCGTCACCATAAACACTGAGTATACAAAACATTAAGAACACCTTCCTAATATTGAATTGGACAGCCTCAATTCATCGAAAAGCGTTCCACAGGGTTGTTGGTCCATGTTGACTCCAATGCTTCTCACAGTTGTGTCAAGTTCGCTGGATGTCCTTTAGGTGGTTGACCATTCTTGATACACATGAGAAACTGTTGCGTGTGAAAAACCCAGCAGCGTTGCAGTTCTAGACACAAACTGGTGTGCCTGGCACCTACTACCATACCCCATTCAAAGGCACTTAAATCTTTTGTCTTTCCCATTTACCCTCTGAATGGCACACATACACAATCCATGTCTCAATTGTCTCAAGGTTTAAAAATCCATCTTTAACCAGTCTGCTCCCCTTAATCTACACTGATTGAAGTAGATTTAACAAGTGACGTCAATAAGGGATCATAACTTTCACCTGGATTCACCTGGTCAGTCTATGTCATGGAAAGAGCAGGTGTTCTTAATGTTTTGTATACTCGGTGTATAAACAACTTTTGGAAAGCTCATATTCTGAGCTAGCAATTCAAAAAGCATAGTCCACAGATCTAATTGAATCTGAACAACCCTTTACCTGGAACAGAATATTGAAAAATATGACCTTGGCATACGTAATCCAAACCATTAATTTATGCATTTTAGGTTTGTTCACAGACTGTATTTATACCAAGGAAACGTTTTACGATAAAATTGTCCCCAACTCCCAACTGTTCACTGTGTCCCCTAAATCGTATGCACATTCCTTCATATGATGTCGGAGTGCCCTGCAGTTAAATGCTTCTGGGGCAAAGCTACAAACAAAAATCCTGAAGTGCATGAATATTCAATTCTTTGCATATATTATGTTACTTAACCCCGTGAATCTCTCAATCAATCAGAGAAGTTTGCTGCTGGCAGGCAGCACTGGTGCTGAAAAAATCTTGTCTCTAAGATGGCAACCACCACGCTCTCTGCATGGTTTCCGCGTGGGGACGGAGGATGCGGGCGGGTGGATGGGGACTGAGGGTGGGAATTGGTTGGGGTTATCTTTGTGTGCATTTCTTTGATTGCTTTTTTGTTCCTGTAACCCCCCCTGAAAAAAAAAAGGACAAAGCGAAATAGAGCTGCTGTTGTGCCTTCTTCACGATGCTGCCGTGTGAAGAAACCATTACAGGTCCTCAGTGATGTGCACGTAGACGAACTTGAAGCTTTTAACCCTCTCCACATTAACAGTTGGTCCTGAGAGGACAGTTGTATGGTCAGTTACTCATTTAAAACAGATTTGTTTTGTTCTCCCGTTTCCCTTCACAGACGTCACAGCAGCAAATGTCTGTAGGAGTGGAAACTATCAGTCACTTAAAGCTACTGGCTATCTGAGTCAGTCCCCCTCGCCAAGCACACAGAATTAGAGTACGGCACAGTCAGTCCCCCTCGCCAAGCACACAGAATTAGAGTAAGGCACAGTCAGTCCCCCTCGCCAAGCACACAGAATTAGAGTACAGCATCGTCAGTCCCCCTCGCCAAGCACACAGAATTAGAGTAAGGCACAGTCAGTCCCCCTGACGCTGTTTTCCCCCTCTTCTTTCTTTCTTCTCTCCCTCTCTTTTATCTGTTCTAAATCATCGGCATGACTCGAGGCTCTATTATCTGTAATGTATGCTAATCATTCAAACATTCAAGGAGATGGGCCGTTTTACGGAGGGGGGGGCTGAGAAGTGGGGAACAGCAAGGCAGAGGAGTGGGGACTGTGTTTTTGGGGATGGGGCTCAGGGTAGGGATGCTTGCTATTCCCTTAAGTGTCTGGAAAGTGTGTGTTTCCATTACGCCATCTCGTTTCGCTGCAGTGCATGGCGTTGGTTGTTTTTGCACTGAGGCCAGGGGGGTAGACAGTAGAGGCAGGCCTGAGGTCCTTTGTGGCCAGGCCCAGGGCAGGCAGCCCCTGGTATGGTGTGGTGTGGCCAGGCTCCCCTCCGACGGTGGGCACACATCTGCTGGAAGGGTTGGCTCTTCTGCTGCCTGGCAGGCTGCTATCACAAAGAGAGGATAAATCAGAAGCAGTCTGTGGGGGATTGGTTTGAGGCTAGCTGGCTGTTTAGCTGTTTGGCTGCTGGCTGGCTCACTGGCTGGGCTGGCTGTCTGGAGAGATGGCTGACTGGAGAGATGGCTGACTGGAGAGATGGCTGACTGGAGATATGGCTGGCTGGAGAGATGGCTGGCTGGAGAGATGGCTGACTGGAGAGATGGCTGACTGGAGAGATGGCTGGCTGGAGATATGGCTGGCTGGAGAGATGGCTGACTGGAGATATGGCTGGCTGGAGAGATGGCTGGCTGGAGAGATGGCTGACTGGAGAGATGGCTGACTGGAGAGATGGCTGACTGGAGAGATGGCTGACTGGAGAGATGGCTGACTGGAGATATGGCTGGCTGGAGAGATGGCTGACTGGAGAGATGGCTGACTGGTGAGGTGCCTGGTGTGTGTCCTTCTGAGTCAGTCTGGGATGGTTTGTTTTGAGCAGACTGTGGATAAGTAAGTGACTTTTTCAAGTGTTTACAGTATGGTTATGTAAGGTCTTCCTGATTATGTCTTCACAGCAATAACTCATTTAACATACATTTCCTGAGGATTCATTGTAGAGGCATTTTAGCATAGCTGCTTCAGCCAAAATAATAATGCACAATTGTGATGAACACCAAAAGACCTGTAACCCTGAGGGGAAACTAAAAACATTGTTCCATTTCTCTTCAACTTTTTCTGTAAACACTGATCTGCCCTGACATTAGCCCTGAGCCAGAAGATGATGACCGTTATGACCCTGTTTTAATGGGCTGAGACTGGAGAGTCATGCATTGAGCAAAACATTTTATATTTAGTCATTTAGCAGACGCTCTTATCCAGAGCGACTTACAGTTAGTGAGTGCATACATTATTATAAAAAAATTTAAAATCATACTGGCCCCCCGTGGGAATCGAACCCACAACCCTGGCGTTGCAAACGCCATGCTCTACCAACTGAGCTACATCCCTGCCGGCCATTCCCTCCCCTACCCTGGACGACTTGTGCGCCGCCCCATGGGTCTCCCGGTCGTGGCCGGCTATGACAGAGCCTGGATTCGAACCAGGATCTCTAGTGGCACAGCTAGCACTGCATCCTTAGACCACTGCGCCACTCGGGAGAGAAAAAAACACCCACCCAATCAAGGGAAAGAACCTGGGAGGCGGCTGGTGAGAAGCCAGTCACACACACACACACACACACATATTGGCTTATCTAGTAGGAAATCCTACAGCAGTCTTCACTCTCTATCTATAAACACAGAAGGCTCACCTCATGCTCCGGCTTTTCAATACATAGAATTAATCTAACGGCTATAGCCACATAAATGTAACAAAATAATGGGACTGGTTTTACCCCATTTCGACCTAAAGAAAAAGTCCTAAATCCTTATTGGTAATGTGAGAGAGTTTTATGAGGACAAAGAGTGTCCATGAACTGAGAGAGTATTTGAAAGGAACTGATTTACGAGGAAGAATGCAGTGATTATAGTGTCTGTACACTGTAAAGGGATTTAGTTTGAGAAACCGGGGAACTCACGCTCAACTTTAAAGTTGTTCCTTGCTCCTTGCAGAGGACTTATGCTTATCCTGTTGATGAGAAGACACTGTGTGCTTCCGAAGTGGCACCCAATTGGCTAGCGCAATATTTTTGACCATAATCCTATGCGACCTTATAGTAGTGCACTATATAGGGAATAACGTGTCATTTCAGACACAACCACTTTCATTCTATGGGGGTTCCAGTGTGAACTAGCTGTCCCTAGTAAAGCCTTAAGACCTATTTATAGCCCAGTCCCTTCTATTGTACTTCCACTCCTCTCTGCCTCCTTTAGGTGGACCCCTGGTCCCTGGCTCCCTGGTCCCTACTGGTCTACATCAGCGTCTGTCTGACCCCTTGTTTCATACTGCAGGAAAAAAAGAAACTCCTTCTTCTGGAAAAGCCCTTCATTATCATTTATGGGAAACCTCATGGCCCACTCTCGCTTTTTTCCTTTTCCCGCTCCCATTAAAATAATAAAAAAAGAACATACTTTCCTTGTTTCCTTATGTTTCTATCCATACTCCCATAGTCTGTGTATACATGACTGCTGTGTTGGGAAATCTCCCCATAATAGGTCGTTAGTTTGTACTATGGCTGGTTGGCAGAAAACTCCCCTTTTTCCCTCTGGGAACACATCCATCACATTCTTTGGAAAGTCTGGGTGTTGCCGTATGGTATGGTATTCTCTTACTGCAAAAGCACGGCTGTGTGCGTGTGCGTGTGTGTGCGAGCTCGTGTGTGTGTTTTCAAAACCATTTAATTGTTCTGGAGCAGAGCAGAGAACAAATCGCTGGGAACACCTACAAAATGTAATTAAATGGAAAAATAAGGATTATACAGTCAAAGGGTAACTTTAGTGAGTGTATGGATTATGGACCCATGTTATTTGATGTTGAATTGATGATTTTCGGTACTTCTGAACAGGACCGTGTGTGCCACTTACCACTGGTGTAAGGTGACTGCCAATATGACTACAATGTCTTGTTATTTGGTCGCCTTCTTCAAACTTCAAGCTCAACAAAACAGCAAACATCCCACTGTGCAAAAACTGGTTGAATAAACTTTGTTTCCATGTAATTTCAACCCAAAACATCTGTGATGACGTTGAATCAAGGTGGAAACTGATTAGATTTGCAAAAATCATCAACGTATTTTTTTCACCCAACTCTCAACCTAAATCCAATGACGTGATTTGTATTTTTACCAAATGTAAATCAAAACTAGACCTTGAACTGTGGCATGAGTCTTTAACCTGAAGCCAGCGTTTTCCTTCTCTGTTTTATGTTTTTTATAAAGCGTCACACCTACAGTAGGGTTGACATTTCCTCTGAATGACTCACAGTCAGTATCCTCTGAAGCCTGGTGGTTCCTCTGACCTCCATGGAGGGGGTTCCTCTCTCCCTCAGAGGCCCAGAGCAGGGTAACCCTGCGTGGGCTGAGCTCCCCCACCTTCAGCCTCCCTCTTCCAGGCTTGGGAGGATGAGAGAGGAGAGGGGGATTCCTTTAGCGATAGCATTAGTATCACCCTTCTCCTCACCCGTGACTCATCTCTCTCTCTTCCCCCTCTCCCCCTCTCTCTCGCTCTCTCTCTTCCCCCTCTCCCCCTCTCTCTCTCTCTCTCTCTCTCTCTCTCTTCCCCCTCTCTTCTACCCCCTCTCTCTTCCCCCTCTCACCCCCCCTCTCTCTTTTCCCCCTTTCCCCATCTCCAGCTCTCTCTCTCTCTCTCTCTCTTCCCCCCTCCCCCTCTCTCTCTCTGCCTAGTTTAACTACCAGTCTCCTTTTCTTCTCCCGTCTCAAAGCATCAAAACAGATTTGTTTATTTCCCTCTCTGGAAGGGTCATCTGGGGTCACGCTCTGGGAGACATAAGTTCAGGAGAAGTGTTTGTTTGGACATTCCTTGCATTCACCGCACGCCTTCTCGCATGAGACGGCCGGGAGCTCTATGATTCAAATCAAATCAAATCTAATCTAATTTTATTGGCCACATGTGCCGAATACAACAGGTGCAGACATTACAGTGAAATGCTTACTTACAGCCCTTAACCAACAGTGCATTTATTTTTTATAAAAAAGTAAAATAAAACAACAACAAAAAAGTGTTGAGAAAAAAGAGCAGAAGTAAAATAAAATAACAGTAGGGAGGCTATATATACAGGGGGGTACCGGTGCAGAGTCAATGTGCGGGGGCACCGGCTAGTTGAGGTAGTTGAAGTAATATGTACATGTGGGTAGAGTTAAAGTGACTATGCATAAATAATTAACAGAGTAGCAGCAGCGTAAAAAGATGGGGTGGGGGGGCAGTGCAAATAGTCTGGGTAGCCATGATTAGCTGTTCAGGAGTCTTATGGCTTGGGGGTAGAAGCTGTTGAGAAGTCTTTTGGACCTAGACTTTGTGTGTGTGTGTGTGTGTGTGTGTGTGTGTGTGTGTGTGTGTGTGTGTGTGTATGCCTACATTTTACGTATGGGTGGTCCCAGGAATCAAACCCATTATCCTGGCATTGCTAGTGCCATGCTCTACCAACTGAGCTACAAGGACCATAGTGTTGAGTGTTTGGTATGGTGGAGCCAGTTAGGTCAGTGTTAAGTCATTCACTGCTCCACTACAGATGTGGGTGGTCCTGTGTACCTGCCCAGGTAGGCCAAAGGTGGGCTTGGTGTAGAGTTTCCCTCCACTTTAGCTAGAGAAAGGAAAAGTAACCATACAGCAGCTATAAGCGAGAGACTGAGTGGGACCACCTCTCGTTAAGTGCCTAGTAGGGCTGTGACGGTCATGGAATTTTGGATGACGGTTATTGGCCAGCAAAATGACCGCGTCTCCTTAACAACCTTTCGAATGGCAAAATATATACACTGAATAAAAATATAAACGCAACATGTAAAGAGTTGGTCCCATGTTTCAGGAGGTGAAATAAAAAATCTCTGAAATGTTCCATATGCACAAAAAGCTTATTTCTCTCAAATTGTGTCCACAAATTTGTTTACATCCCTGTAAAAAAATTGTTTTAAACATTTTGGTCATTTATTTTGGTCAGTATGATAATGTATGCACTCACTAACTGTAAGTCGCTCTGGATAAGAGTGTCTGCTAAATGACTAAAATGTAAAAGAGTTGAAGAGGTAGGGTTTCAGATGTTTTCGGAAGATGGGCAGGGACTCTGCTGTCCTAGCTTCAGGGGGAAGCTGGTTCCACCATTGGGGTGAGGACTGGGCTGAGTGGGAGCTGCCCTCCCGTAGGGGTGGGAGGACCAAGAGACCTGAGGTGGCAGAACGGAGTGCTCGGTTTGGGGTATGGGGTTTGAGCATAGCCTGAAGGTAGGGAGAGGCAGTTCCTCTTGTTGTTCCGTAGGTAAGCACCATGGTCTTGTAGTGGATGCGAGCTTCAACTGGAAGCCAGTGGAGTGTGCGGAGGAGCGGGGTGACATGAGAGAACTTGGGAAGGTTGAAAACCAGGTGGGCTGCTGCATTCTGGATAAGTTGCAGGGGTTTGATGGCGGGGAGCCCAGCCAACAGCGAGTTGCAGTAGTCCAGACGGGAGAGGACAAGTGCCTGGATTAGGACCTGCGCCGCTTCCTGTATGAGGTAGGGCCGTACTCTACGGATTTTGTAGAGCATGAACCTGCAGGAGAGGGTCACTGCTTTGATGTTTGCAGAGAACGACAGGGTGTTGTCCAGGTTCACGCCAAGGTTCTTTGCACTCTGGGAGGGTGACACTGTGGAATTGTCAACCGTGATGGAGAGGTCATTGAGTGAGCATTTCTCCTTTGCCAAGATAATCAAGAAGCTGATTAAACAGCATGATCATTACACAGGTGCACCTTGTGCTGGGGACAATAAAAGGCACTTGTGTAGTTTTGTCACACAACACAATGCCACAGATGTCTCAAGTTGAGGGAGCGTGCAATTGGTATGCTGACTGCAGGAATGTCCACCAGAGCTGTTGCCAGAAAATGTAATGTTCATTTCTCTACCATAAGCTGCCTGTCGTTTTAGAGAATTTGGCAGTACATCCAACCGGCCTCACAACCGCAGACCACGTGTAACCCCGCCAGCCCAGGACCTCCACATCCGGCTTCTTCACCTGCGGGATCATCTGAGGTGGGGTTTGGGGGGGTGCTGAGGAGTATTTATGTCTGTAATGAAGCCCTTTTGTGGGGAAAAACTCATTCTGATTGGCTGGGCCTGGCTCCCCACTGGGTGGGCCTAGCTTCCAAGTGGAGGGCCTATGATCATAGGCCAAAATGAATTTATTTAAATTGACTGATTTCCTTATATGAACTGTAACTCAGTCAAATCTTTGAAATTGTTGCGTTTATATTTTTTGTTCAGTATATATATATATATGTTGTTGTTTTTTACACAAATGTTTTCCTCTCCTCCACTCCTGACTGCATGTGCTACCATATATTGTATTTCTGTGTGCTGCTGCTGCACTTTGCCTGCACCTTTCTATGTGTGCTCTTTTGCTAGAATGCCTTGCTTGTTTCAGCAAGGATTAACAAAGTTTCATCACATTTTTTTTATTTTTTGGTCATTTAGCAGACGCTCTTAACCAGAGCGACTTACAGGAGCAATTAGGGTTAAGTGCCTTGCTCAAGGGCACATCGACAGATTTTTCACCTAGTCAGCTCGGGGATTAGAACCAGCGACCTTTCGGTTACTGGCACAACGCTCTTAACCACTAAGCTACCTGCCGCCCCATAAAATATACTTTGATTTGTTTAACACTTTTTTGGTTACTACATGATTCCATATGTGTTATTTCATAGTTTTGATGTCTTCACTATTATTCTACAATGTAAAAAATTGTAAAAATAAAGAAAAACCCTTGAATGAGTAGGTGTGTCCAAACTTTTTGACTGGTAGTATACAGTTGAAGTCAGAAGCTTACATACACTTAGGTTGGAGTCATTAAAACTCGTTTTTCAACCACTCCACAAATTTCTTTTTAACAAACTATAGTTTTGGCAAGTCAGTTAGGACATCTACTTTGTGCATGACACAAGTATTTTTCCAACAATTGTTTACAGACAGATTATTTCACTTATAATTCACTGTATCACAATAACAGTGGGTCAGAAGTTTACATACACTAAGTTGACTGTGCCTTTAAACAGCTTGGAAAATTCCAGAAAATGATGTCATGGCTTTAGAAGCTTCTGATAGGCTAATTGACATCATTTGAGTAAATTGAAGGTGTACCTGTGGATGTATTTCAAGGCCTACCTTCAAACTCAGTGCCTCTTTGCTTGACATCATAGGAAAATCTAAAGAAATCAGCCAAGACCTCAGTCTGGTTCATCCTTGGGAGCAATTTCCAAACGCCTGAAGGTACCACGTTCATCTGTACAAACAATAGTATGCATGTATAAACACCATGGGACCACGCAGCCGTCATACCGCTCAAGAAGGAGAGGCGTTCTGTCTCCTAGAGATGAACGTACTTTAGTGCGAAAAGTGCAAATCAATCCCAGAACAACAGCAAAGGACCTTGTGAAGATGCTGGAGGAAACAGGTACAAAACTATCTATATCCACAGTAAAACGAGTCCTATATCGACATAACCTGAAAGGCCGCCCAGCAAGGAAGAAGCCACTGGTGTAACTGAGTCAGGTTTGTAGGCCTTCTTGCTCGCACACACTTTTTCAGTTCTGCCCACAGATGTTCTATAGGATTGAGGTCAGGGCTTTGTGATGGCCACTCCAATACCTTGACTTTGTTGTCCTTAAGCCATTTTGCCACAACGGCCAGGTAGGCGTCCACTGTAATCCTCCGTGGGGGGGTTTATTGCTTCAGCCCTAGAGGGGCAAAGGGGTGTAGGAGGGGTAGAGGGGTGTAGGAGGGGTAGAGAGGTGTAGGAGGAGTGTAGGAGAGGTAGAGGGGTGTATGAGGGGTAGAGGGGTGTATGAGGAGTGTAGGGGTACAGTCCCTGGTGGTCAAGGCAAAACAGGAAGGAATCCAACAGACTAAAACGTCTTTGTTCCGTCTGAGTTGGAGTAGAGTTACAGAAAGACAACCCATACCCCCTCCCACACACACACACACACCTTCAACAAACCCTGTTGCCATCCGGCTCTACTCTCTATATTTGTGGAGCCGTCAGAGCACAGTAGAAGTAGGGATCAGACACATTCTTCACACACACACAGCTACTACAACACCATACACAGGTATGTCTGCCTGGCTCTGCTGCTGATATAAGGAGGGAGATTTGAGGATTGGTAGGAGAAGCTTTATTTTCCCTGGGACTGGAACTGGGCCTTACCTTGGCAGGGTCGGCTATGCTGTCACCTGTGTTTGTTGTTGTAGTAGAGCTGTGTGTGTGTGTGGCTTGGGCGGTATACCGTAAATACCGGATAGCACGGACCTTGCCCTCTGGCCTCTAGCTAGGCTACATAAGAGAGTAGAGTAGAGAGTAGGTGTGTTTACTACAGTGCTAGGTCTATACAGCACTAACGCTCCCATCCTACGAGGCTTCCCTTGTGAGTTTACTGTATACTGAAACACGCCTATAAGAATAAGACGCTACTGCTTAAGATGCTATTGCACAGCTACTGTGCCGACGTTTCTTTAAACTCATCTTTAAAATGGATAGTGATAGAGTGCTTATTACTATAAGTAGTTACTAGTTTGTTAGAAATACTCAATTGGGACTCGTTCCCAGTGTGGAAGGGTAGTTGACTCGTTCCCAGTGTGGGAGGGTAGTTGACTCGTTCCCAGTGTGGGAGGGTAGTTGACTCGTTCCCAGTGTGGGAGGGTAGTTGACTCGTTCCCAGTGTGGAAGGGTAGTTGACTCGTTCCCAGTGTGGGAGGGTAGTTGACTCGTTCCCAGTGTGGAAGGGTAGTTGACTCGTTCCCAGTGTGGAAGGGTAGTTGACTCGTTCCCAGTGTGGGAGGGTAGTTGACTCGTTCCCAGTGTGGGAGGGTAGTTGACTCGTTCCCAGTGTGGGAGGGTAGTTGACTCGTTCCCAGTGTGGGAGGGTAGTTGACTCGTTCCCAGTGTGGGAGGGTAGTTGACTCGTTCCCAGTGTGGGAGGGTAGTTGACTCGTTCCCAGTGTGGGAGGGTAGTTGACTCGTTCCCAGTGTGGGAGGGTAGTTGACTCGTCCCCAAGAGGGAGGGGTAGCGAGGGAGGGTGTGATTGAATCACTTTGAAAGAAAACAAACTGAAAGTGAACGTCCTTATTGTGGAGTCCTTAACAAAGCCAGTTTTCAACATGACACGGTGTATCTAATGATAGTGACAGAAAAACAGCCTTTCTCTCTCAACGCTCTGAATGCCAGGGCAGATGCCTGAGCTGGTATAGCAGCTGCCTTGATACAGCTGAAAACAAACTCTGTTTGACTAACAAGAGATATAATGGTCCCCTTCTTGCCTAACACCCCAGGGGGTTGGAGGGTTTAGGGCACGGTAACACCAAGGGGATGGGACTGTAATGTACCCCCAGCAGGGTGAGAGGGGTGGGGGTGGGAGGGGGAGGGGGGCTACCTGGCTGTTCACTCTGGCTCGCTTGGGTAACAGGGCGGAGGGTGGAACATAACAGAATAGAAGAGAACATAGTGTGGCACAGAGAACCCTACCTTGCCAAGTCTCTCTCTCTCGCTCTCTCTCTCTCTCTGAGGGTTTTCTATGTGAGGTTCATCAGACCTAAATTCAGTGTCCAGCACAACAATCCACACTCAGACCATAATGTACCCTGCCGCACCCTCCATAATACCCTGACCTTACATCTCCCCTCTATAGTGAAGCCATAAATGTGTCTGGCAGCGGTTGGCTCTAGTCTGCCTCCTAAATGGCACCCTTTTCCCTTTGTACTGCACTACTTTTGACCAAAGCCCTGCACTCTGCACTATATAGGAAAATTGAATGCTATTTTGGACAAAGCCTCAGTCTGGCAGTGGTTGGATCTAGGTCTCTGGCTCTAGCTTCCTCTCCTTTCCTCTGCTGTTGAGACAGGCGGCCAGATCTCCTGTGGATGTTGCTCTGCTCTGCTGTGAGGTTCTAGATGAAAATACTGTAACTGCTTTACTTTGACCTACTTCTCAAAGATTGATGTAATCCCTAAGCAGATGGTTGTGTGTTATGCGAGAGAACGAGAGAGAGAGAAGTAGGGAGAGAAAAGAGAGAATGAATGTCTTGGTTAACTTAGCCGCAGGTATCTTTCCAATGTATTCCCCTGGGATTTGTATGGATACCGCCTGCCTGGTCTGGATGAGGCTTTGAGAGGTTATTTTCATTAGACTGTTGCACAACTGAGTTGTTGTTTTTTCATCGTTCCTCTGTTAACTGGTCGTGTGCTGTAACCCAGTTCACTGCAGGAATGGGACATTTGACTATAGTTACAGAAGCAGGGCATATAGTATGCTATTTATGCAACAGAAAGCAGGGCATAAAGAATGCTATGTATGCAACACAAAGATAATTGACACAGTACTGTGTGTGTGCATGTGGCGTGCGTGAGTGACCAAGCGTGTGCGCATGTATTTCGGTTTGTGTGAGAGAAAGTGAGATAGAGAGCATAATCTCTATCTCGGCAGCTGTGTTGGTTTACTGGAGAGTTAGATGTTAGAGGAGACTGTTCAGAGCTGTGTTGGTTTACTGGAGAGTTAGATGTTAGAGGGGACTGTTCAGAGCTGTGTTGGTGTAATGGAGAGTTAGATGTTAGACGAGACTGTTCAGAGCTGTGTTGGTGTAATAGAGAGTTAGATGTTAGAGGAGACTGTTCAAAGCTGTGTTGGTGTAATGGAGAGTTAGATTGGCATCAAGGTAACAATAGCCCTGCCAGGGTCCTATTAGCCCTCACAAACACACTCTCCCAAGCTGCTGCTGCTGCGTGTATGCGTTCGTGCGCGAGTGTGTTATCCTCAAGGCCAGGTATGCAAATCCCGAGGGAATCACTCAGTGAGAATCATCGACCATAGCAAACCTCTGGACAAACGGTGATTGAGTCCTTAAAGAGTGACTGCCTTTAAAAAGCAACGGATCCCTTTGAAAACAGTCTATGTGGCATCGATATGAGTCAGAAACAGTTGTTCTAGTGTCAAAATTGACTACAAAGTGTAAATAGGATCATTTTGGTCATAAAGTCAGTCTTGTCTAATATGGAGTTTGGAACATCTGTGCGTCACAACGGGTAAATAAAGGTTGGGTTTTGATTTGATGATGTCCATTTGCCCACTAACATCGGATGAACAGCTGCAGTGATTTCTCTCTATCCAAAGGCATAGACAGTGAGAAAGACCTGCCCAGTAGCTCCGACTTTGTTTACATAAGACAACACGTCACACATTTTTTTACTTGAGAAATACTGCACCAAACACATTAGTTAGATGTAAAATTGCACAACTAAAACATCCTCTGCAAAAAAGTAAAAATTAATGACAGATTTCTTGAGTTATCTTAGATTCATTCTGGGAATTTTGAGGAAGTAGAAGACTTCAGCGTCTCATGAGGGACAAACATCATTAACCAAATGCAGAATGGTCAGGAAACACACCTCCAAGACTGAAATCATTTTTTTTTAATGAGCAACAGAGAAACACTTGCCAATTGGCGTGTTCAGTGGGCTCTTTAAGGCTCTCAGTTACTCCTATCATCACTGAACAGAGTCCAGTCGTCTCTCTGGTTCTTCCATGACGTCAAAGATACACTAAAAAGATCTGATAACGTTATCCTGATGGATGTTTTACGTTTATTCACATTCCTTCTCTGGGGTAGATAGCTTTGAAAGGTAGCTTTGTCATTAGCGTTTTCCTACTCCGATCGGCATTCCCATTCCATTCTTTGAACTTCCTTCTTTGCATTAGTCCTATATGTTCATCCTCATCTGTGCTCTGGGATGGAGAAGGATGCAATTGCTGCCAGCAATTTGGGGCGTTCCTGCCTGTGGGCAGTCCTGCATCTGCAGGAACCCCTCTTTATCCTTCTATTGGTCCGTTTTTAAGCGAGTCCAGGCGGGAGGTGGGGACGCTCCAGTACAGTAGGTGGTGGTAATGCACCATAATGTTGGGGGGAATGCCCACATGCAGGAGCGCCCCAAATTGCAGGCCACAATCACACACTATTGCTGGGATGTCCAGCAAAAGCTCCAGTGACCATTGATGACACATGAACTTGACTTTTCCCAACTCATATTGCCCAATGGCCGTGGAATATAAGTGACGCTATTTTATTCTCTATACATGTTCCGACTATTAATAGCCTGGTCCCACATCTGTTTGTGATGTCTTGCATGACAGTGACCATAGGAGTTGTCAAGGCAGCACAAACAGATCTGGGACCAAACTACTTAGGGCCTCAACCCAAAATACCATGCTGTTAATACTAGCTGTCATACTAGCTGTCAAGCCAATCACAGAGTACAATCTCAGTGACCTCATGCGTACAGTACATACATATATGAGTCCAGTTAAAGACAGCCCAAGAATGTCATAATAAGTAGCCGTTGTAACCACCCCCCTTTTCTTCTCTCTCTGAGACACTCCAAGCAGTGACTTGGGGAATCCTGTCATTGACCCATCTACCAACACTGTTGAGTAAAGTGTAACTTACTTGCAGGAGTAAACTTCATTACATGAGACTGTGTGGAGTGTTTTGTTGGCCCCATGGAGCGTGGGACACTGTTACTGGGGGTAGAATGGGTTAGGATGACTGGGGGAAGAGGGGCTCTGGAATACCGGCCAAGGCTCTGGAATGTCATTGTGTTCTTCGTTCCTATTCGGAATGTTCCAAGTTCTATCTGGCTGATGGTTCTTTTTAGCAATTAGATGCGATATCACTGCTGGGTCCAGATTGTTCCAGGCAAGCAGGACAAGAGCGGGGTCTATACAAGCCCAGAGAAAAGGCTCTACTGTCCTTTCTGCGCTGCCCAGGAACGGGAGGAATGTGGGCAGGCGGGGCCCAGAACAGAACAGCTAAAACCCCCTCATGAATTTTTAAAGGCCTTTCTCATTCAAAGCAGGGTCTGGCTCTCAGCGTGTGGCCCTGGGCAGGGCGGGCCGGGAGGTGTAGCAGAAGAGTGGGTAGCGGCCGGTTGGAGAGCGGAGCTGGCACCCTCTTTACATAACAGCCAGGGTGGGGGGGGATATTGGGTATCCCGGGTCTGGGAGATAATGGCCACTCACTCCGTCCGTGCGGCTAGACTATCCAGGTGCATTCTTGGCGCTGCCGTGCGTGTCTGGAGAGAATGGGGGGAACAAGAGAGAGGGAGAAAAAGAGAGACGGTACATTATAGAAGACGGTTCCATTAGTTAGGCCAACAGTTGACCTTGTGCAGTTTCATGGGACTTATGAATGAACAAACAAATAACCTAGTCATATACAGGTATACAGTTTAAATAACCCACTCATTTCTTTATTTTTGTTATTTTTTTATTTAACCTTTATTTAACTAGGCAAGTCAGTTAAGAACTCATTCTTATTTACAATGACAGCCTACCAAAAGGCAAAAGGCCTCCTGCGGGGACGGGGGCTGGGATTAAAAATAAAAATATAGGACAAAACACACATGACAAGAGAGACACCACAACACTACATAAAGAGAGACCTAAGACAACAACATAGCATGGCAGCAACACATGACAACACAGCATGGTAGCAACACCACATGACAACAACATGGTAGCAACACAACATGGCAGCAGCACAACATGGTAGCAGAACAAAACATGGTACAAACATTATTGGGCACAGACAACAGCACAAAGGCAAGAAGGTAGAGACAACAATACATCACGCGAAGCAGCCACAACTGTCAGTAAGAGTGTCCATGATTGAGTCTTTGAATGAAGAGATGGAGATAAAACTGTCCAGTTTGAGTATTTTTTGCAGCTCTTTCCAGTCGCTAGCTGCAGCGAACTGAAAAGAGGAGCGACCCAGGGATGTGTGTGCTTTCGGTAGCCTCTTTAATTCAGCCAGAGCGTTATTGTGAATGCATCAGGGTGTACGAGCTGGGAAGAGAAGTGGTCTATTGGAACAGAGCAGAGGCATTGTTAGCCTCAAGGTTGATTTATTCTAATTAGCACCATGTCTGTTGAGCCTTGCAGAGGCCTAGTGGAGGCTTAGCAACATGCTAATTGTTTTAGGCCCTGTACCAAATAGCACCCTATTCCCTATGTAGTGCACTGCTTTTGACAAGGGCCCATAGGGAATAGGGTGCCATTTGGGACGCATCCTTAGCCCCGTCTGCATGCTGATAGGCGCGCTACATCAATCACCATTAGTTACAGCACCAACAGGTCTGTCTGCTGGAACGCCCATAGATAACTATGACACACTGTGTGTGTGTGTGTGTGTCAAAACAAGTAATTCTGCTCCAGGCCTTCTGCTATCTGCCAGAGAAACAGCATCCATTTAGCAGAATGAATGACTATACGTCAATCATTTCTCTGATTTGTTGCCGTGTTATAAGGATTTGAGATGCATTCCGAGCTGAGGCCTAGTTAGAGAGGTGGGTGGATGCTCAAGGCTCACACAATGGAGGTGTTTCCAGCTTTCCTGGCAAGAGGAGACCAAGGAAAGACTTAATAGAATCTACTTTTATTAACACTCATTTAACGATTATCTCATGAATTATTTGCAACTATTGCTAGGTTTCCATCCAATTGGTGACTGATTTTCATGCGAATATTCTACAATCTGCATATAGAAAATATGCACATTTTCCCACCAGTGGTGTGTTTCCACCAAACTGACTTGTTGCGGATAAAAATCAGTGTGTGATGACGTAGTGCTCACAAAATGTACTTTTTCACTTAAGTTTTCATGTACCGAATAAAAATCTGTTGCGTTAAACAGCAAATGTGCCTACTCTGGTCTTGACAGGTGCGCTCAACAGCTCGTAGGTACAGTGCGGGTATGTGCGGGAAGTCTAGTCTACATTATGAGATTATTAGGGATAAGACAATAATTGTATTTATCAAATGGCAGTCAAGCATCTATCATCATGTCAGCAGAATAAGACCATCGATATTTATTGGAAAGGAGCAAAAAGGTCACAGTGCACTTTCCCCACCCTGTAAAGTTCATCATAAGTTATTTCATCTGTAGCCTAATAAACTGCCTGGTTTCCCGAGTCGTAGTGGGAGGACCACACACCATATCATCGTGTGACTAAGTTTACTTCCATATCAATATTTGCGCATAAAGGAGTTTCCACCTCCATTTCTCGCATAATACATTTTACTGACACAAAAAGAACCATGTCGAATGAACAAGTGATCTGTCGGCAGTTATAAAATTGTACCAAAACTTCCTGTTTCCATCACAGCTGTCGTGATTTTTTTTAAATATACGGTATGACTTTACTCGCATAAAAACTGTGGATGGAAATGTGGTTATAGTCAGTAGCATTAGTCCAATAGGAACTGCTATTAAAGGGATACTTCATTCTGGGAACTCGTGGATACCATTTTTATGTCTCTGTGTTCAGTATGAAGTAAGTTAGAGGTATTCACGAGCCAATGCTAACTAGCGTTAGCACAATGACTGGAAGTCTACAGGTACAGGAGCATACGCTAGTGTACCTGTAGACTTCCAGTCATTGCGCTAACTTTAGTTAGCATTGGCTCTAGGAACTATGTCTAACTTCCTTCATACTGCACACAGGGACATAAAAAGGGTATCCATGAGTTCATCTGACTCTGGGTAAGTAGAAAAACTTAATTGCCAGAATCTTGCAGTATCCCTTGAAGCATATTAAGTACATTTTAGACAATAGCCTTTCTGTGAGCCATTCAAAATGATGAGGAGATTGTTATGTTTAATAGATTCCAAGAAACACAAACTGTGTACACTGTGCAGTCTTAGTTATCCATGCTGCATTATGGGTAAAGGACATACTGTACAGTCTTACGTTATCCATGCTGCATTATGGGTAAAGGACATACTGTACAGTCTTACGTTATCCATGCTGCATTATGGGTAAAGGACATACTGTACAGTCTTACGTTATCCATGCTGCATTATGGGTAAAGGACATACTGTACAGTCTTACGTTATCCAGGCTGCATTATGGGTAAAGGACATACTGTACAGTCTTACGTTATCCATGCTGCATTATGGGTAAAGGACATACTGTACAGTCTTACGTTATCCATGCTGCATTATGGGTAAAGGACATACTGTGCAGTCTTACGTTATCCATGCTGCATTATGGGTAAAGGACATACTGTGCAGTCTTACGTTATCCATGCTGCATTATGGGTAAAGGACATACTGTGCAGTCTTACGTTATCCATGCTGCATTATGGGTAAAGGACATACTGTGCAGTCTTACGTTATCCATGCTGCATTATGGGTAAAGGACATACTGTGCAGTCTTATTTACATTTACGTAATTTAGCAGACGCTCTTATCCAGAGTGACTTAAAAATTGGTGCATTCACCTTATGATAGCCAGTGGGACAACCACTTTACGGCAACACTTTGCCGAATGGTGGAGTAGCTGGTCAGCTGTGGGGGAATGGTGGAGTAGGTTGGTCAACTTTGGGGGAATGGTGGAGTAGGCTGGTCAGCTGTGGGGGAATGGTGGAGTAGGTTGGTCAGCTGTGGGGGAATGGTGGAGTAGGTTGGGGAACTGTGGGGGAATGGTGGAGTAGGTTGGTCAGCTGTTGGGGAATGGTGGAGTAGGTTGGTCAGCTGTTGGGGAATGGTGGAGTAGGTTGGTCAGCTGTTGGGGAATGGAGGAGTAGGTTGGTCAACTGTGGGGGAATGGTGGAGTAGGTTGGTCAGCTGTGGGGGAATGGTGGAGTAGGCCAGGGTGGGTAACTGGCTTTTTTTTTTGTCATTTAGCAGACGCTCTTATCCAGAGCAATTAGGGTTAAGTGTCTTGCTCAAGGACACATTGACAGATATTTCACCTAGTCGGCTCGGGGATTAGAACCAGCGACCTTTCGGTTACTGGCCCAACGCACAACGCTCTTAACCACTAAGCTACCTGCCGGGTAGCTTTGCAGGGTGACTAAGGGGTGGGCACTCATTATGAAGTTGAATCTTAACCCCTTGTTGCGCTTTCTCCATCCTTAAACCGCAATGAAGGGAAGAGCAGTGAGAAGTATAGAGAAATGGAGATGAAACTGAATAAAGGGAAATGTTGACTTGATTTTGCTCCCTATACAATATAAGGCCACAGAGAGGGAAAGCAGATCTAAAATATATTGTGCCTCATTCAATACAACTTTATTTGTCCCTTTAGGGCAATTACTATTCATCTCAATTGGAGTGCTGAAGGTGTTGCCACTGATAACAATGTCTGGTCCAATTCCAATAGCTATTTTCCTTGCTGATCATTAAGAATTTACTTCATAGTATCTACCTATAGGGAGGTACAAGGGATGTGTGTGTGTGTGTGTGTGTGTGTGTGTGTGTGTGTGTGTGTGTGTGTGAGTAAGAAACTGTAAGTGTGTGTGTTATCTGTGCCGTGACCTGCATGGCAGTCTACCTGGATGACCTCATGGCTTGGCCCAGGTGACTGGTGTGAGGAGAAGCAGAAGCCTTCGATCAGCGAACAGCTAGGCTGAGGTCATGGTGAGATAGGGGCCTGTGGAAAAACTGATGCTACACTAACATCTCATCGGTCCCGGGCCCCACAGCAGTCATAGCTCCCTGGGGAAACCCAAAAACGTGGGAGTAAAAAACAGACTGGGTGGTCAGAGCCCTCACGGCCAGACGATACTGACCCAGTCCACCCCCACCAAACAACTGGTCTTCTTCTACGGAGACACACATACACACACACACAGACATACAGGTACAGCTGACCCAGAGAATGGCCCAGGAACATTTAGACTTAGATGGATCGTTTTTGAATCTTCCAACCCTTTTTAGGTTAATGTTGGTCTCCTCTCCCTGTACCCCTCTTTCCAGAGCCGCGGCCTCGTAAAAACTTTAACATACTTCCTCTGTTATGACCTTGTGGATCGCTAAGATGATGTCATGATGATCTCTTGGACAGTCTGTTTTGGTTTTATTGTCGTGCTTCATAGCTAGAACCTGGCTCTGCTGTCTGATCATCTGCCTTTTAACGCTGGTGTTTTGCAGTGATGATATCATCAGAATTTAATTACATTTTTATTTCACCTTTATTTAACCAGATAAGCCAGTTGAGAACAATTTCTCATTTACAACTGCGACCTGGCCAAGATAAAGCAAAGCAGTGCGATTTAAAAACAACAACAACACAGAGTTACACATGGGATGAAACAAAACATACAGTCAATAACACAATATAAAATCTATATACAGTGTGTGCAAATGTAGTAAATGATGGAGGTAAGGCAATAAATAGGCCATAGTGCAAAATAATTACAATTTAGTATTAACACTGGAGTGATAGATGTGCAGAAGAAGATGTGCAAATAGAGATACTGGGGTGCAAATTAGCAAAATAAATAACAATGTGGGGATGAGGTAGTTGGGTGGGCTAATTACAGATGGGCTGTGCACAGGTGCAGTGATCGGTAAGCTGCTCTGACAACTGATGCTTAAAGTTAGTGAGGGAGATAAGAGTCTCCAGCTTCAGAGATTTTTGCAGTTCGTTCCAGTCATTAGCAGCAGAGAACTGGAAGGAATGGCGGCCAAAGGAGGTGTTGGCTTTGGGGATGACCAGTGAGATATACCTGCTGGAGTGCATGCTACGGGTGGGTGTTGCTATGGTGACCAATGAGCTAAGATAAGGCGGGGATTTGCCTAGCAGTGATTTATAGATGACCTGGAGCCGGTGGGTTTGGCGACGAATATGTAGTGAGGGCCAGCCAACGAGAGCGTACAGGTCACAATGGTGGGTAGTATATGGGGCTTTGGTGACAAAACGGATGGCACTGTGATAGACTACATCCCATTTGCTGAGTAGAGTGTTGGAGGCTATTTTGTAAATGACATCGCCGAAGTCAAGGATCGGTATAATAGTCAGTTTTACGAGGGCATGTTTGGCAGCATGAGTGAAGGAGGCTTTGTTGCGAAATAGGAAGCCGATTCTAGATTTAACTTTGGATTGGAGATGCTTAATGTGAGTCTAGAAGGAGAGTTTACGGTCTAACCAGACACCTAGGTATTTGTAGTTGTCAACATATTCTAAGTCAGACCCGCCGAAAGTAGTGATTCTAGTCGGGCAGGCGGGTGCAAGCAGTGTTCGATTGATGAGCATGCATTTAGTTTTACTAGCGTTTAAGAGCAGTTGGAGGCTACGGAAGGAGTGTTGTATGGCATTGAAGCTCGTTTGTAGGTTTGTTAACACAGTGTCCCATGAAGGGCCAGATGTATACAAAATGGTGTCGTCTGCGTATAGGTGGATCTGAGAGTCACCGGCAGCAAGAGCGACATGATATGATATACACAGAGATGGTGGCTGGGGTAGGGGTAGCCAGGTGGAAAGCATGGCCAGCCGTAGCAAAATGCTTATTGAAATTCTCGATTATCGTACATTTATCGGTGGTGACAGTGTTTCCTAGCCTCAGTGCAGTGGGCAGCTGGGAGGAGGTGCTCTTATTCTCCATGGACACATCGACAGTACAGTGTCCCAAAACATTTTGGAGTTAGTGCTACAGGATGCACATTTCTGTTTGATAAAGCTAGCCTTTGCTTTCCTAACTGATTGTGTATATTGGTTCCTGACTTCCCTGAAAAGTTGCATATCGCGGGGGCTGTTTGATGCTAATGCAGTACGCCACAGGATGTTTTTGTGCTGGTCAAGGGCAGTCAAGTCTGGGGTGAACCAGGGGCTATATCTGTTCTTAGTTCTGAATTTTTTTGAATGGGGCATGCTTATTTAAGATGGAGAGGAAAGCACTTTTAAAGAACAACCAGGCATCCTCTACTGACGGAATGAGGTCGATATCCATCCAGGATACCCGGGCCAGGTAATTAGAAAGGCCTGCTTGTTGAAGTGTTTTAGGGAGCGTTTGACAGTGATGAGGGGTGGTCGTTTGACCGCGGACCCATTACGGACGCAGGCAATGAGGCAGTGATCGCTGAGATCCTGGTTGAAGACAGCGGAGGTGTATTTAGAGGGTAAATTAGTCAGGATGATATCTATGAGGGTGCCCATGTTTACGGATTTAGGGTTGTACCTGGTAGGTTCCTTGATAATTTGTGTGAGATTGAGGGCATCTAGTTTAGATTGTAGGACGGCCGGGGTGTTAAGCATATCCCAGTTTAGGTCACCAAGCAGTACGAACTCTGAGGATAGATGGGGGGCAATCAATTCACATATGGTGTCCAGGGCACAGCTGGGGGCTAAGTGGGGGTCTGTAGCAAGCGGCAACAGTGATAGACTTATTTCTGGAGAGGTGGATTTTTAGAAGTAGAACTGTTTGGGCACAGACCTGGATAGTATGATAGAGCTCTGCAGGCTATCTCTACAGTAGATTGCAACTCCGTCCCCCCGTGTACCTGTGTCTTAACCATGTCTCTCTGTGTCTTAACCATATGTCTCTCTGTGTCTTAACCGTATGTCTCTCTGTGTCTTAACCATGTCTCTCTGTGTCTTAACCATATGTCTCTCTGTGTCTTAACCGTATGTCTCTCTGTGTCTTAACCGTATGTCTCTCTGTGTCTTAACCATATGTCTCTCTGTTTCTGAACCATATGTCTCTCTGTGTCTTAACCATATGTCTCTCTGTGTCTTAACCGTATGTCTCTCTGTGTCTTAACCGTATGTCTCTCTGTGTCTTAACCGTATGTCTCTCTGTGTCTTAACCATATGTCTCTCTGTGTCTTAACCGTATGTCTCTCTGTGTCTTAACCGTATGTCTCTCTGTGTCTTAACCGTATGTCTCTCTGTGTCTTAACTGTATGTCTCTCTGTGTCTTAACCGTATGTCTCTATGTGTCTTAACCGTATGTCTCTCTGTGTCTTAACCGTATGTCTCTCTGTGTCTTAACCGTATGTCTCTCTGTGTCTTAACCGTATGTCTCTCTGTGTCTTAACCGTATGTCTCTCTGTCTCTTAACCGTATGTCTCTCTGTCTCTTAACCGTATGTCTCTCTGTCTCTTAACTGTATGTATATGTGTCTTAACCGTATGTATCTGTGTATTAACCATATGTTTAATATAATAATATTAATTAATATTAATATTTAATAATATAATATAATCTTAACCATATGTCTCTCTGTGTCTTAACTATATGTCTCTGTGTCTTAACCATATGTCTCTGTGTCTTAACCATATGTCTCTCTGTCTTAACCATATGTCTCTCTGTTTCTTTGTGTTTTCTAGACGGAGGCCATGCGGTGGGCCCTGAAGGAGCTGGGCCTGAACATCGTTGAGATGTCTGATGAGAACGCCACTCTGGACGGAGGGGACGTCCTCTTTACAGGTACACCACAACATCCCTCCAACCACATGTCAGTACACACACATCCCACCAATCACATGTGACATGCCCTTATCACAGGTACACCACAACATCCCTCCAACCACATGTCAGTACACACACATCCCACCAATCACGTGACATGCCCTTATCACAGGTACACCACCACATCCCACCAATCACATGTCGGTACACACACATCCCACCAATCACATGTGACATGCCCTTATCACAGGTACACCACCACATCCCACCAATCACATGTCGGTACACACACATCCCACCAATCACATGTGACATGCCCTTATCACAGGTACACCACCACATCCCACCAATCACATGTCGGTACACACACATCCCACCAATCACATGTGACATGCCCTTATCACAGGTACACCACCACATCCCACCAATCACATGTCGGTACACACACATCCCACCAATCACATGTGACATGCCCTTATCACAGGTACACCACCACATCCCACCAATCACATGTCGGTACACACACATCCCACCAATCACATGTGACATGCCCTTATCACAGGTACACCACCACATCCCACCAATCAAACACCATTATCACCATTACCTGCCAAGGCCACTGCCACCACCATCATTGATCACTATGGAAACTGCTATATTCAGTGAACTAAACTGTTATATCATGCAAATGATATGACCTATCACCACAGGGGTGTGAGTAAACATTGTTCAGAATAATTGTAACTCTGAATAGTCAAGTAGTTGATTTGACCTGAACTAAAATGGCAAATTACAAACTGACTGACTGCTGGTATCATTTCTATGCATGATTGAAAATGATTTGCTCAAATGGAAACGTAACCTCCCCCCACACAAACACAAACACGCACATGCACAAACACACCACCTCATTTCATCAGCTGCCTTGTTCCACATCAGGCATCTCACAATAAACCTGATGGGAGCAGAGGTAGAGAAATCGAGTCGAGGTCTTTATTATGTTCCCTCTCTGTTCATTCTGTACGCTGTGCAGGGCTTGGAAAAAGCCCTAGAACACTTAATTGAGTTTCTAGACGTTGGCTCTCTCTCCGTGGTGTGTTCCTCCCATCTCATCCAGCTGAAATGGGTTTCACATGGCAGGCAGGGCTAGAAACATTTCCTCTTGGCAACGTCGTCGCTAATGGCTAATTTGTAAAAGCTCAGCAGCTACGCCCATTCGCTCTGCTCTGGAGCGGTGAGCAAAACGTTCAGGCCACTCTCTGTTTCTATCTTTCTATTTATCTCCCTCTGTCTATGCCTCTCTTCTCTCTCTCCATCTCTCTCTCCATACTGACCACAGTTTGTCGTCTGTTTCTCCTCAGGTAGAGAATTCTTTGTGGGCCTTTCCAAACGGACCAATCAGAGAGGAGCTGAGATCCTGGCGGACGCGTTCAAGGTGAGTGAGAGCAGACTAGAGCAGTGCACCCTGGGAATATTCAGACTGACTTCCTGTGTCATCAAGCCACCATTAGTGAGGTAATCCTGGTCTCATTCAGGGGTCTCAAGGGCTACAGTGCATTCTAATCAGCTATTGATTAGGACATTGATTAGTTGGCAAACCTGGTGTATCTGGAATCTATGGCCAGTTAATGAGATTAATTGATTGAATTAGTACCAAAGAGAAACCAGAGAAAGCCTGCACATACTGTACTGAGATGATAGAGGACTGGAAGATGGCCTTGGCTTTCAGATCAGTGCATATACTGTAGGTAGATAGAGCTCTGGAGAAGAGGGTCATTCCAGAGGTCTTGGATTCAACCCCAGTCACCTTAACACTTACACACACGCACACACAGTCAGAAGGCCTTTTCTGACTTGTAAGGTCATGGGGTCCTGGAGAGTTCAACCCCCAACAATAATCTGACCGTTTCTCACTGCTCCTGTCTGTGACTAATTTAAATTCCACCATCGTATCTCTCTCAGCCTCTCACTTTTCTTCGTTATCCTTGCTAAGTCGGGTCTTGATGATGCAGCTTTTTCCCCTCCTACTGTTTTTCCCTCCTTCCTTTATCAAATGTAGGACCATTGTACAGCCTGTTGTGGTCAGACCAGGATTAACCACAGATGTGAGTGAGGGGTTGGATGTGGAAAAGGAAATACTCTGATGTGATTGAGGGGTTGGATGTGGAAAAGGAAATTATCTTCTCCTTTATGATCCTTGTTGAGTGGGGGAAACGGAGGGAAGGGAGGAGGTCAAAGTGCAGGGGAGACGTCTGTACCAGGCTATTGTCTCACATTCAGGGTCACAACACTGTACAGCTTGTCAGACACCATAAAGAAAACTTCCCCTGTAAATTAAGGAACATACAGAACAATCAGGATAGCGGAACTTCTCACTCAAAACTTATATCAAAGCTGAACACATCTCTGGGATTCCCCACAATATGATAAGTTGTTATCATGTCTCTCACAATAAGCTCAGGGGAAGGCATTTGCCTGCTGCTATCCCTTTGAATCACTGTTTGGGCTAAACTGTCTTTCCACTGATAAGGAATGACGACAGTTTGATTAAGTGGCCCACTTTGCTTTGATTCATTCAAAGGAACTCTGAGGGTTGAGTTAAGAGAGCAGGAAAGACTTTGGTGATGAGGGGAAGAGAACAATTTCACACATGATAAACTGTCAGGAAATGCCGTTCCTTGTTCCAGTCAGAGAGGAGATTTGCTTTGATCTAGGCCGACTCTTAAGCAAAAGTAAGTTAAATTAAGTAACATTTAGCAAGTAAGTTAAATTAACTTTTCCCTTAATATGGACCAGGCCAGAGAAACAGGGGCAGGAATTATGTTTCAGATATGGGTCAGCTATGACAGAGGAGAGTGAATTGACACTCCAAATAACATGTCCATTCCTGCCACAGTGGACCTGGGAATCGAACCCAGTGGACCTGGGAATCGAACCCATGTCACAAGAAGACAACGTACTCCAGAAGCTCACCACTAGCCCACCAAAACCATGGAACAGGGGACAATGTACTGCAACCATGGGGTAGTTTTGGTATGACAGAGCAGAGCAAGATGCCACTCCACATCATCAGTCTCTGTCTGAGCAGCAGCCAGGAAGCCATATAGGAGTGTCTGGCACGTGAGGCCAGAGGAACAGGTAGCTAGCTCCCAGTAAGAACGGTCCTAAAACCACCGCTGTAATTACAGACAGAGGGGAGGGGCTAGTGGCCTGGGGCTCTGGTGACCTCACCTCTCAGACCCTCAACTAAATCAGTGGCCTAGGGCTTTGGTGAACTCATCTGTCAAACTCTCAACCAATGCCGGTTAGGTTACCTTTCCCACTGGGGCCTGTTTAGTCCAATAACATTAGTGTGTGTAATGCAGTAGGGTTATTGTGTGTCTGCAGGACTATGTCCAGGGTCCCTGTAATGCAGTAGGGTTATTGTGTGTCTGCAGGACTATGTCCAGGGTCCCTGTAATGCAGTAGGGTTAATGTGTGTCTGCAGGACTTTGTCCAGGGTCCCTGTAATGCAGTAGGGTTATTGTGTGTCTGCAGGACTATGTCCAGGGTCCCTGTAATGCAGTAGGGTTATTGTGTGTTTGCAGGACTACGCTGTGTCCACCGTTCCCGTCACTGATGGTCTACATCTGAAGAGCTTCTGCAGCATGGGAGGACCAGGCCTCATCGTGATTGGCTCCAGCGAACCGGCCCAGAAAGCCCTGAAGGTATGGGTCACCAATGAGTGTATGGGTCATGCAAGATAGGACTATGTTCTTACTTTCCTTTGCGGCATCTCTTGTTAATTACGTTTAGTTTAATAGTGTTTGCAGAAAACATAACTGAAATATACTTTCCCATCCCATCCTCATTTATTTTTAAGCACGACCAATAGATATTCTTTCCATTCTTATACAAGCACAAAATGATGAAAACATTACAGTGCTTACTATCTTTCTCCTTTCAGGAGCTGTTGCAATTTACCCATCATCATGGCTCGACATTTGCCCAATCATTTTGTGCTTGTGTTACAATTTACATTTCAATAAAATATAAATGGAACACATAAACAGCTCTTAATGCACAGTTAAGTTTGCAAACCTAAACTTTTGATATATTTTCTTCAAGTTCTTAGTGGTAAAATGAGGTCTTTGTATTGAGGGATCATTTCGCCCTTGGCCATCATGTTGAGATTATCTCGGAGATCATATTGCCCGATCTCACCTCAACTCTGATTCATATAGAACAAACAAGTGAGGTAAGCACACTGCATTGAGAAGATGGCTTCTTCAGTGAAAAGCAACAGTATAGTTGACAGTTGACTGGGCAATGCATGGTTCACTTCTAGGTCACTTTTCATTTTGGAGGAGCTTCCATAAATCCAAAGCCCCGAAGCATTACATTAGCCTGAAGCACCAGAGAGTGACCTAGGAGAGGAATGATTGGATCTTTGGGGGATTTGGAATGTTGTCATTGCCTTTCCCCAGGTACTCCCAAATTTAACTTTGACTGGGACTGTAGTCATGTAAACCTATCAAGTTTAAAGAGTATTTATTTTACATTGACGCAGGTTTTTTCTGTTAATATTTTGGTTTTTGGCTCTGTCTCTAGATACTGTAACTGTACCACACTGTGCTCCTTCCTTCCTTCCTTCCTTCCTTCCTTCCTTCCTTCCTTCCTTCCTTCCTTCCTTCCCCCTCTGTCAGGTATTCACCGTGCTGCGTAACACAGCAAGACAGGACATCACACGTGTTGACTCAGTACCCCCCACCACCACCTCACACACACCTCCAGATCACGGAGGCATGTTGTTACCTCCTGCCTTTCATGGAGGCATGTTGCTACCTCCTGCCTTTCACGGAGGCTGTTGCTACCTCCTGCCTTTCATGGAGGCTGTTGCAATAAATCTCTGCCTGTTCTTTTCTGATGGACAGATACACAGAATTCCCTGTCACCAAGGCAGAAGACTGACATGCACACACCAAACCACACTACAGACAGTAGTGGTGTACACACGCCTGGCACGCAGCTCTGTGTCAATACACAGTACACGGTACAGACACGCAGCTCTGTGTCAATACACAGTACACGGTACAGACACGCAGCTCTGTGTCAATACACAGTACACGGTACAGACACGCAGCTCTGTGTCAATACACAGTACACGGTACAGACACGCAGCTCTGTGTCAATACACAGTACACGGTACAGACACGCAGCTCTGTGTCAATACACAGTACACGGTACAGACACGCAGCTCTGTGTCAATACACAGTACACGGTACAGACACGCAGCTCTGTGTCAATACACAGTACACGGTACAAACACGCAGCTCTGTGTCAATACACAGTACACGGTACAGCCACGCAGCTCTGTGTCAATACACAGTACACGGTACAGCCACGCAGCTCTGTGTCAATACACAGTACACGGTACAGACACGCAGCTCTGTGTCAATACACAGTACACGGTACAGACATGCAGATCTGTGTCAATACACAGTACACGGTACAGACACGCAACAGAATGTTACACATTTGAAACCTCACAGACAAGACAACTCACACACCTGAGACACACACACACACACCCGAGACACACACACACCCGAGACACACACACACCCGAGACACACACACCCGAGACACACACACCCGAGACACACACACACACCTGAGAGTTAACAGCCAGGCGTTCTCAGTCGTAGGGTTCCTCCTCATCTGCCTCTTCAGGGAGACGTCGCCCCCTACTGGCCCAGGGCTGCAGAGGGTTGTAACACTGTCAGTAGGTTGAGAGGAACCATCTACACACTTCAACCACAGACAGACAGACACAATCCAAGTACACATCTCTTTATGTGGATCCCCATTAGCAGCTACAATTGCATCAGCTACTCTTCCTGTGGTCCACAAGTATCCTTATCAGTGAGATGTGTAAAGACTGCATAGATTTGTCCCCTATGTTATCCTCATTTAACACACTAAGGCAAACATATCCACATACTAGTTAAATACACTGCTAATTAATTATTAGGTCATGGTGATAGCTAACTAATACAACACACTTTTATTTGATACACACTGGAGCCCCATTAAGATGTCATACTATTAGCAAGCCTGTTAATTAGCTACTGGAGAGAAAGAGAGAGAAGGCCATTAGCATGAGTTAATGACAGAGTGTCTCACAGCATTGTAATTACAGATTACATCACCCCCTCTCCAACATGCAATTACCTGTGGTTATAAAATACTTTAATGAATGTCTGAGATCACATTTCCAATTAGGTAATGTTCTGCTCAGGGTGAAAGTGACTGGGGTCTTGTGAATGTAGCTGTAATGAACGTAAAGGGGTGGTTGTGAATGCTATTCTAACGAATGCAAATGGGTTGCTGTTGTTGTGAATATACACTACCGGTCAAAAGTTTTAGAACACCTACTCATTCAGGGGTTTTTCTTTATTTTTACTATTTTCTACATTGTAGAATAATAGTGAAGACATCAAAACTATGAAATAACACATATGGAATCATGTAGTAACCAAAAAAGTATTAAAGAAAATATATTTTATATTTGAGATTCTTCAAATAACCACCCTTTGCCTTGATGACAGCTTTGCACACTCTTGGCATTCTCTCAACCAGCTTCATGAGGAAGTCACCTGGAATGCATTTCAATTAACAGGTGTGCCTTGTTAAAAGTTAATTTGTGCAATGTCTTTCCTTCTTAATGTGTTTGAGTCAATCAGTTGTGTTGTGACAAGGTAGGGGACATGGGGCGGCAGGTAGCTTAGTGGGTAAGAGCGTTGTGCCAGTAACCGAAAGGTCACTGGTTCTAATCCCCGAGCCGACTAGGTGAAAAATCTGTCGATGTGCCCTTAAGCAAGGCACTTAACCCTAATTGCTCCTGTAAGTCGCTCTGGATAAGAGCGTCTGCTAAATGGCGTAAATGTAAATGTAGGGGGGTATACTGAAGATAGCCCTATTTGGTAAAAGACCAAGTCCATATTATGGCAAGAACAGCTCAAATAAGCAAAGAGAAACGACAGTCCATCATTACTTTAAGACATGAAGGTCAGTCAATACGGAACATTTCAAGAACTTTGAACGTTTTTTCAAGTGCAGTCGCAAAAACCATCAAGCGCTATGATGAAACTGGCTCTCCTGAGGACCATCGCAGGAATGGAAGACCCAGAGTTACCTCTGCTGCAGATGATAAGTTCATTAGAGTTACCAGCCTCAAAAATTGCAGCCCAAATAAATATTTTACAGAGTTCAAGTAGCAGACACATCAACTGTTCAGAGGAGACTGTGTGAATCAGGCCTTCATTGTCGAATTGCTGCAAAGAAACCACTACTAAAGGACAACAATAAGAAGAAGATACTTGCTTGGGCCAAGAAACACGAGCAATGGACATTATGTGTCCTTTGATCTGGAGTCCAAATTGGAGATTTTTGGTTCCAACCGCCGTGTCTTTGTGAGACACGGTGTGGGTGAACGGATGATCTCCGCATCAAATCAAATCCAATTGTATTTGCCACATGTGCCGAATACAACAGGTGTAGACATTACAGTGAAATGCTTACTTACAAGCCCTTAACCAACAATGCATTTTTTTTTTAAATACAAAAAAAAAAAAGTGTTAAGTAAAACAATTAAAGCAAATAACTAAAGAGCAGCAGTAAAATAAAATAACAGTATGGAGGATATATATAGGGGGGTACCGGTACAGAGTCAATGTGCGGGGGCACCAGCTAGTCGAGGTAATTGAGGTAATATGTACATGTGGGTAGAGTTAAAGTGACTATGCATGAATAATAAACAGAGTAGCAGCAGCGTAAAAGAGGGGGATGGGGTGGGGTGGGATGGGGGGGCAGTGCAAATAGTCCGGGTAGCCATGATTAGCTGTTCAGGAGTCTTATGGCTTGGGGGTAGAAGCTGTTGAGAAGCCTTTTGGACCTAGACTTGGCGCTCCGGTACCGCTTGCCGTGCGGTAGCAGAGAGAACAGTCTATGACTAGGGTGGCTGGAGTCTTTGACAATTTTTAGGGCCTTCCTCTGACACCGCCTGGTATAGAGGTCCTGGATGGCAGAAAGCTTGGCCCCAGTGATGTACTGGGCCGTACGCACTACCCTCTGTAGTGCCTTGCGGTCGGAGGCCGAGCAGTTGCCATACCAGGCAGTGATGCAACCAGTCAGGATGCTCTCGATGGTGCAGCTGTATAACTTTTTGAGGATCTGAGGACCCAAGCTAAATCTTTTCAGTCTCCTGGGGGGGAATAGGCTTTGTCGTGCCCTCTTCACGACTGTCTTGGTGTGTTTGGACCATGATAGTTTGTTGGTGATGTGGACACCAAGGAACTTGAAGCTCTCAACCTGTTCCACTACAGCCCCGTCGATGAGAATGGGGGCGTGCTCAGTCCTCTTTTTTTTTTCCTGTAGTCCACAATCATCTCCTTTGTCTTGATCACGTTGAGGGAGAGTTTGTTAACCTGGCACCACACGGCCAGGTCTCTGACCTCCTCCCTATAGGCTGTCTCATCGTTGTCGGTGATCAGGTCTACCACTGTTGTGTCGTCGGCAAACTTAATGATGGTGTTGATGGGCCCCCGTGTTGAGGATCAGCGTGGCAGATGTGTTGTTACCTACCCTTACTACCTGGGGGCGGCCCTTCAGGAAGTCCAGGATCCAGTTGCAGAGGGAGGTGTTTAGTCCCAGGGTCCTTAGCGTAGTGATGAGCTTTGAGGGCACTATGGTGCTGAGCTGTAGTCAATGAATAGCATTCTCAAGTAGGTGTTCCTCTTGTCCAGGTGGGAAAGGGCAGTGTGGCGTGCATTAGAGATTGCATCATCTGTGGATCTGTTGGGGCGGTATGCAAATTGGAGTGGGTCTAGGGTTTCTGGGATAATGGTGTTGATGTGAGCCATGACCAGCCTTTCAAAGCACTTCATGGCTACAGACGTGAGTGCTACGGGTCAGTAGTCATTTAGGCAGGTTATCTTAGTGTCCTTAGGCACAAGTACTTTGGTGGTGTGCTTGAAACATGTTGGTATTACAGACTCAGTCAGGGACATGTTGAATATGTCAGTGAAGACACTTGCCAGCTGGTCAGCGCATGCTCGGAGTACACATCCTGGTAATCCGTCTGGCCCTGCGGGCTTGTGAATGTTGACCTGCTTAAAAGTCTTACTCACATCGGCTATGGAGAGCGTGATCACATAGTCATCCGGAACAGCTGATGCTCTCATGCATGCTTCAATGTTGCTTGCCTCGAAGCGAGCATAGAAGTGATTTAGCTCGTCTGGTAGGCTTGTGCCACTGGGCAGCTCGCGGCTGTGCTTCCCTTTGTAGTCTGTAATAGTTTTCAAGCCCTGCCACATCCGACAAGCATCAGAGCCGGTGTAGTACGATTCAATCTTAGTCCTGTATTGACTCTTTGCCTGTTTGATTGTTCGTCGGAGGGCATAGCGGGATTTCTTATAAGCGTCCGGGTTAGAGTCCCACTCCTTGAAAGCGGCAGCTCTACCCTTTAGCTCAGAGCGGATGTTGCCTGTAATCCATGGCTTCTGGTTAGGGTATGTACGTACGGTCACTGTGGGGACGACGTCATCGATGCACTTATTGATGAAGCCAGTGACTGATGTGGTGTACTCCTCAATGCTATCGGAAGAATCCCGGAACATATTCCAGTCTGTGCTAGCAAAACAGTCCTGCAGCTTAGCATCTGCGTCATCTGACCACTTTTTTATTAACCGAGTCACTAGTGCTTCCTGCTTTAGTTTTTGCTTATAAGCAGGAATCAGGAGGATAGAGTTATGGTCAGATTTGCCAAATGTAGGGCGAGGGAGAGCTTTGTATGCGTCTCTGTGTGTGGAGTAAAGGTGGTCTAGAGTTTTTTTTCCTCTGGTTGCACATTACGTAGAATGGATTTAAGTTTCCCTGCATTAAAGTCCCCGGCCGCTAGGAGCGCTGCCTCTGGATGAGTGTTTTCCTGTTTACTTATGGCCTTATACAGCTCATTGAGTGCAATCTTAGTGCCAGCATCGGTTTGTGGTGGTAGATAGACAGCTACGTAAAATATAGATGAAAACTCTCTTGGTAAATAGTGCGGTCTACAGCTTATCATGAGATACTCTACCTCCGGCGAGCAAAACCTTGAGACTTCCGTAGTATTAGATTTTATGCACCAGCTGTTGTTTACAAATATACACAGACCGCCACCCCTTGTCTTACCGGAGTCAGCCATTCTATCCTGCCGATGTAGCGTATATCCCGACAGCTGTATGTTATCCATGTCGTTGTTCAGCCACGACTCGGTGAAACATAAGATATTACAGTTTTTAATGTCCCGTTGGTAGGATAACCTTAATCTTAGGTCGTCCAATTTTTTTTCAAATGATTGAACATTGGCTAATAGGATTGATGGAAGAGGCAGTTTACTCGCTCACCGTCGGATCCTTACAAGGCACCCTGACCTACGTCCACGATATCTCTTTCTCATGCGAATGACGGGGATTTGGGCCTAGTCAGGTGTCTGTAGGATATCCTTTGCGTCCGACTCATTGAAGAAAAAATCTTTGTCCAATACGAGGTGAGTAATCGCTGTCCTGATATCCAGAAGCTCTTTTTGGTCATAAGAGACAGTGGCAGAAACATTATGTACAGAATAAATTACAAATAATGCGAAAAAACACACATAATAGTACAATTGGTTAGAGGGCTGTATATTTCCCACCGTAAAGCATGGAGGAGGAGGTGTTATGGGGTGGGGTAGCTTTGCTGGTGACACTGTCTGTGATTTATTTAGAATTCAAGGCACACTTAACCAGCATGGCTACCACAGCATTCTGCAGCGATACACCATCCCATCTGGTTTGGGCTTAGTGGGACTATAATTTGTTTTTCAACAGGACAATGACCCAACACACCTCCAGGCTGTGTAAGGGCTATTTTACCAAGAAGGAGAGTGATGGAGTGCTGCATCAGATGAGCTGGCCTCCACAATCCCCCGATCTCAACCCAATTGAGATGGTTTGGGATGAGTCGGACAGCAGAGTGAAGGAAAAGCAGCCAACAAGTGCTCAGCATATGTGGAAAAGCATTCTGTTGGAAAAGCATTCCAGGTGAAGCTGGTTGAGAGAATGCCAAGAGTGTGCAAAGCTGTCATCAATGCAAAGGGTGGCTATTTTAAGAATCTCAAATATAAAATATATTTTCAAATCAAATCAAATTGTATTGGCCACATGCGCCAAATACAACAGGTGCAGACATTACAGTGAAATGCTTACTTACAGCCCTTAACCAACAGTGAATTTATTTTTAATAAAAAAAGTAGAATAAAACAAAAAAGTGTTGAGAAAAAAAGAGCAGAAGTAAAATAAAATAACAGTAGGGAGGCTATATATACAGGGGGGTACCGGTGCAGAGTCAATGTGCGGGGGCACCGGCTAGTTGAGGTATTTTGATTTGTTGAACACTTTTTAGGTTACTACATACAGTTGAAGTCAGAAGTTTATATGCACTTAGGTTGGAGTCATTAAAACTCGTTTTTCAACCACATTTCTTGTTAACAAACTATAGTTTTGGCAAGTCGGTTAAGACATCTACTTTTTGCATGACACAAGTAATTTTTCCAACAATTGTTTACAGACAGATTATTTCACTTATAATTCACTGTATCACAATTACAGTGGGTCAGAAGTTTACATACACTAAGTTGACTGTGCCTTTAAACAGCTTGGAAAATTCCAGAAAATGATGTCATTGCTTTAGAAGCTTCTGATAGGCTAATTGACATCATTTGAGTCAATTGGAGGTGTACCTGTGGATGTATTTCAAGACCTACCTTCAAACTCAGTGCCTCTTTGCTTGACATCATGGGAAAATCCAAAGAAATCAGCCAAGACCTCAGAATTTTTTTTTTAGACCTCCACAAGTCTGTTTCATCCTTGGGAGCAATTTCCAAATGCCTGAAGGTACCACGTTCATCTGTACAAACAATAGTACGCAAGTATAAACACCATGGGACCACGCAGCCATCATACCACTCAGGAAGGAGACGCGTTATGTCTCCTAGAGATGAACGTACTTTGGTGTGAAAAGTGCAAATCAATTCCAGAACAACAGCAAAGGACCTTGTGAAGATGCTGGAGGAAACCGGTACAAAAGTATCTATATCCACAGTAAAACGAGTCCTATATCGACATAACTTGAAAGGCAGCTTAACAAGGAAGAAGCCACTGCTCCAAAACTGCAATAAATAAGCCAGACTACGGTTTGCAACTGCACATGGGGACAAAGATTGTACTTTTTTGAGAAATGTCCTCTGGTCTGATGAAAACAAAAATAGAACTGTTTGGCCATAATGTCCATCTTTATGTTTGGAGGAAAAAGAGGGTAACTTGCAAGCCGAAGAACACCATCCCAACCGTGAAGCATAGGGGTGGCAGCATCATGCTGTGGGGGTGCTTTGCTGCAGGAGGGACTGGTGTACTTCACAAAATAGATGGCATAATGAGGAAGGAAAATGATGTGGATATATTGAAGCAACATCTCAAGACATCAGTCAGGAAGTTAAAGCTTGGTTGCAAATGGGTCTTCCAAATGGACAATGACCCCAAGCATACTTCCAAAGTTGTGGCAAATGGCTTAAGGACAACAAAGTCAAGGTATTGGAGTGGCCATCACAAAGCCCTGACCTCAATCCTATAGAACATTTGTGGGCAGAACTGAAAAAGCGTGTGCGAGCAAGGAGGCCTACAAACCTGACTCAGTTACACCAGCTCTGTCAGGAGGAAAAAATTCACCCGACTTATTGTGGGAAGCTTGTGGAAGGCTACCCGAAACGTTTGACCCAAGTTAAACAATTTAACGGCAATGCTACCAAATACTAATTGAGTGTATGTAAACTTCTGATGTGATGAGGTGGTGATGAAGGAGTCAGGCACAGGAGGGTAAATCACAGAATAACAGGCTTTAATCCGCAAAATACAGGTTTACACAGAAATGCGTCAAACACACTCCAGGGCACAAACCAGGCGCACTGGAAAATACAGGGCACACGGGAAAAATACTTCCGTCGATACACATTACACGAGCTCCACCGAGCTTCACTAACCTCCACAAACACAAACAATCACCCACACAGACAAGGAAGCAGAGGGAACACTTATACCATGACTAATGAGGGAATAAGGACCATGTGTTTGTGATTGAAGACAAGACAAGTGGAGTGATGATAAATGGATCGGCAGTAGCTAGTAAGCCGGTGACGCCGAACGCCGAAACCTGCCCGAACAAGGAGGGGAGGCAGCCTCGGCGGAAGTCGTGACATCTGACCCCCTGGCAATGTGATGAAAGAAATAAAAGCTGAAATAAATCATTCTCTCTACTATTATTCTGACATTTCACATTCTTAAAATAAAGTGGTGATCCTAACTGACCTAAGACAGGGAATTTTTACTAGGATTAAATGTCAGGAATTGTGAAAAACTGAGTTTAAATGTATTTGGCTAAGGTGTATGTAAACATCTGACTTCAAATGTATGTGTTATTTCATAGTTTTGATGTCTTCACTATTATTCTACAATGTAGAAAATAGTAAAAATAAAGAAAAACCCTTGAATGAGTAGGTGTTCTAAAACTGTAGCTGTAATGAACGTAAATGTGTTGTTGTTGTGAATGTAGCTCTAATCTAATGATATTACATGCCTGCTGGCTGGATTCCCTTGGGGTGAGCTTTTGTGAATGCACCCCTAATCTTAATAGTGAAGTAGTGGGGATGAGATGAGCAGGGATAAGGTTGGTATGTTGTGTTGTGTTGTCAACAGACCAAACTGGGACTTTATTATTAGAGCAGGCTATGACTATATTGTCATGTCACCATGTCTGGCCTGATACTGAGTCATGGTTTGGATACGGTATGTTGACGGCACCCGAATGTGGCAGCCAGTGTGTGTTTGTGCGTGTTTGCATGCGTGAGTGTGTGTGTGTCTGTGTGCGAGTGTCTGTGTGTGTGCCTTGCATAGTCTGCAGTCATATAATGATCAGCCCTCCCAAGCTGAGGACTGAGGACGTGGACCGGATGAATTCCATCATCTGAACGCACTCACAACAATCGTGGCTCTCCACTGCTATCACTGCCAATCCTCAGCCGTGAAGTCATCTCCCGCAAATACTCCCTCTCTTACTTATACTGAAATGCTCCTTCTCTCTCACCACATTCTGCCTTTCCAGCAGGCTAGGGCTCCTGGTCGACTCACGCTTCCAGGACTCCCTGACTGACTGGCCCACCACTGACCCCCCTAGGCCCCAGCCCTATACCCCAGACCTATACCTCAGGCCCAATACCCCAGCACTTTACCAAGCCTCAGGTCCAGCCCCAGTCTCAGGTCCAGCCCCAGTCTCAGGTCTAGCCCCAGCCTCAGGTCTAGCCCCAGCCTTAGGTCCAGCCTCATGTCTAGCCCCAGCCTCAGGTCCAGCCTCATGTCTAGCCCCAGCATCAGGTCCAGCCTCATGTCTAGCCCCAGCCTCAGGTCCAGCCTCATGTCTAGCCCCAGCCTCAGGTCCAGCCTCATGTCTAGCCCCAGCCTCAGGTCCAGCCTCATGTCTAGCCCCAGCCTCAGGTCCAGCCTCATGTCTAGCCCCAGCCTCAGGTCCAGCCTCATGTCTAGCCCCAGCCTCAGGTCCAGCCTCATGTCTAGCCCCAGCCTCAGGTCCAGCCTCATGTCTAGCCCCAGCCTCAGGTCCAGCCTCATGTCCAGCCCCAACCTCAGGTCTAGCCCCAGCCTCAGGTCCAGCCTCATGTCTAGCCCCAGCCTCAGGTCCAGCCCCAGCCTCAGGTCTACCCCAACCTCAGGTCCAGCCCCAGCCTCAGGACCAGCCCCAGTCTCAGGTCTAGCCCCAGCCTCAGGTCCAGCCCCAGCCTCAGGTCCAGCCCCAGCCTCATGTCTAGCCCCAGGCCTAAACAGATCATGAGGAGCAGCAGAACCCTGAACACACACACACCACCACTTGTGCCCCCGCATTCAGCTTCCTGATTAGACGCCGGCCTAAGGGGACAGGAATAAACACGGAACATTAGCCAATAAGTCTGTTGTCTGGGAAGAAATGTGTGTCAAGGACCAATCAAAAATAATGACATCAACAGGAAACTATTACAGTCTAATAACCATTCCCCTGATCCCTGGTCCATTAGGATTTGGAAGCCTTTTGGATAGGAACTGTTTTATTTGTGTGTTTTTGAAAACAGCCAATTTAACAACTTCCCTCTCTCCCTTATCAGTGTCCGATATGGATTTGAGAGAAGAGAAAATTACTATTTTAAAACTGATTGAGTGAAGGCTGATCAGTATGGTGTGATAGTGTGATAGTCTCTCTCTCTGTCTGTCTCTCCCTCCAGACAGACAGCTAATCCTCCTGTGTGTGAAGGAGAGCGTTCGCGGTCACGCACATGGACAGTGTTTTCATTTAGGACCACACATACTCACACACACATGCTCTCTCTCTCTCTCTCTCACACACACACACACACACAGCAGTCAAACCCAGGGTAGAGTGGAATGTGTGAACAGGCCGAGCCACAAAGCTCATTGTTCACATTATAAAGCACAGAGACACATGGAGCACTGTGAGGGGTTGAGAGATTTATCATCATGGATCAACACCACAAACACTCACAACCACACATCTAACCCTAACCCTCCTCACACACACACACACACACACACACACACACACACACACACACACACACACCCTTCTAACCCTAACTCTCCTCAAGCACACACACACCAGCTCAACCTTTCTCCCTCTGCATGATTTAAAAAGGAGAGCAGAGCAGAAGGGGTGAGAGGAGGGGGAAGAGGAGTGAGAAGAGGAGGGGGAAGAGGAGGGGGGGAAGAGGAGTGAGAAGACAAGGAGGGAGAAGACAAGGAGGGAGAAGACGAGGGATAAGAGGAGGGGGAAGAGGAGGGAGAAGAGGGAGAAGAGGAGGGGGAAGAGGAGGGAGAAGAGGAGGGGGAAGACGAGGGGGAAGACGAGGGGGAAGACGAGGGGGAAGACGAGGGAGAAGACGAGGGGGAAGAGGAGGGAGAAGAGGAGGGGGAAGAGGAGGGGGAAGAGGAGGGAGAAGAGGAGGGAGAAGAGGAGGGGGAAGACGAGGGGGAAGACGAGGGAGAAGACGAGGGTGAAGAGGAGGGGGAAGAGCAGGGAGAAGACGAGGGATAAGACGAGGGGGAAGAGGAGGGAGAAGAGGAGGGGGAAGAGGAGGGAGAAGAGGAGAAGAGATGACAGGATGGACAAAAAAGTAGAGTGGAAAGGAGAGGATGACAGGAGGAGGATCTGACCCAGGCTAAATCAACAGTCCTTATCCTGGGGGAGATCTCATGCTCCACTTGTGAAAATACCTTTTTAATGTTGTTTGGTTTACTTTCATTCTCCTTCCTCCTTCTCCTCTAAGGCATCTACAGATGTTCAGGTCGTAAACATTTTGGAGACACACACACCTGCTCTGCATTCAGGTCATAACATCCTCATTGCTTCTCGTCCCCCCAGCCTCAGCCCGACTCGGCAGATTACATACATTACATGACATCTGCTGTGAAAGAATGTCAGTCAGTCTGTCTGCCCCTGTCTGTGTTCTCCATTAAGGCCCAGCCGCCCAAATAGAGGTTTGGAGGTTAGGACTTGAGCAGGCAGCAACAGCAGGGTCTGGTTCTTTTTTGCCCGGCACCAATATGCTCCCTACCCCTCCTCCTTGGACCTTACCCTTCAATGTTTGCCTGGAAAGGTATAGCAGTGTAGTAGTGAAGCTCCCACCATATTCCTTACACCTTACAGATCTACAAACACCAGAGGGTTTTGGCCAATGTCCAAGGAGTTTAGGAGGGAATTTGAACCGTGGTGCTGTGTGTCCCTCACAGCTTACCATTCATCTGTCTGTCTGTCTTCCTTTGTGTCTATAGATCATGCAGCAGATGAGTGACCATCGTTATGACAAGCTGACGGTGCCTGATGACATTGCAGCCAACACCATCTATATGAACCTCCCTGGCAAAGGCCATGTACTGTTACATTGCACCCCAGAGGAGTTCCCAGAGAGTGCCAAGGTGAGCACACACACACACACACACACACATTATACACGCATATTCACATGCAGACATACACTAACACACACACCCTGTGACTCTTAGATGTCAGCTCGTATGGGAGCAGTGAATGACATGTTATTGTCTCTGAAGCGGTTAGGCATGGCATGTCATTTAGATTCCTCAGTGTCACTACACATCACAGTATCTTACTATGGGCCCCTGGGTACCACATCACCAACACCCTGCAATCTGCACAGACAGCCCCAAGACCTCAAATGTACTCTGTGGTTAAAACCCAAACTTGAACATTTATTTTTAGTACAAAGCATTTATTGAAATATGTCTCTTTGGATTTGGAACTGTTGTCCAATTTCCAAAGGGTTACTATTATATTTTCCTTGAGGATTGGCTGAAAGGGAATTCAACCCAAACATTATAAAATCAGAGTGACTGCCTCTCTTTCCTGTATCAGACCACTGTGGTGACGTGTGTATTCATATGGGACCTGGATGGAAGCTTGGGACACTTTCTGCCTCTGAGCACCAGCTGTGTGATGAAGAATCATTCATGTAGAGGTGTTGGAATCCCAATCATCAGGGATGTCAGACCATAGGGATACATCTCTATGTGTCAGACACAGTTCCATGTAAACACACACACACACATACAAATACACACACTCACTCTCTCTCTCTCTTTCTCTCTATATTTCAAAAGCAGCATGATTGAACCTTACATCTATATAACAGTAATCACGACAGAAAGACAGACAGACAGAGAGACAGTGGTTGGTTCTTGGTTGTGTGAAGTTTTTCCTCTGAGAGCTGCAACCATGCAGTCCCCTGATCCCATTTTCAGATGGGGAGAGAGAGAGAGAGAGAGAGAGAGAGAGAGGAAGAGGAGAGAGAGATTTATCAACACACTCACTCTGCCTGCAAAGCCGCTCTACTGCTCTGTTTTCTAATACTATAAACACTAAAACATTCTTGTCCCAAAAACTCTGGCTCAGCTATTTTTAGCAACGTTACATAACAAAGGCAGAAGGTCATGGGAGAGGGTGGGGGGTCGACGGGGGGGCAAAGGAGGGCGACTTTAGGGTCTGGAGTGGTGACTGCCACAGAAGCTGAGCAGAGAGATAAAGTAGTCAACTAGAAAAATGTTTCAGTGAAATATAGCCAGCCCCCACAGTGAAGTTCTCCTGGCCTGACATAATACATTTCAACCACAGTAATAAGAACCCAGCTGGAAAGCACAGATTCACTGCCATAAAAACAGAAACACTTGAGAGAGAACAAATGTAGAAAAGGGAACCGATTTAGTGATGTTGTGGAGGAGTTTGGCTAAAGTGCTTTGCCCCTCTGACCTCATGACCCCCCTCCCATGGTTGATGGGCTTTTATCCCTGTTCTACGTAGACCTGTTGCATCATGGCTGGAGAATCTGATAGCCAGAGTTGGGTGGGTTGCTTGTGGCCCCCTATGGTAGAGCAAGCCCAGGCTTTTAGTATGGCAGAGAGAAGGGGGGGAAATATTTTGAAACTTTTGTTTCCTATTGTTAACTGTTAATGTCTGATTGTTATTTTGTTTTGTTTTCATTTGCTTTGGCAATGTTAACATATGTTTTCCCATGCCAGAAAATCCCCTTTGAATTAGAGAGAGAGAGAGAGAGAGAGAGAGAGAGAGAGAGAGAGAGAGAGAGAGAGAGAGAGAGAGAGAGAGAGAGAGAGAGAGAGAGAGAGAGAGAGAGAGAGAGAGAGAGAGAGAGAGAGAGAGAGAGAGAGAGAGGAGAGAGAGGAGAGAGAGAGAGAGAGAGAGAGAGAGAGAGAGAGAGAGAGAGAGGAGAGAGATGAGAGAGAGAGAGAGAGAAGAGGAGAGAGAGAGAGAGAGAGAGAGAGAGAGAGAGAGAGAGAGAGAGAGAGAGAGAGAGAGAGAGAGAGAGAGAGAGAGGAGAGACGAGAGAGAGAGAGAGAGAGAGAGAGATGAGAGAGATGAGAGAGAGAGAGAGAGAGACTGGCTTGGAAGGCTCTTAGGGAAAACAGTGGTTTTCTTCTGGAGGGGCTCCACAGGGTGACACATTGCTTTATGAGGGTTTTTGGAGATTACGTAATATTTCTCACTCTGTTTTTGAGAACTCTTCTCTACCTAAATGTTCATTCTTAATGCCTTAGATTTCTATCCCTCGTAAGTGCTCCCAAATCATTGTAAAATAAACAAAGCCTGTAAACTAAAGTTACGTAAGGTGAAGTCTCCTACCTTCTCTAGTGGGTAGTGTTGTTCAAACTATTGTCTGAGGAGGGACCATCATTTGTTATTGTCCTGGAGAGGCTGAGCTGAGGTGTATATCAATATTCTCTTCTCTCTCTCCTCTCTCACAGGTGTTTGAGAAGCTGAAGGATCACATGTTGATCCCAGTGTCCAACATGGAGAAGGTGAAGGTGGACGGAGCCCTCACCTGTCTGCTGCCGTTCTCATCAACATGAAAGCCAAAGTCTGATCTGAGCATGCTCCGTTAGGGGGTCTCTCAGACAGACCTGGCTTCAAATACTACTTGAAATCTTTGACATACTTTGATGTGCCAGGTTTGCCGTTTTTGGACTATACTATTGGGCAATTATTAAGCCAGGCAAGCTCAATCAAGCACAGACACAAAGTATTTGACATGATTTCGAATAGTATTTTAACCCAGGTCTGCTCTCAGGGGCAGGGTCGGCCCACTGCTGCCACATTGCCCTGTTGAGAAGCTCAACTACCTAGCCTGGGTGCAAGTCTGTTCTGGCCAGTCTGTTTCTGCTGTCTTGCCCCTGAAAACAAACTGGTATCCAGGTTACCAACCCCCCCTCCCCTTCTGAAAGTGCTCATGTGTCAATCAATCCCTCTGCTTACTGGTCAATGTTTACAACCCTTTTAAAAACAACCCCTTATAATACCACTGGAGAGGCAAAAAGGACAGTCTGTTTGATAGAATAGTTTTAAGGAGGAGCTATATAATGTTGCGGTATAGTTAGGACAGGATATGCATGGTGCAGTAGCCAGTTTATAAAGAATATAAAACGCTAATATATTTACAATCAACTGCTGATTACTCTCTATACATATTTGTAATGATTTATTTTTAGATTCAATTCATCATGATTCATGCCACATAACAAGTAGAAGTTCTTATTGAGGGGGAGAAAGGAATTAAATCAAATCCACCTAGTTATGGGCAATTCCATGGTAACGGAATGACGCTGAGACTCAGATTTTTCACTTTAAAATGTATATCAAACAAAAACCATTGATTTAAAAGTTTAACAAACCACATAACTCTATACACAAGGACTACTTTAAAAAATTTCCACAGACTATTTTACAAAAACACATTTACAGGTAAAACTGTGCAGATACAAAGTTTAGTAACAGAATAAAACTGAGGGAGATTTTACCGTAATTCTGTCCAAACGTTGCATTTTTTTTTTTTTACTAAATTGTTCAAAGTAGTCATTGTGCATAGAGTTCTATGGTTTGTTAAACTTTGAAATCAATGGTTTTTGTTTGGCATACATTTTAAAGTGAAAAATCGGAGTCTCAGCGTAATTCCGTAACCGTGGAATTGCCCTTATCTTAATAATCTAGAAATGGTCATAGTGAGCTTGTCCTCTCTGTTTGCCATGGAGACCTGAGTTCTCTTACTTTACATAATTGTTGATAAAAAATGAATTATTATTGATTATTGGACATGAATGTTGATGATCCCTAGCAGTGAGGGTGGTGCTAGTTATTCCATCCGGCTGATCAAGGGGTTAATTCCTCTTATTATTAAACTGTGATTCTGAAGTCTAAACCCAGGGTAGGAAATTAACTACAAAATTCCCCTGAAAATAAAATGTCAAAGGATGCTAAATAAAAGTTAATTTCCTACCCTGTCTTAAACTAAGCTGTGCCCACTTTATAAAGGACTGAGCACACTTCCATGCCCTGTGCTGTGTGACGTATGTTTAAGTATGACCAATGCTTGTCGTTACTCATGATATACTCTCATAACTTTTAACATGTCTCAGTGTGCTGTGTGCCTCCATCGAAAACCAAGTGGCTTAAATAACTACTGCTGTATACTCTAGTCAAGAAGCCATTATAGCAGCTTTCAATGGGTTTTTTAAGCCCATTATTGTCTCTGTGTTGACTACTGTACTGATACTGGCCCTGGTACTTCCTTCCTGTTATGCTCTTTTTGTATGAGAGCATGCTGGGAAATCCAAATTGGACCACCAACTGTTCCTCCAGCTGGAAGATGATGGTACACACTTAGTAGGGACTCGCCACTAACCACCTCTAATCTATCCTGCTGTGTTTACATTGCATAGATAGCATTTAATAAGATCTTTGAAGTCTGTTGACGACATAGAAATACATGTATAACTACTAAAACGTGATCTCCCATTCAAGTCAATGGACCGTGATCGTTGGACTGGCGGACATATGGAGTCTACATATGAGGGTGCAGTCTGAGGGGCTTTTCCCCCATTCTAGTAATTCTATTTCTATGGTTAAGGAGCTCTTCCCAACGGCCTTATCTCTGTCATCAGATATGAGTACATACATCTCCAGCGGAGGTTAATGTACATACAGATGGCTACCAGCGTCTACCACCAAGGCCTATTGCAGAGTGGGGCAGATAATGCTGAGCAAGAACCTGAAAAAGTTTGCTTTCGTTTGACTCCATTTCTTTCACTCTTTTTCTTTCTTAATAAGCTGATGCAGATGAAACCTATTTAATCAAAGGAAGTGACGTCTTGCAGTAAGGAGCACAGCTAAAGACTCGTAGCTTGACCTCCAGTGCTCTGGCCTAGAGTGACGTGTAGCCTACTCTGTGGCCGTTTGGGAATGGGCGAGCAGAATCATTGTGATGAAACATGGAAAGAATTCCTTTTGGAAGAGAGGCTTGTAAGCCAGTAAATACTCACTCTCTCTTAAAACTTTCTCTCTATAATTCTCACCCTCTCTTTCTCTCTCTTCTCTATATACTGTATCTATATATATATATATATATATATATATATATTATATATATATATATATATATCCCTCCCTTTCCCTGCTATTGCCTCATACACATTTCTGGGGTAATTTATGACAATGATATCATACAGTCTGGCAAAAGGGCGCAATGACCTGCAGTTAAAAAACATAATTTGTGACACTAGCAGTATATTTTACAGGAGGCCCTTGGCAGGTCCACTGATGATACCATAGTTGCTGTGTATCCAGCGCAGACCAGAGCTGACGCAGTCAGTGGCTGTTTACATCCCAAATTGCACCCTATTCCCTGCATAGTGCACTGCTTTAGACCAGAGCCCTATGTTACCTTGTCAAAAGTAGTGCACTATATAGGGAATAGGGTGCCATTTGGTATGTATAGTGCATGGAGGTTTATGGAGGCCAAATCGCCTGCTGCAGTTGTAGCCTAATGCTGAAAGTTAGAATAATCACATCATCCCACTGGCTTTTGCTTGTGAAAATCTGAATTTTAAATCAGGTCCCCAAAAGACAAATCCATTCAATCTTACTTCAATTTTTGATAATTGTTTTCTTGATCTATTGTTTTTTTCTATTGGTGATGACAACTTTCATTGCTGATAAATGTACTGCCCCCCACTGCCAGCAGAATGATGTGCTGTTCCACATGACAAAGTGTTACACTAGTAGCCTAGATTGAATTCCTCATGAACTACAATAACATTTTAAGATTGACCTTTTGAGTGACCCTGTGAATCCCATAGAAGTGCTGTGAATTGTCCATGTTTTGTCTCAGGTTTCTTGGTTTTAGTGTATTGTGGATGTTTAGGTATGTGCCAGAGTGGTAGCCTAGCTCAGCCATTTAACAGTCTTTTTACACATTTTAGCTTTTCATCCACTTTGTACAATAAACGTAATTCTAACATCAAATTGAACGGTTGACTTATTGTGCATTATGTGGTGGTTTATATTGCAGACTAACCAGGTTTCAAATGTATGCACACATGACTAAGTCGCTTTGGATAAAAGCGTCTGCTAAATGGCATATTATTATTATTATTATGTTTACATCCAACCATTTCATGCGGATGAATTACCTGACGACCGGTCTGATGGAAACAAACAGGATATGTTGGTACAATTGTATAAATAGACAATTTGCTCGTTCGGCATGGTGGGATCTTTTTGTTAATTATGCGAGAAATGGTGGTGGAAACGCCTTTATGCGCAAATATTGATGTGATAACCAACCATCATATCGAAGTAAATTTGGAGTTCACGCGATGATCTGTTGTGTGGTCCTCCCACTATGAATCGGGAAAGCATGCTGTTTATTAGGCTACGTAAATTATGATGAACTTCACATGGTGGTCTTCTGTAGCTCAGCTGGTAGAGCACGGCGCTTGTAACGCCAAGGTAGTGGGTTCGATCCCCGGGACCACCCATACACAAAAAATTTATGCACGCATGACTGTAAGTCGCTTTGGATAAACGCGTCTGCTAAATGGCATATTATATATTATTTATGAGCTTAATGCACATTTCCAATAAATATCGCGAGGGTCTTATACTGGTGACATGATGATTGATGCTTGGCTGCTGTTTGATAAATACAAATATTATCGCTCTTCTCCATAATAATCTCATAATGTAGGTAGCCTTCCCGCACTGTATCTGCTAGCTGTTGGCTGGAGCGCATGTGTCAAAACCAGAGTGGGCACATTTACTATATAGCCTAACCAACAGTTTTTGTGAAAAAAAAACTATTGTACCGAATGTATTTTTCATTCTGTACATGGGAATTTATCGGCAAAAGTAATTTCTATGTCCAGTATGTCATCACACACAGACTTTTATTCTCAAAAAGTCTGTTTGATGGAAACACATCTCTGGTGGGGAAATGTGCATATTGTTTTATGCAAATTGAATGGAAACCTAGCTAGTGATTGGGCTGTCCTACTAGTCACTCGCCTAAGCTCCCGAGTGGCGCAGCGGTCTAAGGCACTGTATTTCAGCGCTTGAGGCGTCACTACAGACCCCCTGGTTCGATTCCAGGCTGTATCACAACCGGCCGTGATTGGGAGTCCCATAGGGTGTCGCGCAATTGGCCCAGCGTCGTCCGGTGTAGGCCGTCATTGTAAATAAGAATTTGTTCTTAACTGACTTCCCTAGTTAAATAAATAAGTCACACATTCAAAATGAAGTGTTATATCGCCTCATTGTGGTCGTATATGGGATAATTAAAAGCCTTATTCAACTAAGGGTTGCAAAGAGAAACATGAGCACACATTTTATAGAAAAACGTTTAGGTTTTATTTATATAAAAAACATGTTGAGTATGATAACTAAATCATCAAGGACTTCAGCGACCTGAGCACCGGCCTGTTCACCCCACTACCATCTAGAAGGAGGAGACAGTACAGATGCATCAAAGCTGGGAGCAAGAGACTGATAAACAGCTTCTATCACCAGGCCATCAGACTTTCAACCCTAAAGTCTAAGCCTGAATTGTTTTAAGATGGTAATACCAAGGATCGTTTAGCTATTTGATTTTGAATTTTAGGACCCCTTTAGGCATAAAAATATATACTGAACAAAAATATAAAATGCAACATGCAGCAATTTCATAGATTTTACTGAGTTACAGTTCATATAAGGAAATCAGTCAATTGAAATAAATAAATTAGGTCCTACTCTATGGATTTCACATGACTGGGAATACAGATATGCATCTGTTGGTCACAGATACCTTTAAACAAAAAATGGGCCTCACAATGGGCCTCAGGATCTCGTCACAGTATTTTTGTGCATTCAAATTGCCATCGATAAAATGCAATTGTGTTCGTTGTCCGTAGCTTATGCCTGCCCATACCATAACCCCACCGCCACCATGGGTCACTCTGTTCACAACGTTGACATCAGCAAACCGCTCGCCCACACGACGTCATACACATGGTCTGCGGTTGTGAGGCCGGTTGGACGTAGTGCCAAATTCTCTAAAACGACGTTGGAAGTTGGTTTTGAAGTGTCTCTATATCTGAGAGATATAAAAAAAGTAAATAAATAAAATAAAATGTTGGGCACAAATTGAACCCCTTTTTTTTTTTAGGTACTAAACTACTTCCATATATACTTCGATTCATTTTTTAAACTGGTAATGGGATACCTTCAGATGAGTCTTGTGCGGCTTGTGGGCGTCCTCAGTTGCAACCTTGGCATCCTAGAGCAAAACAACTGACATGTACGTGTTTGTGAGAGTCACCTTTCCATAGGTGTGTAGCCCAAACTGTTCGGACGCTACAGACAGAAGTTGGCAGATAGGCAGTACCGACTTCAGACGAGTCCCATGAAGCTTGTGGGGGTCATGGAGCAAAACGGAAAACCCCATTGTGTTCGTGAGAGTCTCATCTTTCCATAGAGGGGTTTGTCAGCCAAACCGTTCGGAAGCTACAGACGTTGTCGTGAGAAGAAAGATTTTTGGGATGTCTCATGGTCTGACAAACACCGCTGTAGCTCTGCCACCTTTCACCGCAGATGTGGTCCTCTGTAGCTCAATTGGTAGAGCATGGCGCTTGTAACGCCAGGGTAGTGGGTTTGATCCCCGGGACCACCCATACGTAAAAATGTATGCGCACATGACTGTAAGTCGCTTTGGATAAAAGCGTCTGCTAAATGGCATATTATTATTATTATGTGGAAGACAGACATGGATTGAGACACAGCCCATGCAAAAAAAATGATATCTCTAGCTCAAACAGAGATTTTTATGGGGATTTTGTTATTATGCTAACTAGATTTCCGTGGGGGCACGGACATCGACTCTAGGGGGTTTAAACAGTCACCGCTAGCCGGCCTCCGCCCAATACCCTGAAACTTAGTCACTGTTACTAGCCGGCTACCACCCAGTACTCTACTCTGTACCTTAGAAACTGCTTTGTCCTATGTACATAGAGTCATTGAACACTGGTCATTTTATTAATGTTTACATACTGTTTTACCCACTTTATATGTACACTGAGAATGAAAAACATTCCATGACATAGCTTTCACCTGGATTCACCTGGTCAGTCTATGATCTCTTATTGATGTCACTTATTAAATCCACTTCAATCAGTGTAGATGAAGGGGAGGTGGTTAAATAAGGAATGTTAAGCCTTGAGACAATTGAGACATGAATTGTGTATTTTCACACTCAAAGGTTTCCCATGTGTATCAAGAATGGTCCACCAGCCAACTTCACACAACTGTGGGAAGCGTTGGAATCAACATGGGCCAGCATCCCTGTGGAACGCTTTCCACACCTTGTAGAGTCCATGCACTGACAAATTGAGATTGTTTTGAGGGCAAATGGGGGTGCAACTTAATATTAGGAAGGGGTTCCTAATGTTTTGTACGCTCCGTGTATATACTGTATTCTAGTCATGGCTCATCCTATATAACTACTGCTGTACACCTTTTCTATTCATATACTGTCCATACTGTCTATACACACCATTATACATATACAGTGCCGTCGGAAAGTATTCAGATCCCTTGACTTTTTCCACATTTTGTTATGTTACAGCCTTATTCTAAAATGGATTAAATAAAAACAATTCCTTGGTAATCTACACACAATACCCCATAATGACAAAGCAAAAACAGGTCATTCTAAATATTAGCAAATTGATTAAAAATAAAAAACAGAAATACCATAAGTATTCAGACCCTTTGCTATGAGACTCGAAATTGAGCTCAGGTGCATCCTGTTTCCATTGATCATCCTTGAGATCGAACATCTCTGGAGAGGCCTGAAAATAGCTGTGCAGCAACGCTCCCCATCCAATCTGACACAGCTTGAGAGGATCTGCAAAGAAGAATGGGAGAAACTCCCCAAATACAGGTGTGCCAAGCTTGTAGCGTCATACCCAAGAAGACTCGAGGCTGTAATCGCTGCCAAAGGTGTGTCAACAAAGTACTGAGTAAAGGGTCTGAATACTTATGTAAATGTGATATTTCCGTTTTTTATTTGTAATAAATTAGCAAAAATGTATAAAAAACAGTTTTTTCTTTGTCATAATGGGGTATTGTGTGTAGATTGATGAGGAAAAATATTAATTTAATCCATTTTAGAATAAGGCTGTAACGTAACAAAATGTGGAAAAAGTAAAGGGGTCTGAATACTTTCCGAAGGCACTGTATGTCTATTCTGGACTCTGACATTGCTCGTTCGGATATTTCTTAATTTCTTTCTTTTTACTTTTGGATTATGTGCGTATTGTTTTGTATTGTTTTCTAGGTATTATTACGGAACTGTTGGAGCTAGCTAGAAGCACAAGCATTTTGCTGCACCTGTGATAACATCTGCTAATCTGTGTACAGGACCAATAAACTTTGATTTGATTTAATGTGTTTCACAAGTGCAGGTCTGAACATTTTCATAACATACAAATTCATTTTGAAATGCCTATTTTAAAATGATTGTAATTTGAAACCTAAGGGACAAATGTCGTCATAATGGTTATGATCCAGGCCTACAGTTATAACATGACAGCCAGGCAACTAGAGCTCAGTCAGTGAACTTTTGACCGAGCTGACAGGTAGGCCTACTCCTTTTGGGTTACTATTACTTTATAGTGTCAATTCGCACCGTGACACTTGAAAGTGGAGTAGAGGAGTACTGGGAGAGAAACGCAAGCAAGCAGAGTGATTGACTGCTCACAGTTTCAGGTAAGAGCTGTAAATAGATGCAAATAGTGCTAAAGCCTAGAATAGATTCAATTCCGTTTGACATTTAATTGCTGATTGAGCTGACAAATGCAGCGTTTCGCGTACTGTGAATGCGGGAACATTGCCTTTAAAATGTGCATCCCGGCCTAAATATTGAGGCATTGCAGGCGGGCTTGATAGGTCTATAACAAAATAGTCTACTCTTGCATCATTTGAGCGGGGCAACTGCCAATAATGTTGCCGAGCGCGTGCACCAGAGTGTGCCTTGCAGCCTACAGTCGTCCTCTTGACCCCACCAATTAAATGGCCTGTAGGTGTAACATTTGTATTCATGAGACTAGTGTAGAGTAGACCTAGGAGGCTACAGTGATATCACAAATAGGCCGTATATAATCGAGTCTCTCTAAAAATGCCTACCTATTCAGCGCAGGAGGTTGCAAGGTTGATTACCCCCGGACAACACTCTGTAAGTGCAAGCAATCACCAAAATATGCCTGTGTCCCAAATGGCACCCTATTCCCTATAGGCCCTGGTCAAAAGTAGTGCATATGGAGTAGGGTGCCATTTGGGGAGCAGGCATCATCATAAAATAAAGGCCTGAAATTCAAAGGTCACCTAATTTCTGTTGTTTATTCAGTTATGCAGGGCAAGCTCATTCAAGCTGACCTAAAAGTACTTTAGACGTGTCCTCACATCTCCAGTGTGTTCTCTCCTTTGTTTCTCCCGCGATTCCATTCCTATAGGTCCGTGGTAGTGTCAGTCGCACCAGTGTCACAGGGGCTCCTGTAACATTGACAAAAGAGAGCCTGAACCAGGATGCTTCTAATGCCTCCGAGGCCACCAGACCTCCACAGAAGTCAAGGTAGTGCCTGCTGAGGGAGTGGGTGGAGAAGGAGGGAAAGGAGGCAGAGGAAGAGTGGCAAATAAAGATTAAGGAGGTCGAGCTCCGGGCCTCTACGATGGAAAAGGACTTGGAAAGTGAGAAGACCAGGGCCTCCTTGCTTGAGAGGGAGCTAGAGGACACAAAGGCCAGCCTTAAAAGAAGTGAGGTAAGCAGGGCCTTGCAGCCGAGAGCCATTGAAGAGGGGCAGAGGGAGGTGGCGGTCAGGGCCTCTTTGATGGAGAGAGGCCTTGAAGAAACATCTCTCCAAGCAATGAAAGTTCAGAGTTGATAGCAGTGAGGACTCTGAGACCAGGCCCTGGTCTCAGAGTCCTGGAGATGGAGGAAGTTAACACCAGAGTGCAGGGTGAAGAAAGCAGGGCCTCAAAGCTGGCCAATGTTCTGGAGGAGAAGAAAAGGGTCAGAGGTCAAGAGAAGGACCTCTGGCTGAAAGAGAAAAGGAAGATGGAGCTTGACCAATGGAGAGATGGAGACCATCGGGGAGCTTGAAGAGAACATTAAGGAGGATAGCAATGAGAGCGAGGAGGTGGTGAAGAAGATAAGGACAATTCAGAACCTGTGGGAGGTCCTCAGGAAGAAAACAGCCAAGCTTGTGGCATTGTGGCCGAGAAAAGGGAGAATGACAAGAAAATGTCAACAATGAATAAACAGCTAGAAAGGACTGAGGAAGAGAACAACGCCCTCAAGGACAACATCAAGGTCCTTCAGTCTAAGATTGAGAGGGGCGGAGACCACCGCCTACAGCAAGCTTAGGAGTGAGCTGGCAAACATGGAGGAGGAGAGAGGGGCAGAGAACATCACCTGCGACCAGCTGAGGAGTGAGCTGGAGAAAATGGAGCTGGAGAGGCAGGAGGAGAAACTTTCCTTCAGCCAGCTCAGGACTGAGTAGGAAAACAATCTGTCAAGAGCAAAGATTGTTTTGGAGAGGGCAACCCAGCTAGCACATTTGGTACCTCGGAAGTTGTGTGATTGTACGTTTTTGGTTTCCCATTGGTTCTGGGAAAGAACCCATACGTTTCCTGATTTGTAAAACTGAAAGTTTTTTTAACATTCTGAGAACGGAAGTGAACTTTTTGCCTGTTCTGGGAATGTACATTTTTAGGTTGCAGGGAGGTTCTGATAATGTTTTACTATTGTTCCCTGAAAGCTTTCCTGGAGGTTTCATTAACGCTCTGAGAACGGGAATTATAGGTTATTTTGAGTTTTTATTTTATAACTTACTTAAACTTTCACTGAATGTTTCAATAAGACTATTAATAACACTGATAGTTTATTTGGGTAAACCTTTTTTTTTTTACTCCAAGTACAGAATTCATTTCCATAGGCATTAATCATGCAAACGCATACATTTCTTATTGTGACACGGCGCCACCAGGATGGAGCTAGCATGCCATGTTTTTTTACACGTACAAAGCTGTTCATTGTAGTTTATTTAAACAGACCCAATTTCAAAGGAAACAAGCAATCATTAAGATCAGGTGTGGCCAATTAGTGGGCGCAGCAAACACATTTGAACACACTTAACAAGATAGAACATTTTGTTGACGTTCAGAACGGAATGTATATGTTTTAAAAAACATTGTTAGAACGTTCTCTGAACATTACTAAAGTTTTCTTGTGGTATATATGGATCGTTTTCTTCACGTTCTCGGAAAACATTTTGAGAACATGACTTTAAATAGAATTATGAGGAAACCTGTAGGAAACATTATGCTGAAGTACTGAAATTCCCACAGAAGAATATTGTTTCTTTACGTCCTCTGACCTATTTGAGAACATTCCCAATGTCAAACCAGTTGGCGAACGTTCCGAGAACATTACTAAAAGCCAAAGCCAAACTATCCTGCACCATTCCCAGAAAGTTGTGGGAAGGTTGTATGCAAAATAACCATAGGACAACCACGTTCTCACCAAGCTCTTAGACAGTAGTTCCCAACCTTTTTCGGTTACTGTACCACCAACTGAATTTTGCTCGGACTGTAGTAGCCCTGAAGTACCCCCTCGTGTATTTTCCAAGTAGGCCTATGGTCTTATGAGTCTTCTCAAGTACCCCCTGTGGATAGGCCAAGTACCCCCAGGGGTCCTAGTACCCCTGGTTGGGAACTACTGCTCTAAGAAACACATGGTTCTCAGAACGTGCTAGCTGGGAACTGTCTCAACCAGACGAGGAGGGTGATCCAGGACAACATTTACATTACATTTACATCATTTAGCAGACGCTCTTATCCAGAGCGACTTACAAATTGGTGCATTCAACTTATGATAGCCAGTGGGACAACCACTTTATTTATTTGTATTTATTTTTTAATGGGGAGGGGGGGGGGGGGGGGTAGAAGGATTACTTTATACTATTCCAGGTATTCCTTAAAGAGGTAGGGTTTCAAGTGTCTCCGGAATGTGGTCAGTGACTCCGCTGTCCTGGCGTCGTGGGGGAGATTGTTCCACCATTGGGGTGCCAGAGCAGCAAATAGCTTTGACTGGGCTGAGCGGGATCTGTGCTTCCGTAGAGGTAGGGGAGCTAGCAGGCCAGAGGTAGATGAACGTAGTGCCCTCATTTTTGGTGTAGGGTCTGATCAGAGCCTGAAGGTAAGGAGGTGCCGTTCCCCTCACAGCTCCGTAGGCAAGCACCATGGTCTTGTAGTAGATGCGAGCCTCAACTGGAAGCCAGTGGAGTGTGCGGAGGAGGGGGTGACATGAGAGAACTTGGGAAGGTCGAACACCAGATGGGCTGCAGCGTTCTGGATAAGTTGAAGGGGTGTAATGGCACAGGCAGGGAGCCCAGCCAACAGCGAGTTGCAGTAATCCAGACGGGAGATGACAAGTGCCTGGATTAGGACCTGTGCCACTTTCTGTGTAAGGTAGGGTCGTACTCTGCAAATGTTGTAGAGCATGAACCTGCAGGATCGGGTCACCGCTTTGATGTTAGCGGAGAACGACAGGGTGTTGTCCAGGGTCACGCCAAGGTTCTTTGCACTCTGGGAGGAGGACACAATGGAGTTGTCAACCGTGATGGCGAGATCATGGAGCGGGCAGTCCTTCCCCGGGAGGAAGAGCAGCTCCGTCTTGCCGAGGTTCAGCTTGAGGTGGTGATCCGACATCCACACTGATATGTCTGCCAGACATGCAGAGATGCGATTCGCCACCTGGTTATCAGAAGGGGGAAAGGAGAAAATGAATTGTGTGTCGTCTGCGTAGCAATGATAGGAGAGACCATGTGAGGATATGACAGAGCCAAGTGACTTGGTGTATAGAGACTGTTGAGCATGACAAATCCAGCAGCGTTGCAGTTGTTGACGCACTCAAACTGGCACCTACTGCCATATCCTGTTCAAAGGCACCTACATATTTTGTCACCCTCTGAATGGCACACACACAATCTGTCTCAAGGCTTAAAAATCCTTCTTTAACCTGTCTCCTACCCTTCATCTAAAATGTATGCACACATGACTAAGTCGCTTTGGATAAAAGCGTCTGCTAAATGGCATATTATATATATATTATATATTATATTATAGAGAGAATAGGCCAAAGCGGAGCAGTGGCATGCGAAGAGGATCTCCTTTGAGCAGCTGAAGGCTGAGCTGGAAGGCAAGATGGACACAGTCGAGGAAGAGAGATTGGCAGAGAAGAGCCCTGTGGCCTGCTCAGCATCAGCAAAAAAGCTGGTAAAAGCGGAGGAGGGGATCCGCCAGACTCAGCGACAGGCTGTGGAGGAGCGGGGCAAGGTCAGGGTCAGCCTTCTGAAGATGATGAGGCTGAACAGCAAGGCAGGCAGCAGTGGCGGGCTCTGCTGATGGAGAAAGTCCAGGATATCAATGCCCTGGAGAAGGCAAGAAGAAGACGAAAGAGCACAAGATCAAGATCACCATCTAGATTCTCCCCTTTCTTATATTGGATGCTTTTTTTACTCCCATCGAACGAAACATTACACATTTGGATGAAGCAATATGTGGCTTTTGTGGTTTCATTCATCAAGTCTTGATGGCTCTATAGCACAGGAGGTTGGTGGCACCTTAATTGGGGAGGACGGGCTCGTGGTAATGGCTGGAGCGGAATAAATGGAATGGTATCAAATACATCAAACACATGGTTTTCATGTGTTTAATGCCATTCCATTAGCTCCGTTCCAGCCATTATTATGAGCCATCCTCCTCTCAGCAACCTCCACTGCTATAGCTAAACAATAATACATTATAAGTATGCAATCATCCATAGCTCACGATGAGACACACACACTGTATATTACAGCCCTGGGCGAAGAACTGAGAGGCAGACTTGTTTTTGGTAAATATACAATGTGGTTGTGCTTTGAGCATGATGAAAATAACTGCTCATAAAAGTTATGTTGCGTGTCTTGAAAAAAAGGACTACTGCTCCTTTAAGAAAATAGTTTTACGGCCATGTGTTTACGTCATTACATACTCTTTTACGGCAACAGTGATTCAAAATGGAGTAACGAGCCAAAACATTAAGGTAGCTTGCTAATTAATTAGGGGCATTATCTTCTTATCTCTAAAGTTAAATTCAACGTATTACTAGCTGAGGTAATAATTGTATCAGTATGGCTGATAAGAAGAAACCCGATTCGTTCCATTACTTCATGAGTTACGATGATTTGAGTGACAGTAGCGATAGTAACAGCAGCGATTCCGATGAAGCGGGCCAGAAGAAATCAAGAGGAAAGGGGGGGAACGATGCTACTGGAAGCTGTAGCAAATCTCCCCAACACGGGACCAAGCGGGCTGCCAGTGGAGCTCCTCTACCAAAACCCGACGAGCTCTTCAAGTCGGTCTCTAAGCCGTCCTTTCTGTACAACCCGCTGAATAAACAGATCGATTGGGAGAGCCGCGCCGTGAAAGCTCCAGAAGAGGTACTAGTACTGTATTGTTTAGCCAGCCAGCTAGCGTTCGTCCATTCATTCATCCATTCATAGCTAGCTGTTGTCGTAACTAGTTGTTGACCAAGCTAGCTAACGTTAACTACTTACTTATGTATACTGAACAAAAATATATACGCAACATGTAAAGTGTTGGTCCCATGTTTCATAAGTTGAAATAAAAGATCCCAGAAATGTTCCATACTCACAAAAAGCTTATTTCTCAAATTTTGGCCACAAATTTGTTTACATCCCTGTTAGTGAGCATTTCTCCTTTGCCAAGATTATCCATCCACCGGACAGGTGTGGCATATCAAGAAGCTGATTAAACAGCATGATCATTACACAGGTGCACTTTGTGCTGGGCACAATAAAAGGCCAATAAAATGTGCTGTTTCGTCACACAACACAATGGCATAGATGTCTCAAGTTGAGGGAGTGTGCAATTGGCATGCTGACTGCAGGAATGTCCACCAGAGCTGTTGCCAGAGAATTGAATGTTCATTTCTCTACAATGTCATTTTAGAGAATTTGGCAGTACGTACAACCGGTCTCACAACCTCAGGCCACGTGTAACCACGCCAGCCCTGGACCTACACATCTGGCTTCTTCACCTGTGGAATCGTCTGAGACCAGCCACCAGGACAACTGATGAATCTGTGGGTTTGCACAACCGAAGCATTTCAGTACAAAATGTCAGAAACCGTCTCAGGGAAGCTCATCTGCGTGCTCGTCATCCTCACCAGGGTCGTAACCGACTTCAATGGGCAAATACTCACCTTCGATGACAACTGGCATGCTGGAGAAGTGTGCTCTTCACAGATGAATCCCGGTTTCAACTGTACCGGGCAGATGGCGTCGTGTGGGCGAGCGGTTTGCTGATGTCAACGTTGTGAACAGAGTGCACCATGGTGGCGGTGGAGTTATGATATGGGCAGGCATAACCTACAGACAACGAACACAATTGCATTTTATCGATGGCAATTTGAATGCACAGAGATACCGTGACGAGATCCTGAGGCCCATTGTCGTGCCATTCATTCTCCGCCATCACCTCATGTTTTAGCATTCCACAAGCCACAATCAACAGCCTGATCAACTCTATGCAAAGGAGATGTGTCGTGCTGCATGAGGCAAATGGTGGTCACACCAGATACTGACTGGTTTTCTGATCCACAGTATCCAAGGTATCTGTGACCAACAGATGCATATGTGTATTCCCAGTCATGTGAAATCCATAGATTAGGGGCTAATTTACTTGTATGAACTGTAACTAAGTAAAATCTTTGAAATTGTTGCATGTTGTGTTTTTATATTTTTGTTCAGTGTAGCTAACTAATTCCCACAGTGACAGTCAATGTGTGTTGTTAGCTAGCTACATAGCTAACAGCAGCTACTGCTAGTAACTAGTGTAGTGTTACATTAGTAAGTGACACAACACTGCATTCTACTAGCTAGTCTGATTAATCAGGCTGTAATGCACAATTAATTGGTATAGCTATACAGCCTGAAACTAATGTCTGCAAACTCGTTTTAATGTTCCTTACAAGCTTGCCAGAAGATCCAGAACCTACTGTTACGCTTGTTTACACTTTTTGGTATTTTTGGTATTTTATTAGGATCCCCATTAGCTGTTGCAAAAGCAGCAGCTACTCTTCCTGGGGTCCACACAAAACATGAAACATGACATAATACAGAACATTAATAGACAAGAACAGCTCAAGGACAGACCTACATTTTTTTAAAAGGCACACGTAGCCTACATATCAATACATACACACAAACTATCTAGGTCAAATAGGGGAGAGGCGTGCCGTGAGTTGTTGCTTTATCTGTTTTTTGAAACCAGGTTTGCTGTTTTATTTGAGCAATATGAGATGGAACGGAGTTCCATGCAATAATGGCTCTATATAATACTGTACGCTTTCTTGAATTTGTTCTGGATTTGAGAACTGTTAAAAGACTCGTGGTGGCATGTCTGGTGGGGTAAGTGTGTGTGTCAGAGCTGTGTGTAAGTTGATTACGCAAACAATTTAGGATTTTCAACACATTGTTTCATATAAAAATAAGTGATGCAGTCAGTCTCTCCTCAACTCTTAGCCAAGAGAGACTGGCAAGCATAGTATTTATATCAGTCCTCTGATTACAATGAAGAGCAAGACATGCCACTCTGTTGGGCCAGCTGCAGCTTAACTAGGTCTTTCCTTGCAGCACTGGACTACACGACTGGGCAATAATCAAGATTAGACAACTAGAGCCTGCAGAGCTTTTTGGAGTGTGGTGTCAAAAAAGCAGAGCATCTCTTTATTACGGACAGACCTCTCCCCATCTTTACAACCATTTAATCTATATGTTTTGACCATGATAATTTACAATCTAAGGTAACGCCAAGTAATTTAGTCTCCTCAACTTGTTCAACAGCCACACCATTCATTACCAGATTCAGCTGAGGTCTAGAACTAGGGAATGATTTGTACCAAATACAATGTTAGTTTTAGAGATGTTCAGGACCAGTTTATTAGTGGCCACCCATTCCAAAACAGACTGCAACTCTTTGTTAAGGGTTTCAGTGACTTCATTAGCTGTGGTTGCTGATGCGTATATGATTGAATCCTCAGCATACATGGACACGCATGCTTTGTTTAATGCCAGTGGCAGGTCATTGGTAAAAATAGAAAAGAGTAGAGTGCCTATAGAGCTGCCCTGTGGTACACCACACTTTACATGTTTGACATTAGAGAAGCTTCCATTAAAGAAAGCTCTGAATCCACGATATGGCAGAGGTTGAAAAGCCATAACACATGTTTTTTTAACAACAGGTTATGGTCAATAATATCAAAGGCTGCACTGAAATCTAACAGTACAGCTCCCAAAATCTTCTTATTATCAATTTCTTTCAACCAATCATCACTGAGCAGCACTGAGGTCAGAACGCAATCATAGTTACATTAAAGGAGATCCAGAAACTCCCAAGTGATTCCATACATTGAAACTAGTTAAGTGGAGTTTGCCCTCTCCCCCTCTCTGTAGTGCTACACTGAAACGGCTGCAAAAAAACGGGTCAAGGTACTCGTGACGTTGCTGGATGTAGACCTCTCTGCTCCTTTGCAACTAACTACCTACATGTACATATTACCTCGGCTAACCTGTGCCCCCCGCACATTGACTCTGTACCAGTACCCCCTGTATATAGCCTCGCTACTGTTATTTTACTGATGCTCTTTAATTATTTGTTATTTTTTAGTTAACACTTACAGTGGGGAAAAAAAGTATTTAGTCAGCCACCAATTGTGCAAGTTCTCCCACTTAAAAAGATGAGAGAGGTCTGTAATTTTCATCATAGGTACACGACAACTATGACAGACAAATTGAGGGGAAAAAAATACAGAAAATCACATTGTAGGATTTTTAATGAATTTATTTGCAAATTATGGTGGAAAATAAGTATTTGGTCACCTACAAACAAGCAAGATTTCTGGCTCTCACAGACCTGTAACTTCTTCTTTAAGAGGCTCCTCTGTCCTCCACTCGTTACCTGTATTAATGGCACCTGTTTGAACTTGTTATCAGTATAAAAGACACCTGTCCACAACCTCAAACAGTCACACTCCAAACTCCACTATGGCCAAGACCAAAGAGCTGTCAAAGGACACCAGAAACAAAATTGTAGACCTGCACCAGGCTGGGAAGACTGAATCTGCAATAGGTAAGCAGCTTGGTTTGAAGAAATCAACTGTGGGAGCAATTATTAGGAAATGGAAGACATACAAGACCACTGATAATCTCCCTCGATCTGGGGCTCCACGCAAGATCTCACCCCGTGGGGTCAAAATGATCACAAGAACGGTGAGCAAAAATCCCAGAACCACACGGGGGGACCTAGTGAATGACCTGCAGAGAGCTGGGACCAAAGTAACAAAGCCTACCATCAGTAACACACTACGCCGCCAGGGACTCAAATCCTGCAGTGCCAGACGTGTCCCCCTGCTTAAGCCAGTACATGTCCAGGCCCGTCTGAAGTTTGCTAGAGTGCATTTGGATGATCCAGAAGAGGATTGGGAGAATGTCATATGGTCAGATGAAACCAAAATAGAACTTTTTGGTAAAAACTCAACTCGTCGTGTTTGGAGGACAAAGAATGCTGAGTTGCATCCAAAGAACACCATACCTACTGTGAAGCATGGGGGTGGAAACATCATGCTTTGGGGCTGTTTTTCTGCAAAGGGACCAGGACGACTGATCCGTGTAAAGGAAAGAATGAATGGGGCCATGTATCGTGAGATTTTGAGTGAAAACCTCCTTCCATCAGCAAGGGCATTGAAGATGAAACGTGGCTGGGTCTTTCAGCATGACAATGATCCCAAACACACCGCCCGGGCAACGAAGGAGTGTCTTCGTAAGAAGCATTTCAAGGTCCTGGAGTGGCCTAGCCAGTCTCCAGATCTCAACCCCATAGAAAATCTTTGGAGGGAGTTGAAAGTCCATGTTGCCCAGCGACAGCCCCAAAACATCACTGCTCTAGAGGAGATCTGCATGGAGGAATGGGCCAAAATACCAGCAACAGTGTGTGAACCTTGTGAAGACTTACAGAAAACGTTTGACCTGTGTCATTGCCAACAAAGGGTATATTACAAAGTATTGAGAAACTTTTGTTATTGACCAAATACTTATTTTCCACCATAATTTGCAAATAAATTCATTAAAAATCCTACAATGTGATTTTCAGGATTTTTTTTTCTAATTTTGTCTGTCATAGTTGACGTGTACCTATGATGAAAATTACAGGCCTCTCTCATCTTTTTAAGTGGGAGAACTTGCACAATTGGTGGCTGACTAAATACTTTTTTTCCCCACTGTATGTTTCTTAACTGCATTGTTGGTTAAGGGCTTGTAAGTAAGCATTTCACTGTAAGGTCTACACCTGTTGTAATCGGCACGTGACAAATACGATTTGATTTACCAGTTAATTCAGGATTCAGAAATCCGCGAAGTGTAGACAAATACTTTTGTTTTATTGAAAGCATATGTCTGAATTAGCATTTTGTCAAAGTACTATCCGTTTTGAGTCAGTAAATGTGTACTTTTCCACCTAAAACGTTTGCAATTAATTGATATCATTATTTTATGTAGCCGACTGCCACAGCAGCGGAGATGGGTAACAACTGTGCATGTGCACCCTCGCAGTAGCCACTGCAGCCATTGTTGTTCAAGGCGACATGCCATTCCATAATGGTTGCTGTGGTTACTGCTAACTAGCATGAGGACGAAAATAAACTAGCAGTATTTCAATCTCCTCAATGGAGCAGTGTGGATAAATGTAAAATGGCATATCCCTCCCTGCAAGTGGCATATCCCTCCCTGCATTGAGGTAAGTTTTCCAACCCATATCTCTTGCCGGCTCCACGGTGTGTTAATGTAACCATGATTGCGTTCCGATCTCAGTGCAGCACAGTGTAAACAAGCGTAACGGTAGGGTCGGTATCTTCCGGCAATTTACAATCCAGGATGTAGAATAAAATTACATTTAAACTTACTCTACTCTGTGCGGTTTGTCCTACAGCTGCTAAACATTTGAGACAAAATATCCACAGGAAAGTATTGTTTACCTGACTTTTTAGAGCCAGGTACAATATAGCCTACACATTCATATAATTTCATATTCAGTTTGCATTTAACTGTAGGCTGACACTCAATTTTAATTTTTTTAAAGGTATATAAATGCAAGGTATGTATCGTCCTCCCGTGACTCAAATTGTGGTCCCAACAACCTTAATTAAGAAGAAGAAGTAGTGTGTGATTATAGATGTATTCTCATAACTCGCAACCCAACTCTCACATGCCCAGGGCCTATTTTGGGTCCTGACCCATAGTTTAAGAAACCCTGGTATAGCTAGTTGACTGCCAGCTCACCTGCTATAACTCCATGTATTGTAAATTGTACCCCTGTGGCACAGATACATAGGGGAAACCTATATGTTTTTGAAATGAAAATGTGAGTTAATTATAAGTAACTTTGCCTGCAGCCTGCAAAGGAGTTCAAGGTATGGAAGACGAACGCGGTGCCCCCTCCGCAGACCTATGCCGCGGAGGCGGAGAAGCCCAAGAAGGGAGCTCCCCCAGGGATGGACATGGCCATAAAGTGGTCTAACATCTACGAGGATAATGGAGAAGACGCTCCACAGCCTCACACTGGCAACGCTGTCTTCCTGCCCACAGAGGAACAGACATCAGATTCAGGTAGGGAGAAAAGTGTTACCTGTGTGACTGACCACGGTGTGCCTGCTTAGTATTATATCTTCCTCCCTACACAGGGTAGTGGTACACTGTCCATACAACTGCTCGAACCAGAGCCCTCTGCCTCACAAACACATGTGATTGCCCGCTTGACAAGGTACTAGCCACTTGCGCCACCGAAAAGCTAGCAGTTATGCGACGTGGGTGGAGACATGTCAAGCTGTTGTGTGGTCATATGGTACCAGCTTTATCCTCTTATCTGCTTATGCCTGCACATCTCTCAATTATTTTCAGACAGAAAATGATTTCTCTCTCTCTCCTCTGACACAACTGTTATATACGGGGGGGGGGGGGGGGGGGGGGGTGTGATGCTTAGGCAGGATACAGTACTGCCTAACTGTGTAATCCCAGTTAATTTCTGAGTTATTATGACGTGCTGTTTTCTCCCTGGTATAGACGAGGACGGAGACAAGGGGTCGGTGAAGAAGCGGAGGGTGGAGAGCTTCCAGCAGAAGGAGAAGAGGAAGAGGGATCTGGGCCAGGCCACCTCTGACAAGAGCTTTGTAGAGGAAGAGAAGAGGATCCTCAGGCAGAACGCGGACTGAGGCCTAGATCTGGTTTGGGTCCAAGTCTGGGTGCGCTAAGCCTCCGTGACTGTCCTACAGCTTTGCTCCAGACATCCAACACTTTCTCCTCTGTGTCCAGCCCCTGGTTATGTGAATGGTCCAGTACTCGTCTACCTAGGACACATGATATAGATGTTATTGTTATGAAAACATTTGGACTGTTCTTTTTAATCCCTTGTTATATCTTTGAGGAGCATATTATCCAGACACTAGTGGAAAACACACATATTCCTGAATTTGTGTGTCTGTAGGTATTGATCAATGTTTGGTTGTAAATAGACAACCACCTGATCTACATAATAATATAGGCTGGATTTGGATGAATGTCTCTGAACTGCTTTGGGGAAATCGAAATGTTCATATGTTTGGATCATGAGCAGATGTATTTTTTTATATGGCAACTTTTATTTTGGAATAGCAAGAAATGTATGGTAAATACATTTAGATTATTAGTGTCTCTACATTTCTCTGTCAGCGAGATGTTAGGTCAAGAAAGACTGCATTTGCTAGAGTAAAACTTTTCGTCTACATATAATTTCCGCTAGATGGCAGCCTTGGGCCACATTTGGTACACAACCTTTTCGCTGGTGGGGAGTAGTACCTTAAACGTTACCATGTCTTTTAATGCATCTATACAATATGGATCCAGTTAAACACTGACAGTTTTGCCTGTTTTGTAGTAAATTCCGTTGTCTTACACAACTGATGCAATAAATGGAATGTGAATATAAGGCTTGCTGATTGGCTCTGTCTTATCTTGAACTTCAACGGTGATGTGAGAGTACTAGTAATACAAGCATAACTGTACTGAACAAAACAAGATGGTGTGTGTGGATCTTAGAAATGCTTAGTGCTGTATTGTGAAATAAGTGTCTGCTTTTGGTCATTCTGCACAGGCAGTGTACTTCAAATAAGTCAAGGATGTTTCTCATGACAGGGAAACACCTGGGAAATTATTCTGTCTGTTAAACATTAATTTAACCCTTGTTCTGGATTTTTTTTTTATGCCTAAAAGTAGCTACTCATTTCCAATGAAACTACACCTTGGTGATCTGGGAATACTGCACTGTTTATGAATACAGTGTTCCTTTTGTCATATATTGACTTTGTTCATATTCAATTAATTGACTTTTTCTATAACCTGTATTTCTGAGAATGTGCTCTGATTGACATGCATGAAATGTGAATTCCCTAATCAAAGATTTCTAGTAGTCAATGGAGCAAATATAATGGTGTTTAAGCCCCCCGCCCCCTGCAACGGTTCTGTGATCAGAGGAATTCCTACCATATCAGTCATCGACCGCTGACATGAAATACTGGTAAATATGCTTTTGATAAAATTCCAGCTCCATGTATGTGCCTGGCCTTGCCTGAAATGCGTACCTAATCCAGCTCTGGAACAGGAGACTGATTTTTATCACCCATATTTGCCTACAAATAACTTTTCTCCTCTGACTCAGTGGAAATGACAAGCAAGGAAACATCCATCAATGTTCAAGAATGTAAATGATTCACATACAGTGCCTTCAGAGAGTAGTCATACCCCTTGACTTTTTCAAAATGTTGTGTTACAGCCAGAATTTTTAATGGATTACATTTAGATTTTGTGTCACTGACCTACACACAATACACCATAATGTCAAAGTGGAATTATGTTTAGACATCTTTTCAAATTATACTGAACAAAAATATAAAAACACAATATGCGACAATTTCAAAGATTCTGCTGAGTTACAGTTCATATATGGAAATCAGTCAATTTAAATTAATTAGGCCCTAATCTATGGATTTCACATGACTGGGCAGGGGTGCAGCCATGGGTTAACAAAAAGTTAATTGCTTTGCCACATTTTTGCAGTATTAATTTAGTGCCTTGTTGCAAACAGACATTTCAGCTCATGAAACATGGGACCAGCACTTTATATGTTGCGTTTATATTGTTGTTCAGTGTAGTTAATGAAAAGCTTAAATGTCTGTAGTAAATAAGTATTCAACCCTTTTATTATGGCAAGCCTAAATAGGTTCAGGAGTAAATATGAGCTTGGATGGTATATCAATACACCCAGTCACTACAAATATATAGGCATTCTTCATAACTCAGTTGCCGGAGAGGAAGGAAACCGCTCAGGGATTTCACCATGAGGCCAATGGTGACTTTAAAACAATTACAGAGTTTAATGGCTGTGATAGGAGAAAACTGAGGATGGATCAACAACATTGTAGTTACTCCACAATACTAACCTAATTAACAGAGTGAAAAGAAGGAAGCCTCTACAGAATACAAATATTCCAAATAATGCATCCTGTTTGCAACGAGGCACTAAATTAATACTGCAAAAATGTTGCAAGGCAATTAACTTTTGGTTCTGAATACAAAGTGTTATGTTTGGTGTAAATCCAATACAACACATTACTGAGCACCACAAGCATAGTGGTGGCTGCATCATGTTATTGGTATGCTTGTAATCGTTAAGGACTGGGGAGTTTTTCAGGATAAGAAAAGGAATGGAGGTAAGCACAGGCAAAATCCTAGAGGAAAACCTGGTTGCCTGCTTTCCACCAGTGGAGGCTGCTGAAGGGAGGACGGCTCATAATAATGGCTGGAATGGAGTCACGTGGTTGATACCATTCCATTGACTCCATTCCAGCCTTTATTATGAGCTGTCCTCCCTTCAGCAGCCTCCACTGCTTTCCACCAGACACTGGGAGATGAATTCACCTTTCAGCAGGACAATAACCTAAAACACAAGGCCAAATCTACACTGGAGTTGCTTACCTAGAATACAGTGAATGTTCCTGAGTGGCCGAGTTAGTTTTGACTTAAATCTGCTTGAAAATCTATGGCAAGACCTGAAAATGCATTTTGTCTAGCAATGATCAACAACCAATTTGACAGAGCTTGAAGAATTTTGAAATGAATAATGGGCACATGTTGCACAATCCCGGTGTGGAAAGCTCTTACTAACTTACCCAGAAACACTCACAGCTGTAATCGCTGCCAAAGGTGATTCTAACATGTATTGACTCAGGGGTGTGAATCCATATGTCAATGAGAGATTTCTGTATTTCCTTTGCAATAAATGTGTAAATATTGTTTTATATCAAATAAAAACAATGAAAAGGTGACATTTCCGGTGGCCCATGGGCCTGTTAAGATTTTTGTTTTAAGATTTTTGCACAATTTCTCTTCTACTAATCCATAATGAGCCTGAGTGATCAGTGGGAAACGGTCGTTCCCCTACCAGGATTAGCCGGCCCGGTTTTCTGAGCTGAGGTCACCCAAACTCACATTCAAAGTCAAACGCAGCATCAGCATAGAGACCTGCTCCAACTCCATTATCAGTTAGACAGCCAAGATCATGGATCATAAAAAACGAGAAGGGTGACTATAAACATAGAAAGAGCACATTCTACATTGTCACCTCACTCAAACGTCCTATTTTTTGGGGTGGCTAAAACCATGATTTGATCAAACAGTAAACTGCATTTATCCTCATGATTCCTGTAATGAAAGCGTGTGCCCTGCCCCGGTGCCTGTTTCGCTGTGGCCTGCTGCTGTATGAGCAAGCCATTCTCCTCCCCCCAATGTGCTGGCAAGAAAATGTTGTTCTGATCGTGTAGCATTTCAAAATGCAATTGCGAGAAAAACACAGCATTAGATGTTTCGTCCCCTTGTCCCTGTCGAAGAGAGGAGGGTCTCAGCTTTCTCTAGGTATCATTTTTATTTATCAGCTGTCAATATTCAGCTCAATAGCAACTGTTTTACAACCAAGATATTTGATGTGGCTTTGATATATGTAGCGCACTGGCCATTGCGAGGTTATAGGCCTATAGGTCTCATGGGTAGTAGCCTACAACTGCAGTTTTTTTTTAGGACATTCCATTTACTCTTGGATGAATACAGTGCCTTGCTAAAGTATTCATCCCCCTTGGCATTTTTCCTATTTTGTTGCATTGCAATCTGTAATTTAAATGGATTTTCATTTGGATATACACAAACTAGTCCAAATTGGTGAAGTGAAATAAAAAAAATAACTTGTTTCAAACAATTCTAAAGAATAAATAACGGCAAAGTGGTGCGTGCATTTGTATTCACCCCCTTTGCTATGAAGCCCCTAAATAAGATCTGGTGCAACCAATTACCTTCAGAAGTCACATAATTAGTTAAATAAAGTCCACCTGTGTGCATTCTAAGTGTCACATGATCTGTCACATGATCTCAGTATATATACACCTGTTCTGAAAGGCCCCAGAGTCTGCAACACCACTAAGCAAAGGGCACCACCAAGCAAGCAGCACCATGAAGACCAAGGAGCTCTCCAAACAGGTCAGGGACAAAGTTGTAGAGAAGCACAGATCAGGGTTGGGTTATAAAAAAATATCAGAAACTTTGAACATCCCACGGAGCACCATTAAATCCATTATTTAAAAAATGGAAAGAATATGGCACCACAACAAACCTGCCAAGAGAGGGCCGCCCACCAAAACTCACAGACCAGGCAAGGAGGGTATTAATCAGAGAGGCAACAGAGACCAAAGATAACCCTGAAGGAGCTGCAAAGCTCCACAGCGGAGATTGGAGTATCTGTCCGTAGGACCACTTTAAGCCGTACAGTCGTGGTCAAAAGTTTTGACACAAATATACATTTTCACAAAGTCTGCTGCCTCAGTTTTTATGATGGCAATTTGCATATACTCCAGAATGTTATGAAGAGTGATCAGATGAATTGCAATTAATTGCAAAGTCCCTCTTTGCCATGAAAATGAACTTAATCCCAAAAAAACATTTCCACTGCATTTCAGCCCTGCCACAAAAGGACCAGCTGACATCATGTCAGTCATTCTCTCGTTAACACAGGTGAGAGTGTTGACGAGGACAAGGCTGGAGATCACTTTGTCATGCTGATTGAGTTAGAATAACAGACTGGAAGCTTTAAAAGGAGGGTGGTGCTTGAAATCATTGTTCCTCCTCTGTTAACCATGCTTACCTGCAAGGAAACATGTGCCGTCATCATTGCTTTGCACAAAAAGGGCTTCACAGGCAAGGATACTGCTGCTAGTAAGATTGCACCTAAATCAACCATTTATCGGATCATCAAGAACTTCAAGGAGAGAGGTTCAATTGTTGTGAAGAAGGCTTCAGGGCACCCAAGAAAGTCCAGCAAGCGCCAGGACCGTCTCCTAAAGTTGATTCAGCTGCGAGATCGGGGCACCAACATTGCAGAGCTTGCTCAGGAATGGCAGCAGGCATGTGTGAGTGCATCTGCACGCACAGTGAGGCGAAGAGTTTTGGAGGATGGCCTGGTGTCAAGAAGCCACTTCTCTCCAGGAAAAACATCAGGGACAGTCTGATATTCTGCAAAAGGTACAGGGATTGGACTGCTGAGGACTGGGGTAAAGTCATTTTCTCTGATGAATCCCCTTTCCGATTGTTTGGGGCAACACATCCTCCAAGAGCAACTTCCCCCAACCATTCAAGAACAGTTTGGTGATGAACAAGGCCTTTTCCAGCATTATGGAGCACCTTGCCATAAGGCAAAAGTGATAACTAAGTGGCTCGGGGAACAAAACATCAACATTTTGGGTCCATGGCCAGGAAACTCCCCAGACCTTAATCCCATTGAGAACTTGTGGTCATTCCTCAAGAGGCGGGTGGACAAACAAAAACCCATAAATTCTGACAAACTCCAAGCATTGATTATGCAAGAATGGGCTGCCATCAGTCAGGATGTGGCCCAGAAGTTAATTGACAGCATGCCAGGGCGGATTGCAGAGGTCTTGAAAAAGAAGGGTCAACACTGCAAATATTGACTCTTTGCATGAACTTAATGTAATTGTCAATAAAAGCTTTTGACACTTATGGAATGCTTGTAATTATACTTCAGTATACCATAGTAACAAAAAAATATCTAAAAACACTGAAGCAGCAAACTTTGTGAAGACCAATACTTGTGTCATTCTCAAAACTTTTGACCACGACTGTACACTCCACAGAGCTGGGCTTTACGGAAGAGTGGCCAGAGAAAAGCAAATAAGAAAACACGTTTGGTGTTCCCAAAATGCATGTGGGAGACTCCCCAAACATATGGAAGAAGGTACTCTGGTCAGATGAGACTAAAATTGAGCTTTTTGGCCATCAAGGAAAACGCTATGTCTGGCGCAAACCCAACACCTCTCATCACCCCAAGAACACCATCCCCACAGTGAAGCATGGTGGTGGCAGCTTTATGCTGTGGGGATATTTTTCATTGGCAGGGACTGAAGGAATTATGGATGGCGCTAAATACAGGGAAATTCTTGAGGGAAACCTGTTTCAGTCTTCCAGAGATTTGAGACTGGGACGGAGGTTCACCTTCCAGCAGGACAATGACCCTAAGCATACTGCTAAAGCAACACTCGAGTGGTTTAAGGGCAAACATTTAAATGTCTTGGAATGGCCTAGTCAAAGCCCAGACGTCAATCCAATTGAGAATCTGTGGTATGACTTAAAGATTGCTGTACACCAGCGGAACCCATCCAACTTGAAGGAGCTGGAGCAGTTTTGCCTTGAAGAATGGGCATAAATCCCAGTGTTTAGATGTGCCAAGCTTATAGAGACATACCCCAAGAGACATGCAGCTGTAATTGCTGCAAAAGGTGGCTCTACAAAGTATTGACTTTGGGGGGGTGAATAGTTATGCACGCTCAAGTTTGTTTGTTTCACAATAAAAAATATTTTGCATCTTCAAAGTGGTAGGCATTTTTTTTTTACAATGACGGCCAAACACCGGCCAAACACGGACGACGCTGGGCCAATTGCGTCTGCTAAATGACTAAAATGTAAAATGTAAAAAAATGAAACAACTTATTTCTTGAATACATCTGTAGTCTATTTATTACACTTCTTAATAGAGCACTATTAATGACTTTATAAGATGATTACTCATGATTTGGGTCTGATCAAATCATGGGCTGGTGCCACCAACTGTAGAAGTTAGTTGCAGTAGTGATACATAACCACATTCAGAGGATATACCGGTACATATTACTTCAACTACCTCAACTAGCCGGTGCCCCCGCACATTGACTCTGCACCGGTACCCCCCTGTATATATAGCCTCCCTACTGTTATTTTATTTTACTTCTGCTCTTTTTTTTCTCAACACTTTTTTTGTTGTTGTTTTATTTTTACTTTTTTTGTTAAAAATAAATGCACTGTTGGTTAAGGGCTGTAAGTAAGCATTTCACTGTAATGTCTGCACCTGTTGTATTCGGCGCATGTGACCAATAAAATTTGATTTGATTTGATTTGATTTGATACCAGGGGAAAATGTTAGTCTGGAGCCATGTAATAATAGTAATTAACACTTAGGGTAGGTGTTGATTCAGGGGAACACATATGGAAATGTTCCACTAATTTGCAATATGTCCTAAGTCATTAGCTTGGCTGGTATAACGTATAAGGCTTCAGCAGACAAGCAGACAGACAGTGGAGCAGAGAAGATGCTGAGACAGATAGCCAGGGGGGTTAGTAAGGGGATGGTGAGTTGGTGGTGCGCGCAGTGATGTGGGCTGGTGTGGATAAAATGCCAGGGCCGAATTCTTGTCCTAGTCCGCCAATGTTTGTCATTATGGGGTATTGTGTGGAGATGGGTGAGAAAATAATCTATTTAATCCATTTTGAATTTGGGCTGTAACACAACAAAATGTGGAATAAGTCAAGGGGTATGAATACCATCTGAAGGCACTGTATATCCTCTGAATGTGGTTTTATGTATACATCATTACTAGTGAACTACTTCAAGTGTAGGAAACCTGTTACATACAGGTATGATAACAGGCATGACTTGATACATTTACTGTAAGGTCAAGTGTATGTCCTTTGTAAATGTCATGCATAAGTCAAGCTTTCCTTATATTTGCCTGATAAGTGAACTACTCCAAGCGTGATATATCATATAATATCATGACATGGGTTGTTCCACGAAAAGAGTGCCTTTTGCATCCCTTTGATATTTTATGTAGAAATTGTGCACCAACACTGAAGTTTAAAAGCCTGTTATATTAAATAAAGTACCCTTTAATATAGACCACAAGGAGAATTTAATACATCTGAATAAATTAAGACTTGCTAAAGTGCCAAAATTCAGCATTTTGACATGTCCCTCCATGCACCCTCTGTGACTTCTAGGAAGACTTGGTGAAATGTTGTGGTTAAGTGGGATTTCACCATCATTGTAAAGCCCTAGTTATTTTGTTGCTTTGACAAATTCATTTCTGAAGATTATTATTTATTTCATGTGATTAGTGATTCATTTAAGTCTGTCCCTCATTTTAAGGTCAACCCTGTTACATTCCTTTTAAAATATTTTTTTCAAAAGAAACTTTGAACATCTAATAGTCAAATCATAGTGTAAAAGCAGGTGAGCTGGTTCTACTCTTTGGCCATTTTCTGGTGTTTTGTGGTGGAAAACTGAGTTGGTCGAACATTCGGTAAATTGAAAGTTTTTTTTAAAGAACTTAGTCCGGCTTTACTGTTACTCTTGAAAGTTGACGTCACCATTCGGTAAATTGGTTAATAGACCAATAACAAAGAGTTCCAAACCTCTCTACCAATAACAGCTAGTTTTCAGTTTTCCCCTCCCCACTCAGACCACTCCCAGACACGTCCTATTTATCCACGCCAAACTTGGTGCAAAACCACGCCCACGAGTAACCTAGCAACATTCAAAGCCGCGCTGATTGGTCAGAGTTTGGATGTTCCGTGTGACGAAGTAAATGTATATGTATATACTGTATTCTATAATATTCTACTGTATCTTAGTCCATGCCGCTCTGTCATTGCTTGTCCATATATGTACACTGCTCAAAAAAATAAAGGGAACACTTAAACAACACAATGTAACTCCAAGTCAATCACACTTCTGTGAAATCAAACTGTCCACTTAGGAAGCAACACTGATTGACAATAAATTGCACATGCTGTTGTGCAAATGGAATAGACAACAGGTGGAAATTATAGGCAATTAGCAAGACACCCCCAATAAAGGAGTGGTTCTGCAGGTGGTGACCACAGACCACTTCTCAGTTCCTATGCTTCCTGGCTGATGTTTTGGTCACTTTTGAATGCTGGCGGTGCTTTCACTCTAGTGGTAGCATGAGACGGAGTCTACAACCCACACAAGTGGCTCAGGTAGTGCAGCTCATCCAGGATGGCACATCAATGCGAGCTGTGGCAAGAAGGTTTGCTGTGTCTGTCAGCGTAGTGTCCAGAGCATGGAGGCGCTACCAGGAGACAGGCCAGTACATCAGGAGACGTGGAGGAGGCCGTAGGAGGGCAACAACCCAGCAGCAGGACCGCTACCTCCGCCTTTGTGCAAGGAGGAGCAGGAGGAGCACTGCCAGAGCCCTGCAAAATGACCTCCAGGAGGCCACAAATGTGCATGTGTCTGCTCAAATGGTCAGAAACAGACTCCATGAAGGTGGTATGAGGGCCCGACGTCCACAGGTGGGGGTTGTGCTTACAGCCCAACACCGTGCAGGACGTTTGGCATTTGCCAGAGAACACCAAGATTGGCAAATTCGCCACTGGCGCCCTGTGCTCTTCACAGATGAAAGCAGGTTCACACTGAGCACATGTGACAGACGTGACAGAGTCTGGAGACACCGTGGAGAACATTCTGCTGCCTGCAACATCCTCCAGCATGACCGGTTTGGCGGTGGGTCAGTCATGGTGTGGGGTGACATTTCTTTGGGGGGCTGCACAGCCCTCCATGTGCTCGCCAGAGGTAGCCTGACTGCCATTAGGTACCGAGATGAGATCCTCAGACCCCTTGTGAGACCATATGCTGGTGCGGTTGGCCCTGGGTTCCTCCTAATGCAAGACAATGCTAGACCTCATGTGGCTGGAGTGTGTCAGCAGTTCCTGCAAGAGGAAGGCATTGATGCTATGGACCGCCCGTTCCCAGACCTGAATCCAATTGAGCACATCTGGGACATCATGTCTCGCTCCATCCACCAACGCCACGTTACACCACAGACTGTCCAGGAGTTGGCGGATGCTTTAGTCCAGGTCTGGGAGGAGATCCCTCAGGAGACCATCTGCCACCTCATCAGGAACATGCCCAGGCGTTGTAGGGAGGTCACACAGGCACGTGGAGGCCACACACACTACTGAACCTCATTTTGACTTGTTTTAAGGACATTACATCAAAGTTGGATCAGCCTGTAGTGTGGTTTTCCATTTTCATTTTGAGTGTGACTCCAAATCCAGACCTCCATGGGTTGATACATTTGATTTCCATTGATGATTTTTGTGTGATTTTGTTGTCAGCACATTCAACTATGTAAACAAAATAAGTATTTAATAAGATTATTTCATTCATTCAGATCTAGGATGTGTTATTTTAGTGTTCCCTTTATTTTTTTGAGCAGTGTATATATTCTTCAATTCCATTCCTTACTTAGATTTGTGTGTATTGGGTATATGTTGTGAAATTGTTAGATATTACTTGTTAGATATTACTGCTGTCACGCCCTGACCTATAGAACTCTAGTTAGTTTGGTCAGGGTGTGAATATCATGTGTGTGTTGATTCTATGTTTGTATTTCTATGTTTGGCCTGGTGTGGTTCCCAATCAGAGGCAGCTGTCGCTCGTTGTCTCTGATTGGGGATCATACTTTGGCAGCCAGTTTTCCTGCCTGTGTTGTGGGATCTTGTTTTGTGCTCGGTGAGTTTGGCGTGCGTGCGTGCGTGCGTGCGTGCGTGCAGCCTTCCGACGTCACGTTTCGTTGCTTGTTGTTGTTTTGTATGTTTATTCAGTTAAATAAACATGGATGCATTTCACGCTGCGCCTTGGTCTGACCCGTCCTTCAACGTCCGTGACAACTGCACTGTCGGAGCTAGAAGCACAAGCATTTCACTGCACCCACAATAACATCTGCTAAACATGTGTATGTGACAAATAAAATTTGATTTGAGAGAGGATGAACCCTAGAGAACGGGGAGTTTGCTCGAGCCTGCCATGCCACGAATCGCGGGAGATGCGCAGTTTCACGGCTTCATTTGAAGTAAGCTGAACGAAAGGCAAGCAACAAGTGGTTCCCAAACTGAAGGGTCGGCAGGGGGGGCGCAGGTTTTTTTTAAAGAACTTAGTCCGGCTTTACTGTTACTCTTGAAAGTTGTTAAAATGCATAAGGTGCAATTTCGAAATTGGGTAGTGCATCATCAGTTCCTCTTGTCATGTTAGTCATTGTATACCTTAGAGAGCTATTTATAACTTGTCAGAAGTGTCCAGATCAACTAGCCCATGCCAGCTAATGTTTTTTTATTTCATTTTTTTTTGCCTATTGATATTGTTGTAATTTTTTTGTCACTCGAATATGTCTAGACATCGCAAAATGTATAGAATTGCAAGAAAAGTAGCTTTAAAACTGCAAAATGTTATTTGCACCCCATGACAAAATGTGTAGAATGGCAGGAAATAAGCTTTAAACCTGCAAAATTCTCTCCACCAACAAGAGAGGTGTGAACAGTTTGTGTCATGAACAGTGCTTGTGCACATAGAAATAGGCATGGCGCATGTGCGCACACAGGGGGGTCACGGGATGTTCCCCAATGCTGGAAGGGGGGCCCTGAGTGAAAATGTTTGGGAACCCCTGCTGCAGAGAACTAACATTACATGATTGTCATTAATAGGGAATCAATGGAACTAGCTTTGCCCATTCAGCTAGAGTTAGCTATGCAGCATCTCTTTTAGTTGCCAACTAGCACAAATGTCATGTAACTAAGTATCTCAATAGTCCTTTCGTAATGCTAGACGATGCACACTACTCGACAGCTTCAGCCCAATCAGTGTTGTAAGATAGCGATACCACTTGATATAATTCACAGCTTACTTACCTCCAAAAACAATATAACTATCCATGATGTCGATGCTATCCATCTCGTCAGGCTGGCTGCAATCACTCACTAAAAAGCTACATAATTTAATGCAACTTCATATCCAAATTCGGGAAAATGCTAAATATTGATGGCAATGTTTTGTTTAGGTGGGGATTCCGTCTCTAGCGTTCTCCCTTCTCTCGCGCGCCTTAACTTCTCACAGGGAACAACTGAACTCTGACCAATCAGCGCGTCTTTGAATGTTGCTAGGTTTCTCGTGGGCGTGGTTTTGCATCAAGTTTGGCGTGGATAAAAAGGACTCCTCCCAGACAGTCCTATCAAAATTCTTGCTTGAGAAATAGTTGTTTGCTAAAAAGCTATTTTTGCCCATTCTATTGGAAATGTATTACAGTACTTAATGTATTAAGGTACTTAATTGTTACCCAGAAATTATTTGATATTGATATAAAAACGGCTGCATTGGGCCTTTAACAATGTAGATGTTTTTGTGAAGCTTGCATTCAATTGATTTAAGTTGAAATCATCAACCCTGTTACTTTATTTGACAGTTAATTTTTATTTAACCTATTGAGATGGGAAAACATGTTTTTATGAAGTTGAACATGAGCTCTTTATGACACAATGTTAACATTTGGTGAAATCAAAGGTTTTGTTTTGACCAAGTTACACTTCTGAAAAGGGACCGAGTTGGTGGAACGACCCATATTCTGTACTGTATTTTATGTGTCACATAACCAGTAAAGTCAAGTCTTGATGATGATGTCCAGGCATGACAGAGTGCACTCTGGGACGAGACCTCTTTAATCCATAGCTCTGGCTGCTACTGCTCTGCTCTTAAAAATCCTTAACTACTCATTTCCAGTGAAACTATTCCTGTGATATGGACATAGTTAATGAAGACATTGTTTTTTCATACTCTTTTTTTCTCCATAACGTGCTAGTTGCAGTATCAAACCCAAATGATGATGGTATAGCATCCACTAATAATATAATCCCATGGCTCTGGCCACGGCTATTATCTAACTGCTGCTGAGCTGTGTTGTCGTCTGTATTTACGCCCTGAGGACTGCTAAGTGCCAGGAAAGAGGGCTGTCAGCAAGGCTCGCCGGGAATGCTAGGTGGTGGGTGCTGCGTGAAGGCGCAGACCTGGGTTCAAATACTATTTGAAATTTCAATTACATTATCTGTGCTTGATTGAGCTTGCCTGGCCAATAGAATAGTCCAAAACCTGCAAACCCCGCCCATCTGACAACTCCAGACAGACTAGAGCAAGCGCTCAAAGTATTTGAAAGATGTCGAATAGTATTTAAACCCAGTCTGCTGGGTGCTGAGAGACGTGCCCTGTGTTGTCTCTCTCTTCCCACTGCCAGCAGGGGCCACAGGCAGCTGTTTCTTAGAAGTTACTTTTCACACCACCGGCTGGCCCATACTGACAAACAGATGTTGCACAGCGGAAAACCCGGAATAACAGCTAGTAGGGACAAATCCTTGCTTAAATCTGTCATTAAATGCTTAATGTAAGGCAACATAAGCAGTGGTGGAAAAAGTACCAATATCCTGGCAACCTCACATAGGTCTTATTCCAGAATAAAGGGGAATATTAACTTGTGTAAATACATTGTATCTGGTGTGTAAGTACAGGTAGTAACATACAAATTGGTGTAATATAGAAAGAAAATACAGAAATTGTAAGGCATAAATGATGAGAACTCCATAATAAATCAAGTGTTTTACAGTTGATTGATGCAGGCAAGCAATAGGCTACTTTGTAGACATTATAGTTTATTCATTCATCCTTCTCTGTGCTTTTACTCAGTGGTGGAAAAAGTACTTAATAGTCATACTTGAGTAAAAGTAAAGATACCTTAATAGAAAATGACATTGGAGGCGGCTTATGGTAGAGAAATGAACATTCAATTCTCTGGCAACTGCTCTGGTTGACATTCCTGCGATAAGCATGCCAATTGCATGCTCCTTCAAAACTTGAGACATCTGTGGCATTGTGTTGTGTGACAAAACTGCACATTTTAGAGTGTCCTTTTATTGTCCCCAGCACAAGGTGCACCTGTGTAATGATCATGCTGTTTAATCAACTTCTTGATATGCCACACCTGTCAGGTGTGTTTTGCAAAAAAATGAAGAGAAAAAAGTTTTCTGTACATATGGAACATTTCTGGGATCTTTTATTTCAGCTCACGAAACATGGGATCAGCACTTTACATGTTGTGTTTATAAAGTATCAAAAAGAAATGTAATTGCTATAAATCATTTCTAATTCCTTACAGTTGAAGTCGGAAGTTTACATACACCTTAGCCAAATACATTTAAACTCAGTTTTTCACAATTCCTGACATTTAATCCTAGTATAAATTCCCTGTCTTAGGTCTGTTAGGATCACCACTTTATTTTAAGAATGTTAAATGTCAGAATAATAGTAGAGAGAATTATTTATTTATTTTATTTCTTTCATCACATTCCCAGTGGGTCAGAAGTTTACATACACTCAATTAGTATTTGGTAGCATTGCCATTAAATTGTTTAACTTGGGTCAAACATTTCGGGTAGCCTTCCACAAGCTTCCCACAATAAGTTGGGTGAATTTTGGCCCATTCCTCCTTACAGAGCTGGTGTAACTGAGTCAGGTTTGTAGGCCTCCTTGCTCGCACACGCTTTTTCAGTTCTGCCCACACATTTTCTATAGGATTGAGGTCAGGGCTTTGTGATGGCCACTCCAATACCTTGACTTTGTTGTCCTTAAGCCATTTTGCCACAACTTTGGAAGTATGCTTGGGGTCATTGTCCATTTGCAAGAGCCATTTGCGACAAAGCTTTAACTTCCTGACTGATGTCTTGAGATGTTGCTTCAATATATCCACATAATTTTCCTTCCTCATGATGCCATCTATTTTGTGAAGTGCACCAGTCCCTCCTGCAGCAAAGCACCCCCATAGCATGATGCTGCCAGCCCCCGTGCTTCACGGTTGGGATGGTGTTCTTCGGCTTGCAAGCGTCCCCTTTTCCCTTCAAACATAACAATGGTCATTATGGCCAAACAGTTCTATTTTTGTTTCATCAGACCAGAGGACATTTCTCCAAAAAGTACGATCTTTGTCCCCATGTGCAGTTGCAAACGGTAGTCTGGCTTTTTTATGGTGGTTTTGGAGCAGTGGCTTCTTCCTTGCTGAGCGGCCTTTCAGGTTAGGTCGATTTAGGACTCGTTTTACTGTGGATATAGATACTTTTGTGCCTGTTTCCTCCAGCATCTTCACAAGGTCCTTTGCTGTTGTTCTGGGATTGATTTGCACTTTTCGCACCAAAGTACGTTAATCTCTAGGAGACGGAACGCATCTCCTTCCTGAGCGGTATGACGGCTGTGTCAAGGCTGAGGTGTATGTGGTGTGGGAGTCAGGCGCAGGACACCGAAGCTTAGTCTAACAAAGTTTACTGTGAAACCACTAGGCAAAGATACAGTAAACGGCCTCAAAACAAAACAGAGGCGAGCAATACGCAAACTATGCGTATACACTAAACAACGAAACAGATACAAAAACACGCAGCACGACGGACAGGCGAAAAACAACACACAACCTGACCAATACAAAACAGGCAACTTATAGGACACGTAATCAGACACAAACGGACACAGGTGTAAAAGACAGACAAAAGCAATCAAACATAGAAACATTCAACGGTGGCAGCTAGTACTCCGGGGACGACGAACGCCGAAGCCTGCCCGAACCAGGAGGAGGAGCAGCCTCGGCAGAATCCGTGACAGTACCCCCCCCCCGACGCGCGGCTCCAGCCGTGCGCCGACCCCGGCCTCGGGGACGGCCAGGAGGACACGGACACGGGCCCACGGTGGAACTCAGTCAGGAGGGATGGATCTAGGATGTCCCTCCTAGGCACCCAGCACCGTTCCTCCGGACCGTACCCCTCCCACTCCACGAGATACTGGAGACCACTCGTCCGGCGCCTCGAGTCCAAGATGGTCCGGACCCTGTACGCCGGGGCCCCCTCGATGTCCAAAGGGGGCGGAGGGGTCTCTCTTATCTCATTTTCTTGGAGTGGGCCAGCTACCACCGGCCTGAGAAGAGACACATGGAACGAGGGGTTAATATTCTTGTACTCAATAGGCAGTTGTAACCTGTAACACACCTCGTTCAATCTTCTCAGGACTTTAAAGGGCCCCACAAACCGCCGACCCAGCTTCCGGCAGGGCAGGCGGAGGGGCAGGTTTCGAGTCGAGAGCCAGACTCGATCTCCCGGTGCATATACCGGTCCCTCACTGCGGTGGCGATCGGCACTCGCCTTTTGTTGACGGATGGCCCGCTGCAGATGGACATGGGCAGCGTCCCACGTCTCCTCCGAGCGCCGAATCCACTCATCCACCGCAGGGGCCTCGATCTGGCTCTCGTGCCATGGTGCCAGGACCGGCTGATACCCTAAAACACACTGGAAAGGTGTTAAATTGGTGGAGGAGTGGCGGAGAGAGTTCTGGGCCATCTCTGCCCAGGGGATATACCTAGACCACTCCTCCGGCCGGCCCTGGCAATAGGACCTCAGAAACCTACCCACATCCTGGTTGACTCGTTCAACCTGCCCATTGCTCTCTGGGTGGTACCCCGAGGTAAGGCTCACCGAGACCCCCAAGCGTTCCATGAACGCCCCCCAGACTCTGGAGGTGAACTGGGGACCTCGGTCAGACACAATATCCTCGGGGACCCCATAGTGCCGGAACACGTGGGTAAATAGGGCCTCAGCGGTCTGTAGGGCAGTAGGGAGACCCGGCATTGGGAGGAGACGACAGGCCTTGGAAAACCGATCCACAACGACCAAAATGGTGGTATTCCCCTGGGAGGGGGGTAGGTCGGTCACAAAATCCACCGAGAGGTGGGACCATGGTCGTTGTGGAACGGGCAGGGGATGTAACTTTCCCCTGGGCAAATGTCTAGGCGCCTTACACTGGGCGCACACCGAGCAGGAGGAGACATAAACCCTCACATCCTTAGCTAACGTTGGCCACCAGTATTTCACGCTAAGGCAGTGCACTGTCCGGCCAATACCTGGATGTCCAGAGGAGGGTGATGTATGAGCCCAATAAATAAGGCGATCACGAACCTTCGAGCGGAACGTACGTCCGCCCCACCGGACACTCGGGGGGAGTAGGGTCGGTACGCAGTGCCCGCTCGATCTCCGCATCGACCTCCCACACCACCGGAGCCACCAGACAAGACTCCGGCAGTATGGGAGTAGGCTCAATGGACCTCTCCTCTGTGTCATACCGCCGGGACAGGGCGTCTGCCTTACCGTTCTGGGACCCTGGGATGTATGTGATCTTAAAAACAAACCGGGTCAGGAACATGTTCCACCTAGCCTGACGAGGGTTCAATCTCCTAGCTGCCCGGATGTACTCCAGGTTACGGTGATCAGTCAGAATGAGGAAAGGGTGTTGAGCCCCCTCAAGCCAATGCCTCCACACCTTTAGGGCCTGGACTACAGCTAACAGCTCCCTGTCCCCTACGTCATAATTACGCTCCGCCGAGCTGAGTTTCTTGGAATAGAACGCACAGGGGCGGAGCTTAGGTGGCGTGCTGGACCGTTGTGACAGGACTGCCCCAATACCGGCCTCGGACGCGTCTACCTCTACTTGGAATGGTAAAGAGGGATCCGGATGCGCCAGCACCGGAGCCGAGGTGAACAGGTTCTTCAGTTTGACAAATGCCCTGTCCGCCTCAGCTGACCACTGCAAACGAACCGGACCCCCCTTTAGCAGGGACGTAATGGGAGCTGCAACCCGTCCAAAGCCCCGGATAAACCTCCGGTAGTAATTAGCAAAACCCAAAAACTGCTGCACCTCTTTTACAGTGGTTAGGGAGTTTGCCAATTACGCACGGCCGACACACGGTCAACCTCTATCTTCACACCAGACGCGGACAACCGATAACCCAAAAAGGAGACTGACTCCTGGAAGAACAAGCATTTTTCTGCCTTGACATACAAGTCATGCTCCAACAGTCTCCTCAACACTCGGCGCACCAGGGCTACATGCTCGGCTCGTGTAGAAGAGTACACTAGGATGTCGTCGATGTATACTACCACACCCTGCCCATGCATGTCCCGGAAAATCTCGTCAACAAAGGATTGGAAGACTGAAGGAGCATTCATTAACCCGTATGGCATGACGAGATACTCGTAATGACCCGAGGTGGTGCTAAATGCTGTTTTCCATTCATCCCCCTCCCTAATGCGCACCAGATTGTACGCGCTCCTGAGATCCAACTTTGTGAAAAACCGCGCTCCGCGTAATGATTCTGTCATAGTCGCAATCAGTGGAAGAGGGTAACTGTACTTAACCGTGATCTGATTGAGACTACGGTAATCAATACACGGGCGCAAACCCCCGTCCTTCTTCTTCACAAAGAAGAAACTCGAGGAAACCGGGGAAGTGGAGGACCGTATGTATCCCTGTGCCAAGGACTCGGCTATGTAAGTCTCCATAGCCGCTGTCTCCTCTTGAGACAGGGGATACACACGGCTCTGCGGAAGTGCCGCTCCTGTTTGGAGATCTATCGCACAATCCCCCTGTCTATGAGGTGGTAGCCGTGTTGCCCTCGTTTTGCTGAACACCAGTGCTAAATCCTCATATTCAGGGGGAATGCGCATTGCGGGCACTTGGTTCGGACTCTCTACCGAGGTCGCCCCTAAGGAAACCCCTAGACATCTCCCTACACACTGGGCAGACCACTCCATAAGAGCCCTCTGTTGCCACGCAATGGTAGGATCATGGGCGCTTAACCAGGGAAGCCCCAGCACCACGGGATACGCAGGAGAGTCAATCAGATAAAACTGAATGATCTCCTCATGACCCCCCTGCGTCGTCATCTTAAGTGGTGCTGTGACTTCTCTGATCACCCCCGACCCCAATGGCCGGCTGTCTATGGCATGAACAGGAAAGGGGGCTTCTACCGGCCGAAGGGGAATTCCTAACCGATAACAAAATGCACGATCAACAAAATTCCCAGCTGCGCCTGAATCTACTAGCGCCTTATGCTGGGAATGAGGTGCCACCTCTGGAAATCTCACAGGTATACACATGTGACCAACAGAGAGCTCTGGGTAAGTGGGGCGCCCACTCACCTGAAATGACTCCCCAGTGCGTGACCTGTTGTCCCCTCTCCCAGGAGACCCTCCCCAGCACCTGGCCGCGGTGTGTCCTCCACGGCCACAGTTGGTGCAGGGGATGGCCCCCCTCGGGTTCTCTCTCCTCCTCTCTCTAGCGCCAGCACCTCCGAGCTCCATGGGAATCGGCTCGGAGTTGCTGGAGGGTGGAATGGACGACCCCCACTCGGGACGTCCGCGGGTAGCCAGCAGGGTGTCGAGACGGATGGAGATGTCCACCAACTGGTCGAAGGATAGGTTGGTGTCCCTGCAGGCCAGCTCACGACGAACGTCCTCTCGTAGGCTACACCGGTAATGGTCGATGAGGGCCCTCTCATTCCACCCCGCATCCGCCGCTAGAGTCCGGAACTCCAGGGCGAACTCCTGTGCGCTCCTCTTCCCCTGTCGGAGGTGGAACAGACGCTCCCCCGCCGCCTTCCCCTCAGGTGGATGATCGAAGACAGCCCTGAAGCGGCGGGAGAACTCCGCGTAGGTGATGGTAGCGGCGTCTATTCCCCTCCATTCGGCGTTGGCCCACTCCAACGCCTTGCCGGATAGACAGGAGATGAGGGCGGAGACGCTCTCGTATCCCGAGGGCGCTGGGTGTATGGTGGCCAGGTAGAGTTCCACCTGCAGGAGGAACCCCTGACACCCGGCTGCAGAACCATCATATGCCCTCGGGAGCGAGAGCCGAATGCCACTGGGTTCCGGTGCTGAGAGAGGAGGACTGGCCGTTGGTGATGGGATGGTGTGAGAAGGCGTGGGCACCTCTCCCGTAACCAACCGGCGCAGAGTGTTGGACACCTCGTTCATGGCGGCCCCAAGTTGCCGGATCATGATGTCTTGGTCGCTGATCCGATCCTCCATCGACTTGGGTGCCGCCACTGCTCCTGCTGACTCCATACTGGTGTGTTGTTCTGTCAAGGCTGAGGTGTATGTGGTGTGGGAGTCAGGCGCAGGACACCGAAGCTTAGTCCAACAAAGTTTACTGTGAAACCACTAGGCAAAGATACAGTAAACGGCCTCAAAACAAAACAGAGGCGAGCAATATGCAAACTATGCGTATACAGTAAACAACGAAACAGATACAAAAACACGCAGCACGACGGACAGGCGAAAAACAACACACAACCTAACCAATACAAAACAGGCAACTTATAGGACACGTAATCAGACACAAACGGACACAGGTGTAAAAGACAGACAAAAGCAATCAAACATAGAAACATTCAACGGTGGCAGCTAGTACTCCGGGGACGACGAACGCCGAAGCCTGCCCGAACCAGGAGGAGGAGCAGCCTCGGCAGAATCCGTGACAGGCTGCGTGGTCCCATGGTGTTTATACTTGGGTACTATTGTTTGTACAGATGAACGCGGTACCTTCAGGCGTTTGGAAATTGCTCCCAAGGATGAACCAGACTTGTGGAGGTCTACAATTGTTTTTCTGAGGTCTTGGCTGATTTCTTTGGATTTTCCCATGATGTCAAGCAAAGAGGCACTGAGTTTGAAGGTAGGCCTTGAAATACATCCACAGGTACACCTCCAATTGACTCAAATGATGTCAATTAGCCTATCAGAAGCTTCTAAAGCCATGACATAATTTTCTGGAATTTTCCAAGCTGTTTAAAGGCACAGTCAACTTAGTGTATGTAAACTTCTGACCCACTGGAATTGTGATGCAGTGAATTATAAGTGAAATAATCTGTCGTAAACAATTGTTGGACAAATTACTTGTGTCATGCACAAAGTAGATGTCCTGACCGACTTGCCAAAACTATAGTTTGTTAACAAGAAATTTGTGGAATGGTTGAAAAACAAGTTTTAATGACTCCAACCTAAGTGTATGTAAACTTCCGACTTCAAGTATATATTAAGCAAACCAGACGTCACGATTTTCTTGTTTTTTTAAATTTACGGATAAGGGGCATACTACAACACTCAGACATAATTGACAAATTAAGCATAGTGAGTCTGCCAGATCAGAGGCAGTAGGAATGACCACATGTTCTCTTGGTAAGTGTGTGAATTGGACAATTTTCCTGTTCTGGTAAGCATTCAAAACGTAACGAGTACTTATGGGACTAAAAAAGTACATATTTTCTTTAGGAATGTAGTGGAGTAAAAGTAAAAGTTGTAAAAAAATTTAAGTAGTAAAGTACAGATACCCCAAAAAACTACTTAAGTAGTACTTCATAGTATTTTTATTTAGTTACTTTACACCACTGAATGTAAGGCAGCACATGTTGCTGTTGCAGATGTACATCAGACGTGTGTTATCGAGATGTGTGTGTTTTGGGTAACACAACATAATCATAGTCATTACATTTCTTTACAGGTAGTGTTATAAACATACATTGAGCGTACAAAACATTAAGAATATCTTCCTAATATTGAGTCAACAGCCTCAATTCGTCGGGCATGGACTTTACAAGGTCTCGAAAGCATTCCACAGGGATGCTGGCCCATGTTGACTCCAATGCTTCCCACAGTTGTATCAAGTTAGCTGGATGTCCTTTGGGTGGTGGACCATTCTTGATACACACGGGAAACTGTTTAGTGTGAAAAACCCAGCAGCGTTGCAGTTCTTGACACAAACTGGTGTGCCTGGCACCTACTACCATACCCGTTCAAAGGCACTTAAATATTTTGTCTTGCCTATTCACCCTCTGAATGGTACACACATACACAATCCATGTCTCAATTGTCTCAAGGCTTAATAATACTTCTTGAACCTGTTTCCTCCCCTTGATCTACACGGATTGAAGTGGATTTAACAGGTGACATCAATAACGGATCATAGCTTTCACCTGGATTCACCTGGTCAGTCTATGTCATTGAAAGAGCAGGTGTTCCTAATCAAATCAAATCAAATCACATTTTATTTGCCACATGCGCCGAATATAACAGGTGTAGATCTTATAGTGAAATGCTTACTTACAAGCCCTTAACCAACAATGCAGTTTTAAGAAAAGAAAAAAAGTGTTAAGTAAAAAAGAGATAAGTAAAAATTAAAAATAGCAAATAATTAAAGAGCAGCATTCAAATAAAATAACAGTAGGTAGGCTACATACAGGGGGTACCGGTACAGAGTCAATGTGCGGGACCACCGGTTAGTCGAGGTATTTGAGGTAATATGTACATGTGGGTAGAGTTAAAGTGACTATGCATAGATACTAAACAGAGTAGCAGCAGCGTAAAAGAGGGGGTGGGGTGGGGTGGATTGGGGGGGACAATGCAAATAGTCCGTGTAGCCATGATTAGCTGTTCAGGAGTCTTATGGCTTGGGGGTAGAAGCTGTTAAGAAGCCTTTTGGACCTAGACTTGGCGCTCCGGTACCGCTTGCCGTGCGGTAGCAGAGAGAACAGTCTATGACTAGGGTGGCTGTAGTCTTTGACAATTTTTAGGGCCTTCCTCTGACACCGCCTGGTACTGGGCCGTACGCTTTACCCTCTGTAGTGCCTTGCGGTCGGAGGCCGAGCAGTTGCTATACTAGGTGGTGATGCAACCAGTCAGGATGCTCTCGATGGTGCAGCTGTATAATATTTTGAGGATCTGAGGACCCATGCCAAATCTTTTCAGTCTCCTGAGGGGGAATAGGCTTTGTCGTGCCCTCTTCACGACTGTCTTGGTGTGTTTGGACCATGATAGTTTGTTGGTGATGTGGACACCAAGGAACTTGAAGCTCTCAACCTGTTTCACTACAGCCCCGTCAATGAGAATGGGGGCGTGCTCAGTCCTCTTTTTTTTCCTGTAGTCCACAATCATCTCCTTTGTCTTGATCACGTTGAGGGAGAGGTTGATATCCTGGCACCACACGGCCAGGTCTCTGACCCCCTCCCTATAGGCTGTCTCATCGTTGTCGGTGATCAGGCCTACCACTGTTGTGTCGTCGGCAAACTTAATAATGGTGTTGGAGTCGTGCCTGGCCATGCAGTCATGGGTGAACAGAGAGTACAGGAGGGGACTGAGCACGCACCCCTGAGGGGCCCCGGTGTTGAGGATCAGCATGGCAGATGTGTTGTTACCTACCCTTACCACCTGGGGGCGGCCCGTCAGGAAGTCCAGGATCCAGTTGCAGAGGGAGGTGTTTAGTCCCAGGGTCCTTAGCTTAGTGATGAGCTTTGAGGGCCCTATGGTGTTGAACGCTGAGCTGTAGTCAATGAATAGCATTCTCACGTAGGTGTTCCTCTTGTCCAGGTGGGAAAGGGCAGTGTGGAGTGCAATAGAGATTGCATCATCTGTGGATCTGTTGCGGTGGTATGCAAATTGGAGTGGGTCTAGGGTTTCTGGGATAATGGTGTTGATGTGAGCCATGACCAGCCTTTCAAAGCACTTCATGGCTACAGACGTGAGTGCTACGGGTCGGTAGTCATTTAGGCAGGTTATCTTAGTGTTCTTGGGCACAGGGACTATGGTGGTCTGCTTGAAACATGTTGGTATTACAGACTCAGTCAGGGACATGTTGAAAATGTCAGTGAAGACACTTGCCAGTTAATGTTTTGTACAGTGAGTGTATAGTGGACCAGGGAATTTCGGTGAATGGTATTATAAAGGAAAGACAGACACTCACACACACACACACACACACACACACACACACACACACACACACACACACACACACACACACACACACACAGACACACACACACACACACACACACACACACACACACACACACACACACACACACACACACACACACACACACACACACACACACACACACACACACACACACAGACACACACACACACACACACACACACACACACACACACACACACACACACACACACACACACACACACACACACACACACACACACACACACACACAAGGCCATGGCCCCAGTCACTTAACAGAACCTGGACAGGCCTGAGATCAATGATGCATGGCAGTAAAATGGAGCCAGACCCAGAGAGAGGGGAAGAGAGGGGTGGGGGGGAGAGAGAGACAGTGGAGAGAGGAGAGATTGGTGATGAATGGTGAACAGTAGCAGAGAGGTAGACAGGAGACAAGGAGTCTGACTCTGTGATGATAAACATGTCAGTGGCTGTCTGTTGATAAAGCCAAGCAGAGTGAAAGGCAGAACAGGAGGGCTAGCCCCAACCCACTGAGCCCAGCCAGGCCCTAACCGGCTAACATTAACCTGAGCGATAGCCTGATAGCCAGCCAGGACAGCAGTAGGCTAACAGGAGAGATGTGTATCTCTACATCTGTCCAGGTCCTGTCCTGCCTCAAGAGGCTTAAGTGGCCGGAGCAGGTCGAGTAGCAAACACATGGACTGGATTGGAGGCTTAGAGATAATACTGCCCTGGCCTGGGTGTGTCAATTTGTTGGTGAGTATGTTGTCTAGATGCTTAATGGTGTGTACTACTAATAAAGCTGTGTCAGGATTTGTAAGATTTCAGGGAAGGAGTTGTGATGTTGTGATGCCAACATCTTGTTTGGGAGTGGTTGGAATACAGATTAATGTCTGCATATCAATGTATAAACAAATTCAAACTTTTCACTTTAGGGACAATGTCACAATAAACTGTCAGTTTGACTGCTACTGTATTTTCCCAGACATTTTGAAAAGAGAATAGAACATTTAACACTGTGTTCTGAACTGAAGAGATACAATTTTGGTTTTGTGTTGTTTTCATGGTCTTCTCAGCATTCCAGATAGCGGGAGGATACAGCGGAATGCATGCGAAAAGAATGGTGACTCTCGAGCATAAAGGAGGCCCTTGGCAACGCTGCAGTTCTGACAGTTAGGGATCCAGTCTAATTTATACCCAGTGAAAGACTCTGTGTCATGGACATACATTTAGTTGCAGTGCACATTGAGAAAAGGGAAGGCCCATAAAATAAGCTGGGGGGGAGAGACTGGGAACAATGGTCAGCCATCAGGACAAGAGCTCCAACAGCTGCAAAGCCCTCTATCCAACACACACGAACACACATTCCCTGACCAGGCTGGTCTGAATGGGGGCCAGCCAAGCAGATGTTCTGCTTTGCCATCTCAAAGAGGAAAGCGAGTGATCAGAAAAAGAAAATGTCCCCTTCTTTGTTCTTTCCCTGCTGTATCAGGGAGTTGTAGAAAAATCTTGCAGAGTAAATTGCAATGTGCTCTTACATGTACAAGGCACTTGGAACAGGCTAAGATGCTGTCACTACTTGGCAACACTGGTTGTTGCACAACTTTAATGTTACTAAGATACTAGCATTCTACTAGAGAATGTAAGGAATGTTGCTTTGCCATGTGACTTCACTGACAATGTTGTGCTTCAGGAAGTTAAACTAAACTGATATGTCCGTGTTTTATAGGTTAATCTATGACAGCCTTGAGTCGTTATCCTGTAATGTTGACGGTATAAAACAGATCTATTACACAGTAGAAACACTGTACTTCTCTCTTCACTATTTCAGATCATTTGAGTCATCCACTGCTAATTTCTGTGATTATTGTTCATAGTTGTTT